>NW_020174560.1:1047850-1070677 GCF_003031525.2 Neophocaena asiaeorientalis asiaeorientalis
TTTTTTTTTTTTAGATTCCATATATATGTGTTAGCATATGGTATTTGTTTTTCTCTTTCTGAATTACTTCACTCTGTATGACACACTCTAGGTCCATCCACCTCACTACAAATAACTCAGTTTTTGTTTCTATTTATGGCTGAGTAATATTCCATTGTATATATGTGCCACATCTTCTTTATCCATTTATCTGTCACTGGACACTTAGGTTGCTTCCATGTCCTGGCTATTGTAAATAGTGCTGCAGTGAACATTGTGGTATATGACTCTTTTTGAATTATGGTTTTTTCAGGGTATGTGCCCAGTAGTGGGATTGCTGGGTCATATGGTAGTTCTATTTTTAGTTTTTTAAGGAACCTCCATACTGTTCTCCATAGTGGCTGTATCAATTTTCATTCCCACCAACAGTGCAAGAGGGTTCCCTTTTCTCCACACCTTCTCCAGCATTTATTGTTTGTAGATTTTTTGATGATGGCCATTCTGACCGGTGTGAGGTGATAGCTCATTGTAGCGCTGATTTGTATTTCTCTAATGATTAGTGATGTTGAGCATCCTTTCATGTGTTTGTTGGCAGTCTGTATGTCTTCTTTGGAGAAATGTCTGTTTAGGTCTTCTGCCCATTTTTGGATTGGGTTGTTTGGTTTTTTGATATTGAGCTGCACGGGCTGCTTGTATATTTCGGAGATTAATCCTCTGTCAGTTGCTTCGTTTGCAAATATGTTCTCCCATTCTGAGGGTTGTCTTTCCATCTTGTTTATGGTTTGCTTTGCTGTGCAAAAGCTTTTAAGTTTCATTAGGTCCCATTTGTTTATTTTTATTTCCATTTCTCTAGGAGGTGGGTCAAAAAGGATCTTGCTGTGATTTACGTCATAGAGTGTTCTGTCTGTGTTTCCCTCTAAGAGTTTTATAGTGTCTGGCCTTACATGTAGGTCTTTAATCCATTTTGAGTTTATTTTTGTGTATGGTGTTAGGCAGTGTTCTAATTTCATTCCTTTACGTGTACATAGCTCTCTTTCTAAACAAACCACTCTGTTTCGTTGATCCATTTCTCTCTGCCACTACATTATTATTTTAATTGCTCTAGCTTTTTAGTTCTAGGTTCATTGTTTAGTTCTAGGTTCATTGCTATTGTTAGGTTAAGTCTAATATTTTTTTAACTTCTTGATTTTGATCATCTGCATGATCTTTAGAATCATTTTACCATGGTAATAAAATTTCAATTGGGACTTTCTTTTTTTAATTGGAATTACATTGAATATAGAGGATGGTTTGGGAGAAGCGAACGTGATTTGTTTCTCCATTCATTTAGATCTTTGTTGATGTTTTGGAAAGAAACAAATATATCTTGCTTCATGTAGGTCTTAAGTATTTCTTGTTAGATCTGAATAAGTATGCTATAGTTTGATGCTATTGGAAATGGGAAATTTTTTACCATTATATTTTCTAATTGATGATTAATAAAGATTAATTTTTGAATGGTTATTCTCTGTGATGCCACTTTATTGAACTCCCTTATGCCAGTTATTTTTCAGTTATTTATCTTAGGTTTTCTAGGTAGACATTTGAAATTAATTACTTTGTCTCCTTCACAAATTTTTACTTTTTCTAAATACTGTTGAATAGGAGCTACAAAAGTGAACAAGAAATTAATTTCCATGATATTTGAGTCATTTTACATTTTTGATTTTTTAAAAGAAGGTAGCATTATCTTACTTAATGAATAAGTTTTACAGTTCACCATTGAACTACTCGGGTTTGAACTGCATGTGTACACTTACACACGGATTTTTTTTTTTCCAGTGGTATATACTGCAATACTATACAATCTGAGGTTGGTTAAATCCTTAAGTGCAAAACCACAGATGTGGAGGGCCTACTGTAAAGTCATACTTGGATTTTCCATCCTGTGAAGGATCAGTGTCCCTAACCCCCCACATTGTTCAAGGGTCAGCTGTATACCATTCCAATTCTTTTTGTTTGTTTGTTTTTGTTTTTTTGTTTTGTTTTGTTTTGTGGTACGTGGGCCTCTCACTGTTGTGGCCTCTCCTGTTGCGGAGCACAGGCTCTGGACGCGCAGGCTCAGCAGCCATAGCTCACGGGCCTAGCCACTCTGCGGCATGTGGGATCCTCCCGGACCGGGGCACGAACCCGTGTCCCCTGCATCAGCAGGTGGACTCTCAACAACTGCACCACCAGGGAAGCCCCCATTCCAATTCTTGTGAAACAGTTTAAGTAATAGAAATGTTATCTGTTCCTTGAAGGTTTGAAAATGTTTCATATACCAAGTGATTTGGGCCTAGATCTTTCAGGAGAAGAGATATTTCCTACTTATTTTAATGTCTTCTAAGGTTGTTCTATTCAGGGTTTTGTTCTCTTCTTGAATAATTTTGTTAATGTACATCTTCCTAGAAAATTTTTCCTTTCATCAAGATATTAAAATTTACCAAACATTAACATGGAATTTTTTTAGATTTTTAATCCTTATTTTTGATGATGTTGCTTTTTATCTCATAGATGTACTGCACTTTTTTTTTTCTTTTTTCTTTTTTTTTTTTTTTTGCCACACCACATGGCTTCTGGGATCTCAGTTCCCCAACCAGAGATTGAATCCAGGCCTCCACAGTGAAAGCACTGAATCCTAACCACTAGACCACCAGGGAACTCACAACACAATTTTTACAAGTAATCACACCCATAAGTTTCTATAGGTCATATTTTAATAATGACTCAACAGTATATAATATTTCCTTATTTTAAAGTGTTTTAAATATTTTCTAGTTATATAGTTCCCTTTTGATTACTGATTTCTAGTTTAATTCCAGAGGTTAGAGAGCATATTCTATGTGGTATTGATCCTTTGACCATATACCCAGCATATAGTCAATTTTATGGAATGTTTCCCATCTTGTGGAAAGCATGTATATTCTACAGTTGTTGAGTGCAGTGCTTCCTATATGTCAGTTAGGTCACAGTTGTTAATCATGTGGTTCACATTTTCCATTTACCTTTAGAATTTTCTATTTCATTAATCTTTCTTTGGTCACCTTTTATTGTATTGTCTGTTACTGAGAGAGAGGTGTTTTATAATCTCTATTTAGTTCGGCTAATTTTCGCTTAACATATCCTAAGCCTGTATTATTAGGTGTATACTATTTAGTATTGTTGTATTCTGACAAGATATTGATTCTCTTCATTTCTAGAATGTTTCTTGCCTTAAAATCAACTTAGTCTAATTGTGTAATGGTTGGTGGTTTGGTTTGGTTTCCAATTACTATAAATATAGTTTTGTTGTTGTTGTTTTTTAGCTGTGTTGCATCTTTGTTGCTGTACGTGGGCTTTCTCTAGTTGCGGGGAGTGGGGGCTACTCTTCTTTGTGGTGCGCGGGCTTCTCATTGCGGTGGATTCTCTTGCTGTGGAGCACAGGCTCTAGGTGCACGGGCTTCAGTAGTTGCAGGACACGTGCTCAGTAGTTGTGGCACGTGGACTCAGTAGTTGCTGTGTGGAGGCTCTAGGGTGCACGGGCTTCAGTAGCTGTGGTGTGTGGGCTCAGTAGTTGTGGCTTGCAGGCTCTAGAGCTCAGGCTCAGTAGTTGTGGCACACGGGCTTAGTTGTTTTGTGACATGTGGGATCTTCCCAGACCAGGGATCAAATCCATGTCCCCTGCATTGGCAGGTAGATTCTTTCTTTCTTTTTTTTTTTTTTTTTACATTTTTCTAAATTTATTTATTTATCTATTTATGGCTGTGTTGGGTGTTCGTTGCTGTGTGAGGGCTTTCTCCAGCTGTGGTAAGCGGGGTCCACTCTTCATCACGGTGCGCGGGCCTCTTACTGTCGCGGCCTCTCTTGTTGCGGAGCACAGGCTCCAGACGTGCAGGCTCAGTAATTGTGGCTCACGGGCCTAGTTGCTCTGCGGCATGTGGGATCTTCCCGGACCAGGGCTCGAACCCGTGTCCCCTGCATTGGCAGGCAGACTCTCAACCACTGTGCCACCAGGGAAGCCTGGCAGGTGGATTCTTAACCACTGCAATAGCAGGGAAGTCCCATAAATATAGTTTTTAAAGTTATAATTAAGATGCAATATTAGTTTCAGGTGTACAACATTGAGAATGATATTTTTATACATTATGCAATGATTAGGACAATAAAACCAGTTATTACCCATCACCATACAAAGTTGTTACAATATTTTTGACTGTATTCCCTATGTATAAATTACAGCCCTGTGACTTATTTATTTTATATCTGGAAGTTTGTACCTCTCAATCCCCTTCACCTATTCTGCATCCACCCTGTTCTGTCTCCTCTCTAGCAACCACCTGTTCTCTATTTATGAGTCTGTTTCTGTTATATTTTGTTCATTTTATTTGTTTGTTTTGTTTTTTAGGTTCCACATGTAAATGAGATCATACAGTATTTGTTTTTTTCTGTCTGAGTTATTTTACTTACCATGATATCCTTCAAGTCCATCCATGTTGCCACAGATGGCGAGATTCTTTTTTATGGCTGAGTAATAGTATGTATATATCATGTATAATATATATAACATTATATCATTATATATATATATGTTTACATATACATACCACATCTTTATTTATTCATCCATCTCTGGACACTTAGGTTGCTTCCATATCTCAGCTTTTGTAAATAGTGCTGCAACAAAATACATATATCTTTTTGAATTAGTGTTTTATTTTTCTTCAGATAAATACCCAGAAGTGGAATTGCTGGATCATATAGTAGTTCTCTTTTTAGTTTTTTGAGGAACCTTCATACCATACTGTTTTCCAAAGTGGCTGCAACAATTTACAATCCCACCAACAGTGCATGAGGGTTCCTTTTCTCCACATCCTCACCAACACTTGTTGTTTGCTGTCTTTTTGATAATAACCATTGTTGACAGGTGTGAGGTGATATCTCACTGTGGTTTTGGTTTACATTTCCCTGATGATTAGTGATGTTGAGCACCTTTTCATGTTCCTGTTGGCCATCTGTATATCTTCTTTGGAAAATGTCTCTTCAGATCCTCTGCCCACCTTTTTTTCTTTCTTTTTTTGATAAATTTACTTTATTTTATTTAATTATTTTTGGCTGTGTTGGGTCTTCATTGTTGCACGCAGGCTTTCTCTACTTGCAGCAAGCAGGGGCTACTCTTCATTGTGGTGCACGGGCTTCTCATTGTGGTGGATTCTCTTGTTGCGAAGCACTGGCTCTAGGCATGTGGGCTTCAGTAGTTGTGGTGCACGGGCTCAGTAGTTGTGGCTCATGGACTCAGTAGCTGTGGCTTGTGGGATCAGTAGTTGTAGAGCACAGGCTTTGTTGCTCCGTGGCATGTGGGATCTTCCCAGACCAGAGTTTGGATGCCTGTCCCCTGCATGAGCAGGTGGATTTTTAACCACTGTGCCACCAGGGAAGCCCCCTCTGCCCATTTTTAATTGGGGTGTCTGTTCTTTGATAATGAGTTGTATGAGTTCTTTTTATATTTTGGATATCAACACCTTATTGGATATATCATTTCCAAATGTCTCTCATTCAGTAGGTTGCCTTTTTGTTTTGTTGGTGGTTTCATTCTCTGTGCAAAAGCTTTTTAGTTCGGTGTAGTCCCATTTGTTTATTTTTGTTTTTGTTACCCTTGCTTGAGGAGACATATCCAAAAAAATATTGTTAAGACTGATGTCAAAGTGTGTGCTGCCTATGATTTCTTCTAGGAGATTTATAGTTTCAGGTCTTACACTTAAGTCTTAAATTCACTTTGTGTTTTGTGTGTGTGTGTGTGTGTGTGTGTGTGTGTGTGTGTGTGTGTGTGTGTGTGTGTATGGTGTAAGAAAGTAGTCCAGTTCATTCTTTTGCATGTAGCTAATTTTCTCAGCACCATTTATTGAAGGGACTGTATCTTCCCCATTGTATATTCTTGCCTCTTATGTCATAGATTAATTGACTATGTAAGTGTGGGTTTATTTCAGGGCTCTTGATTCTGTTCCATTGATCTATGTGTCTATTTTGGGCCAGTACCATACTGTTTCGATTACTGTACCTTTGAAGTGTAGGTTCATGTCTGGGAGCATGATACTTCCAGCTTTGCTCTTCTTTTTCTCAAGATAGCTTTGAACAAACCGATCACTAGAAATGAAAACAAACTGATCACTAGAAATGAAATAGAATATGTAATTTAAAAAGACTCCCTATAAAGAAAAGTCCAGGACCAGATGGCTTATTTGAATTCTACCAAACATAAAAGAAGACCTTTTACTGATCCTTCTCAAACTCTTCCAAAATACTGGAGAGGAGGGAACACTCCCAAAGACATTCTATGAAGCCACCATCACCCTGGTAACAAAACCAAAGATACCATGAAAAAAGAAAATTACAGGCCAACTTCTCTGATGAATATAGATGCAGAAATTCTCAACAAAATATTAGCAAACTGAATCCAACAATACATAAAAAAGATCATACACTGTGACCAAGTGGGATTCATCCCCAGTTCACAAGGATGGTTCAACATATGCAAATCAATCAATGTGATACACCACACCAACAAAAGAAAAGACAAAAACTACATGATTATCTCAATAAGATGCAGAAAAAGCATTTGACAAAATTCAACGTCCATTTGTGATAAAAATTCTTACCAAAGTGTTATAGAAGGAACATAACTCAACATAATAAAAGCTATTTATGACAAACCCACAACCAATATAATACTCAATGGTAACAAGCTGAAAGCCTTCCCACTAAAATCTGGAACAAGACAAGGATGCCCACTCTCATCACTTCTCTTCAATGTAGTATTAGAATTCCTAGCCACAACAATCAGACAAGAGAAAGAAATAAAAGTTATCCAAGTTGGAAAAGAAGAGGTAAAATTGTCATTATATGCAGATGACATGATACTCTATATAAAAAACCCTAAAGACTCCACACAAAAACTGCTAGAACTGATAAATGAATTCAGCAAGGTAGCAGGGTACAAGATTAACATACAGAAATCGGTTTCATTTCTTTACACTAACAATGAAATATCAGAAAGGGAATATAAAAATACAATACCTTTTAAAATCACACCAGAAGAAATAAAATGGGAATAAACCTAACCAATGAGGTGAAAATCTTATATGTTGAGAACTATAAAACATTAGTAAAGGTAATTGAAGATGGCTCAAAGAAATGCAAAGATATCCCATCCTCTTGGATTGGAAGAATTAATATTGTTAAAATGGCCATACTACCCAAAGCAATATACAGATTTAACCCAATCCCCATCAAATTACCCATGACATTTTTCATAGAACTAGAACAAATTATCCTAAAATTTATATGTAACCATAAAAGACTCAGAATTCCCAAAGCAATTCTGAAGAAAAAGAAGGAAGCCAAAGCAGTTCTGAGGAAAAAGAAGAAAGCAGGAGGCATAATCCTCCCAGACTTCATACAATACTAAAAAACTACAGTAATGCAAGCGGCATGGTATTGGCACAAAAACAAATACTTACATCAATGGAACCTAATAGAGAGCCCAGAAATAAACCCACATACCTATGGTCAATTAATCTTTGACAAAGGAGGCAAGAGTATAAAATGGGTAAAAGACAGTCTCTTCAGCAAGTGAGAAAGTTGTACAGCTGCATGAAATGAATGAAGTTAGGACACACCCTCACACCATACAGAAAAATAAACTCAAAATGGCTTAAAGACTTAAATGTAAGACAAGACACCATAAAACTCCTAGAAGAGAACATAGGCAAAACATTCTCTGAGGTAAATTGTACTAGTGTTTTCTTAGATCAGTCTCCCAAGGCAATAGAAATAAAAACAAAAATAAACAAATGGGATCTAATCACACTTACAAGCTTTTGCACAGCAAAGGCAACCAAAAACAAAACAAAAAGACAGTCTATGGCATGGGAGAAAATATTTGCAAATGATGCAACCGACAAAGGCTTAATTTCCAAAATATACAGACAGTTCATATAACTCAACTCAACAACAACAACAAAAACAAACAACCCAATCAAAAAATGGGCAGAAGACCTAAATAGACATTTCTCAAAAGAAGCCATACAGTTGGCCAATAAGCACATGAAAAGATACTCAACATCACTAATTATTAGAAAAATGCAAATCAAAGTTACAGTGAGGTACCACCTCACACCAGTCAGAATGGCCATCATTAAAAAGCCTACAAATAACAAATTCTGGAGAGGGTATGGAGAAAAGAGAACCCTCCTACACTGTTGATGGGAATGTAATTTGGTGCAGCAACAATGGAAAACAGTATGGAGGTCAAACATATGTCCGGACAAAACTCTAATTCCAAAGGATACATGCACTCCTATGTTCATAACAGCACTAGTCACAATAGCCAAGACATGGAAACAACCTAAGTGTCCATCAAAAATGAATGGATAAAGATGCGGTACATATATACTATGGAATACTACTCAGCCATAAAAAAGAACAAAATAATGCCATTTGCAGCAACATGGATGCAACTAGAGATGGTCATACTAAGTGAAGTAAGTCAGAAAGAGAAAGACAAATACAATATGATATCACTTATATGCAGAATCTAAAATATGACACAAATGAACCTATCTACAAAGCAGAAACAGACTCTCAGACATAGAGAACTGACTTGTGTTTGCCAAAGGGGGTGTGTGGGAGGGTTGGACTGGGAATTTGGGGTTAGGAGATGCAAACTATTATATATAGAATGGATGGACAACAAGGTCCTACTGTATAGCACAGGGAACTATATTCAATGTCCTGGGATAAACCACAATGTAAAAAGAATATAAGAAAGGATATATATATATATATATATATATCCTTTATATATATATCCTAAAAGATTGCTTTGGTTATTAGGGGTCTTTTGTGGTTCAATACTAATTTTAGGATTATTTGTTCTAGTTCTGTGAAAAATGTCATTGATATTTTGATAGGAATTGCACTGAATCTGTAGATTGCTTTGGGTAGTGTGGACATTTTAACAATATTGATGCTTCCAGTCCATGAGTACAGTATATCTTTTTATTCTTTTCTGTTGTCTTCAACTTTTTCCTCTATGTCTTATACTTATCAGAGTACAGGTCTTTCACCTCTCTGTTTAAATTTATTCCTAAATATTTTATTCTTTTTGATGCAGTTGTAAATGGAATTGTTTTCTTGATTTCTCTTTCTGATAGTTCATTATTAGTGTACAGAAATGCAACAGATTTCTGTATATTAGTTTTGTATCCTGCAACTTTACTGAATTCATTTATTAATCCTAGTAGTTTTTTGGTGGCGTCTTTGGGTTTTTTTATATATAGTATCAATAGTGACAGTTTTACTTCTACCTTTCCAATTTAGATGCCTTTTATTTCTTTTTCTTATCTGATTGCTCTGGCTGGGACCTCCAATACTGTGTTGAATAAAAGTGGATGCAAGAATGAGCGTCCTTGTCTTGTTCCTGGTGTTAGCAGAAGTGCTTTCAGCTTTTCAATGTGGAATAGTATGTTGGCTGTGGTTTTCTCATGTATGGCTTTTATTATGTTAAGGTGTGTTCCCTCTATATCCACTTTGTGAGAGTTTTTATCTGAAATGGATGTTGAATTTTGTCAAATGCTTTTTCTGCATCCTTTTGCATGATCACATGGTTTTTATCCTCTGTTTCGTTCATGTGGTATATCACATTGTTTTATTTACAGATGTCAAACCATCCTTGAATCCCTGGAATGAATCCTAATTGATCATGGTGTATGATTCTTTTAATCTGTTGTTGAATTTGGTTTGCTAATATTTTATTAATTTTTGCATCCATGTTTATCAAGGACATTGTCCTATAATTTTTTGTATGTGTATTGTGTCTTTGTTTTTGGTCTCAGGGTAATGCTGGCCTTGTAAAATGAATTTGGAAGTGTGGCCTTCTCTTTAGTTTTCTGGAGTAATTTGAGAAGTATAGGGATTAACTCTTCTTTCAGTGTTTGGTAGAAGTTACCTATGAAGCCATCTGGATCTGGACTTTTGTTTTGGGGGAGTTTTTTGATTATGTATTAATTTCCTTACTAGTAATCAGTCTATTCATATTTTCTATTTCTTCATGACTCTTTCATGGAAGATTGTCTGTCTCTAGGAATTTATCTATTTCTTCTAGATTGTCTAGTTTGGCATATCATTTTTCATAGTGTTTTCTTATGATCCTTTGTATTTCTGTGGGTCCATTGTAATTTCTCTTTTATTTCTGATTTAATTTATTTGGAGTTTATTTTTTTCTTGATGGCTGAAGGTTTGTCAATTTTATTTATCTTTTCAAAGAACCAACTCTTAGTTTCATTGATTCTTTCTATTGCTTTTTAAATCTCTATTTCATTTACTTTTGCTCTGCTCTTTATTTCTTTCCTTCTACTAACTTGTTCCTCTTTTTCCACTTCCTTTAAATTTACACTTAGATTGTTTATTTGAGATTTTTTCTTGTTTCCTGAGGTAGGCCTTTATTGCTATAAACTTCCTTCTTAGAACTGCTTTTGCTGCATTGCATAGATTTTGGACAGTTGTGTTTCCATTTTCATTGTCTCAAGGTATTTTTTAAAATTTCCTCTTTGATTTCTTCATTGACTCATTGGTTGTTTAGTTGCCTGATGTTTCCACCTGTTTTCTTTACAATTTTCTTCTTGTAGTCTTTCTACTGTGGTCAGAAAAGTTGCTTGGTATGATTTTAGTCTTCTTAAGTTTACTGAGACTTGTTTTGTGGCCTAACATATGATCTGTCATGGAGAATGTTCCATGTGCACTTGAAAGAATGCATGTTCTGCTGCGTTTAATGGAATGTTCTGTATATATCTATTAGGTTCATGTGATCTAATGTGTTGTTTAAGGCCAGGGTTTCCTTATTGATTTTCTGTCTGGATGATCTGTCCATTGATGTAAGTGGGTTATTAAAGTCCCTTATTATTGTATTGCTATCTACTTCTCCTTTTATGTCTGTTAACATTTGCTTTGTATATTTAGGTGATTCTGTGTTGGGTGCATAAATGTTTACAAGTGTTATATTCTCTTGTTGGATTGACCCCTTGTCTTTTGTTATAGTCTTTGTTTTAAAGTCTATTTAATCTGATATGAGTATTGCTACCCGAGCTTTCTTTTGTTTCCATTGTATGTAATCTCTTCCCATGCCTTCACTTTCAATCTATTTGAGGCTTTAGATCTGAGGTAAGCCTCTTGCAGGCAGCATATAGATGGGTCTTTTTTTTTTTTTCTTTAATCAGTGGCTTTTGATTGGAGCATTTAGTCCATTTACACTTAAAGTAATTATTGATAGGTATGTATTTATTACCACTTTAGTTGTTTTCTTGTTGTTTTTGTAGTTCTTCTCTGTTCCTATTTTCTTCTCTTGGTTTGTTTCTTTGTGATTTGTTGGATTTCTTTAGTTTATATTTGGATTCCTTTCTTTTTATTTTTTGTGTATCTATTAAAGGTTTATGGTTTGTGGTTGCTGTGAGGGTCTTATATATTGACCTGTGTATAGCCATCTGTTTTAAGCTGATAGTCACTTAATTTTGAAGCCATTATAAAAACACTACGTTTTTATCTTCTCCACACATTTTATGTTTTTGATGTCATATTTTACATCTTTTTATTCTCTGAATCCCTTAACTACTTACTGTAGTTACAATTGATTGTATTACTTTTGTCTTTTAACCTTTGTACTGGCTTTTTAAATGGCTGATCCCTTGCCTTCACTATATATTTGCCTTTACCAGTGGGATTTTTTTCTTCCTTCCATATGTTGTCTTATTTCTAGTTACAGCCTTTTCTTTTCTGCTTAAAGAAGACCTTTTAACATTTCTTGTCTGACTGGTTTAGTGGTGATGAACTCCTTTGTCTGGGAAACCCTTTATCTCTCCTTCAATTTTAAATGATAACCTTGCCAGATATTTAATTTAATTTTATTTTTTCTTTTAGCACTTTAAATATATTATGCCACTCCCTTCTGGCCTGTAAATTTTCTGCTGAAAAATCAGCTGATGGTCTTATGGGGTTTCCCTTGTATGTGATTAGCTATATTTCTCTTGCTGCCTTTAAGATTCCCTCTTTTGCCATTTTAATTATAATATATTTCAGTGAGAATCTCTTTGGGTTCATCTTTTTGGGGACTCTGTGTTTCCTGTACCTGAATGTCTGTTTTCTTTTCCAGGTTAGGGAAATTTTAATTTCATTTTTTTCTTCAAATAAGCTTTTATTTCTACAAATAAGTTTTTTGGCCCTTTTTCTCTTCTCCTTATAGAACCCCTATAATGTAAATGTGGTACTCTTGATGTTGCCCTAGAGGTCTCTTAAACTCTCTTCATTTTAAAAACTTCTTTCTTCTTTTTGCTGTTCTGATTGTGTGATTTCCACTATTCTGTCTTCCAGATCACTTATCTATTCTCCTTTATTATCTAGTATGCTGTTATTCTCTCTATTGTATTCCCTCTATTGTATTGTATTCTTCAGTTCTGATTAGTTCTTATATTTTCTAAGTGTTTGTTGAAGTTCTCACTGTGTTCCTTCATTCTTCTGAGTTTGGTAAGCATCCTTATATCCGTTTCCTTGAGCTCTTTATCGGGTAAATTATTTATCTCCATTTCATTAAGGTTTTTTTTGGGGGGCGTGGGGGTTTATTTTGATCCTTAGTTTGAAACATTCCTCTGTCTCCTCATTTTATTTGACTTTCAGTTTTTGTTTCTATAAATTGGGCAAAATAGCTACCTCTGTGGTTTTGAAAGAATGGCTTGTAGAGGAGCATTCCCTGTGTAGACTGCTTGTGCCTGGTGGCTTTGGCAGGCTGGATAGAGCTAGAGCAGGCAGTCCATGGAGAGTGCAGCACCTGAGGCCACCTCAGCAGGGTGGCTGGGGCTAGAATAGGCACAGGCTGGAGGAAAGCCTTGGTGAATGCTGCATCTGAGACCACCTTAGTGAGTTGGCTGGGGTTGGAGTTGTTGCATGCCAGGTTTGGTCCCAGGGGAGTGCTGCACTCAAATCTGCCTTGGTGGGGCAGCTCGGGCTGGAGTGGGCATGGGCCGGGGGTGTCATGGGGGAACTCAAATGATGGCAGTTGCTGGCCCCTCTGACCCCAGAGAGATCTCCAGCAGTTCCTTGCTCATTTGCAGAAGCTCTAGCGTTAGTCCAGGTGCCCTTTAAACTTCTGTTTTTTGGTCGTGTCCCAGGGTGGGCGAGTCTGTGCTCAGGCCCCTCAGAAAATCTCTCCCTACTGCAGGTCAGGGTGGGGTTCTCATGGATACCATGTTTCCATCTTTACTACCCATTTCTATGTGGTCCTTCTATGTGCAGTAGCTGTCCATTCAGCCTTCAGATCTTCAAAATAAATTTCTCTATATGTAGGTGTAGATTGGATGTGTTCGTGGGAAGAGGTGAACTCAGGGTCTTCCTATGCCACCATCTTGGACCCCTCTTAAATATTTTTCTTTTTATAAGGAAACCTATTATATAACTCTTTTAAATATATCTAATGAAATCTAATACTATAGTTTTTGGTACCCATAATTATCTTTTAAAAGAAAATTCAGGCATCAGTTCTTATTCTCAGAAATTTATCATCTTTTCTTTTTCTCTGTTAACTCTTACTTCTCTTCTATATTACCCTAGAATGTTACCCTGATATGTTATAATTTCAAGCTTAAAAATCTTTCATTGATCACCCTATCATTTTGTTACCAAAAAATTTAGGTAAATTATAATATATTTATTTCAATTTACTATGTTCATTAGATTTTACATATTAAAATTTTCTTCTGATTTGAGTAGTAATTATATTATTGATTCACAATCAAAAAATATAAATATGATATAAATTTTGTTAAATTATTTTTATAAAGGTAATTTTTTTAATGTAAATTCATATTTCAGTGGGATGGAAGGATTATTTTCAGTCCAGCTCTGTCATTTATAAGATTTCCATATTTGCATGGGCATTTCTGAGCTCTTTATTCTGCTGGTTTATTTGGTTTCATAAGTCTTGATATCTGCTAAGACACACTTTCCCACCTTGTTCTTCTTTTCAAATATTACTTTGGCTTATCTTATCTGTATACATTTTTTGCCAAAATCTTGCTACGTTGAATTTATAGACTATTATAACTGATGAACCTACACTGACACATCATAATCACCCAAAGTCCATAGTTTACATTACAGTTCACTCTTGGTGTATACATTCTGTGTGGGTTTGGACAAATGTATAATGACATGTATCAATCATTATTGTATCATACAGAGTATCTTTATTACGCAAAATATTCTCTGTTCATTGCCTGTCATCTCTCCACAACCTTGCCCCCCAGCCATAGCAACCACTGATCCTTTTATTGTCTCCATAGTTTTGCCCTTTCCAGAATGTCATATACTTGGAATCATACAGTATATAGCCCTTTCAGATTGGCTTCTTTCACTTAGTAATATGCATTTAAGTTTTCTCTGTGTCTTTTCATCTCTTATCTGGATGTTTATTTACCCATTTACCTATTGAAGAACATCTTGGTTGCTTCAAATTTGGATAATTATGAATAAAACTACTATAAACGTCATGTGCAGGTCTTTGTGTGGACATAAGTTTTCAACTCCTTTAGGTAAATACCAAGGAACTCAATTGTTGGATCATATGGTAAGAGGATGTGTAGTTTTGTAAGAAACTGCCAAACTGTCTTACAAAGTGGTTGTACCATTTTGCATTCCCACCAGCAATGAATGAGAGTTCCCATTGCTGAGAATGAGAGTTTCCAAAGACCTGGTTGTTTGGAAACTCTCAGGAGATTACCTAGTTCACCCAGAATTGAAGTGCTGATTTAGCAGATCTGATTTACTCTAAATGTAGCATTTAGAGTAGGAAGACTGAAGCTGTAAGAGCACGGTTCTCCTTCCACTCATCCAGGTGTTTTGTTTTTATCTACCTAATGTTGATAGCAGAACATTGTTTTCTAATTGCCAAAAAGTATTAAAAGCTACCATATCCATTTATGATGAGGAAAGGCAAAGGTTGTTGGGTGGCTTACAATATAAGTCAAGTAGGGAATTCAGAGTACTTTGTATGAGCATACAAAACTTTCTTAGCAACTGCAAAGAAATACTCATGCTCCAAATTAGTAATTTACTTCCTTTTTGCCAATATGATTTTAGGGCAGATAAGAATATATTCAATCTGTGGCATTTTGATGGCAAAAGCAAAGTGCTGATGGTAATGGTGCAAGGCCCACATGCCAATAATTTCCTGTTTGTGGCTTCAAATCAGATATTGTGCAAGAGTCATTATATCAGTTTACAAGAATTCTTTTGTTGTATTCTGCTTGTCAACACACAGAAGAATCCCCATAAAATGACCTGAATCCACAAATCCATAGTAAGAATGCATTTTACTTCACCACACTCACATATGTAACTGAAACAAAAATCTCAAAGCATTACTTACCTTTTCTACATCCTTGTGTTCTTATTTAATATTCAATTTTATTTCATTAAATATTTGGTCTTATAATTTACTAATGAGTTATGCACCACAGTTTGAAAATACTGTAAAAATCATTACTTGTCAAACAGCTCACCAGAAACAAATTTTTAAAAATATATTTTTTAGTATTTTTCCCAATTTTTTTTTTTAGTTGAAAAACAGTATAGTGCCTCATGTGAAATAATATATCAATTAATCTGAGGTCATGATGCTGACATGACATTCTGTGAAGGTGAGGAAATTCCCCTCTGGTCACCCCCTCAACCATCTCATCTTAAACAACAGAGTCAGATTTTATAATCCATCTGTTAGAGATGCTTGTTTTTTACCCATATGTTTCCCTTCTTTTGGCTTGTATTTTTCTTAATTTATTTTTTAAAAATATCTTTACGAAAAAAAAAAAATATCTTTACGGAAGCATAATGGACACAGTAACAAATAGAATCATACAGATGAACTTATTTGCAAAAGCAGAAATAGAGGCACAGATGTAGAGGACAAATGTATGGACACCAAGGGGGTAAGGGAGGGGTGGGATGAATTGGGAGATTGAGATTGACTTATATACACTACGACGTATGAAATAGATGACTAATGAGAACCTACTGTATAGCACAGGGAACTCCACTCAGTGCTATATGGTGACCTAAATGGGAAGGAAATCCTAAAAAGAGGGGATATATGTATATGCATAGCTGATTCACTTTGCGGTACAGCAGAAACTAACACAGCATTGTAAAGCAACTATACTCCAATAAAAATTAATAATAGTAAAAAAGAATCATACAGTATGTACTCTTTTGTAACTAGCTTCATTTGCTGATCATTCTGTCTGACTCATAAGATTTCTTGAGATACTATCTTTTAAGAAGAAAAACTTGCTGAGCCAGTATAGTCAGTCCTACTTTTGTTTAGTTGACAAAAAACTTTTGGTTTTGGAATAATATGGCATTTAGAAGCAAAAATATAATTATCTTTCTGTGATTCTAGTCATCATTGCTATATTAAAAAATTCACACAGTGCTATACCTGTGACTGGCACAAGATTACACCCAGAAAAGGCAAGGTTGGAGCCTACATCTATCAGTATTCTAAAATTAGCAACAGCAGACTGTAGTCTATGATATTGTGATGGCTTTACCACACTAATCAAGTATCATAAATGGATTATATTAAAATCACAGAACACCATAAGTATCTGAATGTAGACTTTTCACAATTGGGGTTCGTGCAAAATCAATTAAGTGGATTGCATTTTAACAAGTGAAATAGAATAGAATGGAAAATATCAAAGTAAACTGTATATAATAAGAATGATAATATTTCATTGATATAAATGGTATTTCTCACTATGTGTAGCAGTAAATACTTTATAGCCACTTCACTATATACTCATCTGTAAAACATTAAATGTGTATTGAACAATTACAGTGTGTGTGGCATTGTGTTAGGTGCTCCAGCACATGTTATTAAGATAAATAAAACTGGAGCCTGCCCCGCAAGGAATTTAGGGTATAATGTAAAGAAATTTACAAATAAAGTTTTAAAATGCATTGTGTGATAAGGCCATAGTAATAATAGAGCTTAGAACATTAAGAGAGGATTCATAACAGAGTTGGCATTTGAGTGAGTTTTGAATGATAAATAGGATTTTATCTGCTCAAGAGGTGAACAGAAAATGATAAGCGTTTTTATTAGCATGAAAAACAATATGTATAATGTGTTGGTAAGCAGAGAGTAATCTATGTTTTAAATAAGATAATTGGGTACATGCAGGTCAGTGAAGGAAGAGTAAATATTAAACTTAGAAATTTGTACCTGTGTTAAGTGAGGAGCCATTAAGGAGAATAATGACATGATCAAAGTGGTATTTTAGAAATAGTAATCTTAAATAGTGTTTGTTATCTTGGAAGGGATTAACGTGGTGGTTGGTAGTCTAGACTACCAAATATGGAATAATAAAGAGCTAAACTATGGTGAAGATGAGGAGAATGGAAAGGAATGGTGAGAAAGATCTAAGATATTTACTGAAACAAGTATCTCGTCAATGAGGCTTGCATTTGGATGTCAGAACCAAGGGAGAATGAGTTAAAGATAACTCTGAAGTTTTTATTCGGATGATTAATGACATGTTACTTTTACTGGAAAGAGAATAAGAAGAGAAAGGTAGAGAAGATGATGGGTTGTGTTTTGGAAAGAGTAAGTTCAAGATGCTGACAGGTATAAATAACCAAAAGGCAATTGGAAATAAGGAACTAGACACCAGGAGAGGGATTTGAGAATGATCTGGAGGGTGATAGTTATGATAGCATGGCAGTGAATGTTATCACTCAGGGAGAGCTTGTAGAGAAGGCAGCGGAAAGGGACAAACTTTGGGGAACCTCCCTTTTCCCCCATTTAAGAAGTAGAAGTGAAATTAAGTCAAAACAGCCTAAATATTCTGAGGGTAGATGAGATAGTGGAGTATGAAAAACCTAGGGAAGAGAAAGTTTCAAGAACAAATGGCTTGAGCAATGTTATATGTAGCAAAGTGGTTAAGCAAGTTGATGAGAGGCATTTATTTTGTCAAATAGCAGGTTGTTTGGTGACACTACAGGTAATTATTTTTGAAATGTGGGGATGCGAGGAAAGATACGTAAACCAGATTATAAGAAGTAAAAGGAGTAAGCAGGGGAAATGGAAGGGGAAAAAGGGGAATACACAGAAATTTTAAGAAAAGGACGTAATTGGATGGATTCGTAATGGAAGGGTTTATCAATAAAATTAGACTGAAACAGAGGTTGTTGTTTTGTTCTGTTTAAAAAGGATTGAGGCTAGGAAGGTGGCCAGTGCAATAGTGGCTATCCAGAATTGGCACAAATCAAATAACTTAAAAATTATGATGATGGAGCACAGTGAAGGGAGAGTTGAGGTCAGACTTGCTCAGCTCAGTGCAGTGACTTTCTGAAGTATCTCTTGATATCTCCATAGGAGATGTGAGAAAGCAGAGTAGAAATGATTTATAATATTATGTACCAGGTATCGCAGAGGTCAAGGGGCCTGAGGGTCAAAAATTATATCATGGGAGCCAGGCAGGAAAGGAGGATAAAGTCCAAGAACTGGAGGTATATTAGAAAATAGGTATCTGTCTGGAATCATTCATGTTAAATGGAAACAATTTATTTATTTCATTTGCTGCTTGCTTAGTTGAAGCATATTTGGAAAGTCACTGGGTACAAAGGGGCTTTTCAAAGAATTCACAAGTAATATCTATGGCCAGTTTTTTTCTGTTTAGCCCTAAAATAGCAATAAAGTTATAAAACTTTTTTTTTTTTAACTCATGGTGTGTTCTATGTCTTTCGCCTAGTGTTTTGCCTCCCAAAATGGTACCATGGACTCTTTTATGCATGACTTACCTTCATTTTAAATGCAAAAATTTATGATTACATCCCTAAAATTCCCAATCCATAATTTATCTTAGTAAATTATGATAGCTCTGTTATCTAGATTCTCATTTAAACTCCTGAATTGTTTATTTTTACTTCTTAAGATAACAAAATAGAGTAAGACCATCTGAATGTATAGTAGCAGTGTTTCCCAGAATGTGCTTGGTAGACATTAGTCCCACGAGACACTGCAAAATAAAGGAGAGTGTGTGTGTGTAATAGGGTTGGAAAACTTGAGGAAAACAAGTCATTATGTTACCTTTTGGGATATTCAAAATGCTTATTAGCATATCAAAGCTACTGGAAGCCCTGCAGGAAAGAAAGTTATTTTTTTCTAAATCCTGCAGTTCTCTAACTTACCTGACCTACAAGGACCACTATCACCATCACCATCACCCAGTTATGCTTTTATACAAATCTAATTAATATCCTTTGGAACACATTTTGGGAAATATTGCTACATTTGAAATTGTATTTGGAAGTAACCTAAAACAGTGTAAGAATGAATTCTGTGACTACTTATGAAATAGAATGACAGAGACAGATGAAGAATATGAGGTCATGTTATTATGGACAATGGCCATAGGTACACAAAAGCAAATGTGTCAGAACAAAAGGAACCAATAATTTTAGGAAAAATATTTCTGCAAAAACTTGAGGAATGACCCCAACTTCTGTTATTCTAAGACTTGGAAAGCAAATCTGAGTTTATCATATCCATACCACCATGATTTTTTGTTGAGCAGTTAGTAAAAAATCACAGACTAATGTCAGATCTCTGTGGGAATCTTGGAATGGCCACTTACTAGCTGTGAAACCTTAGGCATTTTACTAACCTTCTGAGCCCATTCCCTCATGTAAAATAGACACAAAGTTATGGTAAGCATTTAATATTGAATATATACAGCCCTTAGCAATGTATCTGCACAAAGTTCCTAATAAATGGTTGATATTATTAACTATTTGTATTATCTTTTCCTACTCTGCATTCACCTCTCCTATCTGAAGGGCCCTGCTTTAAAGCTCATACTTATATAGCAATCACTTTCTCTATTTGGTCCTATAAATCATATTTTCTATACTTTATTTTTAGTTCTATTATAACTTCTGCATAGAAGATGGCTATAATTAGACTTGGATTTTTATCTCTGATAAGATTGCCATTTTTTTTACCTTATAATTAACTGTCAGAGATCAAGCTAGAAGTAAGAGAAATTGTCATTTCTGCTATTTTTTGTTGTTATTCACCTGTGCATGAATTATTAATAGTATCTTCAAGACAGTTTCTGTGCAGGAATCTTTTTAAGCCACTTTGGCTGTTACATTATATTTCATTTAGTTAAAACAATAATAGGCATAATCAATTAATGTGCTTTACTGGGTTCCTGTAAACTATCTTGGTTGATAACGTCCAGCATTTTGTTAGCCTTATATACCATGTACTTGGTGTGGACATCTTTAAGGAGTAGTTTATGTTGATAACTCATAAAGTCTTTTAAATTGAAGTATAGTTGATTTACAGTATTATGTTAGTTGCAAGTATACAACATAGTGATTCAGTATTTTCCAGATTATATTCCGTTATAGGTTATTACAAGAATCTGGGTATAATTCCCTGTGCTATACAGTATATCCTTGTTGCTTATCTATTTTATATATAGTACTTTGTATCTGTTAATCCCTAATCCCTGTTAATACCCCTAATTTGTCCCTCCCCCCTTCCCTCTCCCTTTCAGTAACCACAAGTTTGTTTTCTATGTCTGTGACTCTGTTTCTGTTTTACATATACATTCATTTGTATTATTTTTTAGATTCCACATGTAAGTGATATCATATAGTATTTGCCTTTCTTCTGACTTATTTCACTAAGCATAATATTCTCTATGTCCATCCACATTGCTGCAAATGGCATTATTTCATTCATTTTTATGGCTAAGTAATATTCCATTGTGTGTGTATACACACACACACACACACACACACACACATATATATATATAAACACATACATTATAAACACAGTCTTAAAATTTGGACTTTAAGGAAAAATTATATTGTTAAAATAAGAATAATAAAAATGAGAACAGAGTGTGTATATCTCATAATCATCTAAATTCTGTATTAGTAACAAAAATATAAGGTTAAGCTTAAATGAATTAAGTTACCCCAGATTACTTTAATATTCTCTTTTATCTAATGAAATGACTCCAAAGTAAGAAACTGAATCTTGTTATTGGAATGCAAAAGCCTAAGACTCATCAAAAAGGATTTTTATGTTCTCATAATTAGTATCTAATGTATAACTTTTCTCTTATATTTTAATGTTGACAGCTTCTTCCCTGTGATTCCTTAGAAGCAGATGAAATGGAAAGGCTTAAGCATGAAAGAAATGATGCCTTGGAAGAAGTGAATACACTTAAGGTAATCTCCAATTTAGCTTCCTTATATTTTCTTTAGAAAAATGAAAAGAAAGAAAATTACCTTCTGTTGAATTCTGCAGTATCGGGGCTTAGTTTTTTTTTAAAGAATATTAATATCAAATAGCTTAGCATTGAATGTTAATACCAAGTAATTTGATATTTATTTCTTCAGCTGACCTTTAGAGAATTAATTTTTTAGTTCACACACTTATTTATATTTCACAGTCTCCATCTAAGATTCAATGTGAACAGTGTTTTTTAGTTATCCCTTCTGATCTAGCTACTTTTCACCCCTGTTTTTTCTTACGCTGATGGCAAGAATAAGGAGCCAACAAAGATTAGATGAGAAGCCCACAAAACAAGCCATGACAGTTTTGGATCCTCAGATGTTCATTGGGAAATACATTTTCTCCCATGTTCATGGGAATGCTTCAGGGACATCTTGTTTCGCTAACATAATTTAGAATTAAGGCAATGTGGTTTAAGGGAAATAAAAACACAGTATATCCCAAATATACTTTAAGATTTTGGTTCTCTTTATATGTCTTCATTTCATGTTTAGTAGAATATTAAATTTACATTATATCCTAAGTTTTACAGAAAGCCATTATATTTTTCAAATCTTCAAGAAAAGCAACATAACTACTTGATTTACCATTAATTCACCATAGGAATATATTTTTTAATTACTTTTAATTATTTTCTTAAATAAGTGAAATTCTATTATTTGTTTAATTTTTATTAAAGCAAAATCTTTACACCAAAAAAAAAAAAGAAAGAAAGAAAGAAAGAAATTTCCTTGCTACCTTAGTTTTTAAATTCTGACCTCTAGAGGAAGCCATTGTTTAACACATCTTGTTTATCCTTTGGGAGACTTTCTCTATGTAGCAATCATATGTTTAAAAATACATGTGTATATATTTTTTAACTTTTACAAAATTGCATACATTACACACTTTTTTACAACTTGCCTTCTTTTTTTCTCTTTGTTAGCATTATATCTTTGGTTACTTTTCAGGTTAACATATACAGATCTACCTAATTCTTTTTAATGCCTCTCCTATCATCAAAAGGTTCTATTCTAGGTTATTTAACCAGTTCCTTATTGATGGATATTTAGGCTATTTCCAGTTTTCCATTATTAAAAATAATTCCGTCATAAGTAGCTTTGTAGATGTATCTTTGGGCCGTTGTGCGGTTGTAAAAGTACAAATTGAATACATTTCTGAAAGCCGAATTGCTTTTATCAAAGAATATGGATGCATAAAATTTTACATGTTGCCAAATTTCCTTTCAAAAGCTATTACCAATTCATGTTACGTCCAAATGTAAGCATTTTACTACTAAAGGAATATTTTATATTTCTTTTTACATCTTTGAAACCACTATACACATTTTTTTGTGTAACAAGAGTTAAGATGAAAAATATAAATTTAGTTTTAAAAATATATTGACATGGGCTTCCCTGGTGGCGCAGTGGTTGAGAGTCCGCCTGCCG
>NW_020174560.1:1074076-1108618 GCF_003031525.2 Neophocaena asiaeorientalis asiaeorientalis
TATATATATATATTAACAGTAGTTTCCTCATATTCTCTTAGAAAACATCTCCAGGGTTGGTTACATTGGTAAGACAGCATTTTTATATAATTTACTCTGCATAAGTCGTTGAGTCTTACAGTTCATCAGAATTTTCTGAGGCTCTCAGATCTTTTTTATTTCCCTAATGTTTATCATTGTTAAATTTAGTGATATATTCCTGTTTTTTATTGGAATATCAGTATTAATTATTAGAATTTTAATTTAATTTAACATTTAAACAAAGTTTTCCTGAGGAGCTATTCAGTAAATCAGGATTCACATTTAAAATTTTTTGGGATATAACTGAGCATATCCTACTGTGACAAAACCTAAAAGCACGGGTGAAATATATTCTATATTTTATAATTTCCTTTACCTGAGAACCTATCTATTGGCTGAGAACCACTTGTTTAACTATAGAAAAGATTGTACAAAGCAATAACTATTTCATTTGAGATAATGTTTGCACTTTTGAGTTTTTCTGCTTGTATTGATATTACACACACTCACACAAATAGCAGAGGTTGTTAAATGAAGTTCATGGAGTGTGTAGATGGTCTCTCATCACTTCCCATTATCCTGTGACATCTCTATTCTTCATGTCTGATTTGAGGTACAAAAAAAAATGAAGCCAAGAAAATTTGATACCAATGGCTAATTTTTATTTTGCAAGAATGATTTTTAAAACTGCCATGGGCCTCATTTAACTTAAAGCCTTTCTGCAGAGTTCACATTGCTACTGCTTTGCAAAGCTGAATGAAAATAGATATATTTTCCATTTACAGATGCAAAAAACTAGGACACAAAAAGTGAAGGTGACTTGCATAAAACCCAGGAGCCAGCAGTTTCTTGACTTCTGGTCTGTGGCAGATTCATTAGATTGCTATATTATATTCATTGTCATGTACTTTCATTTCATCTGTTAGACAAGAATGAGCTGAAGTATAACAGAAAGTGAATTGCTTCCTGTAAACCCTGCAATGCTGCCATGAATATTTACCACTCAATATAATCTTCCAGCAATTCCTCTGCTTGGGTTTATAGTAAAATGGTTCTTAAATTACTCTTAGTATCTCTGATTTGATCAAAAACATGTAGATTTATTTATGACATACTTAACAAAATTGAACATTTTAGGATATTTGCTCAACTGAATTTTAAGTTCAAAGATTTTAATATTTGATTGACGTGCCTAATGTTATTCTTCCTTAGTAACTATTATTTCATATTTTGGTTATACCAGTCATATCTTCAGTTTTATGGATAATCTTCCAAAAATAAACTAAATTAAGAAAATAATAGTTAACCCAGTTTCATAGTCCTCTTTAGTATAGTAAGAGACACTCTAAGTTGTAATAATAATGCTCTTCAATTTGCAAGCTCTTTGGCAATGATAGCTATTACCCAACATTTAGTTAATATTTATACATTCTGATCCTGATTGACTTATTTTGGACCTTGGATTTTGAGGTTTTAAAAAGCGGCTAACAGGGAGTCCACTGGTAGCTAGTGGTTAGGATTCCGGGCTTTCACTGCTGTGGCCTGGGTTCAGTCCCTGGTCAGGGAGCTAAGATCCTGCAAGCTGCATGGTGCCGGACCCCCCTCCAAAAAAAGTGACTAATTATAGTAACAGAAAATATGTTTACATCACCACAATTATACTGTAAATAACTAATTACTTTTAGATGGTATGTGTAAAGCCAGAAAAATGACTGGGAACTACATTTTCAAATTGTAGAAATTGGATGTTTGGGGAATTTATAAGCTTTGAAACAAAGCCCTAAATATCATACCCATTGATACCTTCATAACAAGTTATTAATTCAGTGGTTTTTAAATATAGGAAAAATTATTTCAATCGGAAAGGCAAAGGAAACAATTGACAGAAGAACTCCAAAATGTGAAACAAGTAAGTGTATGTATTGTATAGATGTGTTTTGTATATGTGTGCATAAACATATGAGGTATAATTACATAGTATTGATGCTGTATAATATCCCAGAGCTTACAGATGTAAACAGTATAGTATAAAATAGTATAGATCTTAAAAGCGATCACTCATAGCGGCTGTACCCATGCTGAATTCCTGCTACCAAAGGAAATGTTAAAACTCCTCTTGGAAATTGCTTTCAAAGCCAGATATCTATGGACTGAAATGATCCATCTCATTGCTTTTCTCTTCTTTTTTTCTTTCTCTTTTATTTTCCCTTTTTCTTTTCTTCTGTTACTCATACTCATCTTATTAAAGATAAAAACAAAGCAAGCAAAAAACAAAAACCTCCAAAGCAGAGCATTTTTTAATTTTATTTTTTAATAATGAAAAGTAAAAATTTGGGATTTCCCTGGTGGTGCAGTGGTTGAGAATCCGCCTGCCAATGTAGGGTACCCGGGTTTGATCCCTGGTCAGGGAAGATCCCACATGCCGTGGAGCAACTAAGCCCATGCGCCACAACTACTGAGCCTGCGCTCTAAAGCCTGCAAGCCACAACTACTGAGCCCGTGTGCCACAACTACTGAAACCTGCGTGCCTAGAGCCCATTCTCCACAAGAGAAACCAGCGCAATGAGAAGCCCATGCACTGCAATGAAGAGTAGCCCCCGCTCGCTGCAACTAGAGAAAGCCTGCACACAACAATGAAGACACAACACAGCCAAAAATTAATTAACTAATTAATTTTTAAATAATTAATTTTCACTCTGCATCATTCTTCAGAGAATTTTAAGTAACTTACAGCAAAAAAATACAACAGCATCATCATGAAATAGAGATACAAGTAACAAACAAATAAAATATTAATAAGAGTAGGAAGTTAAGAGACCATTGTTATAGATCAGTGGCAATCACCTGATTTTGAATCTCCCCAACATTATCCTCCCAGAAAACATAAAATTTACAGAGCAAAATAAAACCATACAGGACCCATACTGGTTTCTTTTGTTTGTTTGTTTGGGATTTTTTTTGGCTGTGCCACTTGGCTTGCAGGATCTTAGTTCCCCAACCAGGGATTGAACCCAGGCCCATGGTAGTGAAAGCATCGAGTCCTAACCACTGGACTGCCAGGGAATTCCCAGGACCCATACCTTAAATATGGCTATTGGACAGGGAACACCAGAACCTTCAAACTACATACAAATAGTTTAAAAATTCCAACAAATTCTTGCAACTTGCCTGCCACTGAAACCTGGGGTACAAAGAGCAGAGGAGTTACGGCTTAAAAACTCTGAAAAAGAATAAGGAGAAACAGAGCAATTAGATGAAATACTACAAATAAAATCACCCCCAGAAAGAGAAAAATGCCACTATTAATGCCAAAATACTGAACAGAGGCCTGGTTTTTGTGGTTCTCAGGACTTGAGAAAGTGTGTGCAACCAGAAGTGGCAGCCTTCGAGAATCATTGCTTCTGGGGAAGAATCAAATAGAGAAGGGGTGGTATCCCCTGGAGATTAGGAAATAAAGAGAAACAAGGAAATAAGAGGGGAAAATTAAGGATCTTGCAGAAATGAAAGAGAAACAAGACATACCAAACCTCCTCTATCTACCCTCCACTATGACCGTCAACAACATGATCCATAAAAGAAATTGCACAGAAGAGGGTGCTGTTGAACTGAGAACTCTTTCTATGAAAGAAAAAGGAATTGGAAAAAAAAACTGTCCCTGTCATTACAAGACAACTGTAAAAATCAGACAATATGAATTAAAGCTTTCCTCCTAATGAAAACTCCAAAACAATTCAACCACAAAGCTGACAAAAACTGTAACACATCACTGCAAACTCAATTTAATATCCTCAAACAAGCATTTGGCATTAAGAAAGAAAAACACCTCAAATCAGAAATTTAAAACTGACTTAGAAAATGACAAAAAACAGGAATAAATGAAATGAGAGTTGATAAAACTTAGGAAAGAAAGAGAAGAAAAAGACAAAATGATATCAGAAATGAAAACTAAATTACAGGTTTCCCAAGGAAGAACATAATCAAATGAAAAGGCATTGAAGAAAACCAGAAAAATAAGAATGAAATAAAGAAGTAAAAGATTTTCTTAAAGAAGTAAATCAAAACAACTGAACAGCACTAATATTTAGAACTATAATCCAAGAAAACTTTTCAGAAATAAGATGACCTGACACTGTTAATGGATAGTGGGGAAATTTGGCCTGGAAAGATCAATTATAGGACCTATCCTAGTAAAACTAGTAGACTTTAAGGATAGAGAAAAAAATATGCAAAGTGCCTTCAAATGAAAAGGTCAAATAACTTACAAAGGCAATAGAATTAGACCAGCATCAGCCTTCTTTATACAACATACAAAGTAAGGCATTAGTGGAGCAATATTTTCATGAAACTAAAGGAAAGAATGTGTAAACCAAGAGTATTGTATACCACCAAGTTGACTCCCAGATATCAAGGCCATAGAAAAACAGTTTAAAATGTGCCAGTATTCAGAGCATAATGTACACATGTATTCCTGAGGAATCTGGGAGAGGTGAGTTTCACCCAGCCAAAAAATGCCTGGGATAAGTTTGACAAGAATTTCCAAACTGTGAGCATTTCCTATCTGTTATTTTATAGCTGAGAATAAAATGAGAGTGAGTTCACAAGTAGAAGAATAATGTGTAAACATTACATGTCTGTCAAAAATCAAAGATGCAATTTTATTTTTAATGAGAGGAGAAGGGAGAAAAAAAGGGAAAATAGCATAAGATCATTCTGTTGTATGAGTAAAGTATAATAGTCACTGAATATTATTTAAAACTGACACCAAATATTAAAAAGATGAGGTAAAGATTGAGGGAATATCAGGCACTATAAAAAGCAATAATACAAATGTAACCTGTAGAATGAAAATACACATCTTCCTAATTACCAAATGAAATCTTTTTAAAGAAGTAAAAGGGACACATGAATGAAGAAATGCAGTAAATATACACAATAATTTCAACAAAAGACAGTATGACAAAATTGAGACTGAACATAATAGTCATCTTAATTAACATAACTGGGATTAACTCACCTATTAAAATGTTTTAGGAAAATATCGTTTACCAAAACTGACCTCAATAGAGATAGAAAGTTTAATATACCAATTTCCATAGAAGAAATAAAGTTACCAAGAAGCCACCCTATAGAAAAGGACCAGGCCAAATAGTTTCACAGGGGAATCTAACCAAACCTCTGGCAATCAATCTCCCATAAATGGCTTCAGAGTATTAAAAAAAAAAAGAAAAGAAAGAAAGAAAATTTACAAATTCTTTTCTGGGAGCAAGTATAACATTTGATGCCTAAACCTGATAGAAGTAGCACAAAAAAAGAAAATGCAGTTAGACTAGAAAGACAACTAGGGACATACGAATTGGAAAAGAAAAAATAAAGCTATCTCTGTTTGCAGATAACATAATAGTAATCCAGAAAACTCTATAGAATCAATGATACAACTAACTCATTGGAAAAATCCACAAGCCAGCAAGATATAAAATTAATATGCAAGGGACTTCCCTGGTGGGCAGTGGTTAAGAATCCGCCCTCCAATGCAGGGGACACGGGTTCGAGCCCTGGTCCGGGAAGATCCCACATGTTGCAGAGCAACTAAGCCCGTGTGCAGCAACTACTGAGCCTGTGCTCTAGAGCCCACGAGCCACAACTACTGAGCCCGTGTGCCACAACTACTGAAGCCTGTGCCTAGAGCCCATGCTTCGCAACAAGAGAAGCCACTGCAATGAGACACCCGCGCACTGCAATGAAGAGTAGCCCCCACTCGCCGCAACTAGAGAAATCCCACACGCAGCCACGAAGACCCAATGCAGCCAAATAAATAATTTTTTTTAAAAAATTAAAATTAATATGCAAAATTCAATTGCATCCATATACACAAATTATAACCAGAAGTTTTAACAGTTTAGATGAAACCAAAAATTATATAGAAAAATGGGTAAAAGACATGAACAGACCACTCACCAAAAAGTTATAAAAAGGTCATATGAAACATGAAAGAATATTCAGTCTTTCTCATAATAAGAGAAATACCAATTAAATCTACATTGAGACAGGACTTCCAGCTTCTAGTACTGAGCAAGACACTTGCAGAGGACATTTTCCAAGAGAAAACAACTCTAAAACCTGGACATTACACACTAAGCAACAACCAAAGGAACTGGAACATGAACGCAGAGAAGCTGCTCCTCTGGGAAACGGGGAACTATGTGAACTAAATTTCTTGTTCCGAGTGTTTTAAGCCTGGAGCTAACAGCAATCTGATACCAGTGGAAATTGACCCTCACTTGGAGTCACTTGAAAACATTCACAGACAATTTGAAAACATTTGAAAACATTCAAATGTTTTTTGAAAACATTCACAGACAATTCAATGAGGAAAAGCTGCTCATTACAATACATGGTGCTAGAACAAGGGAATATTAGTGTGAGAAAAATTGAATCTCAACCACTGCCTCATTTCATATTCAAAAACTAACTCTGAATGGATTACAGATCTAAACGTAAGAACTAAAACTTAAATTCCAGAAGAAACTTTTGTGACATTGGGTTAAGCAAAGTTATCAAACCATATACCTAAAATTAGTAAATTTTACTATTATATATATAAATTATTCCTCAGCAAAGCTATTTGTTTTTTTAGATATGCCAGTACAACTTTTCATCCATCAGATTAGCAAAAATTCAGAAGCTTGACAGTGCGCTGTTGGTGAAGCTGTTTCAAAACAGGCATCCTCATACATTGCTGGTGGTAATGCAAAATGGCGTGCAGCTGTGAAGGAGAATTTGGCATTTCTGACAAATCTATGTATGCATTTACACTTCAACCTGGCAACCTCACTGCTAGGAATTTGCCTTGAAGATATACCTTTAATAATATTAAAATAGATGTGTACAGTATTTATTGTGATATTATTTGTAATTAGGAAATATTGGAAACTACCTTAATCTCCTAAGCATAGGTGATTGAATGGACTATGGTCCATACGTACAGTGGAGCTCTATGCCGCTGCAGGAGAGAGAAGGAAGATCTCTCCTCAGTAGTACAAAGTGATTTCCAAGCGATACTTTCAAGTAAAAAAGAGCAAAGGATGAAAGAGTGTATGTAGTATTATCATTTATAAACAAGAGAAATTATCATGTGTATCTATTTATCTTTACAAAAGAAACCAAAGGAAGGATAAACTACGCAGCAATGAAATTGGTTATCTACAACACGGGTGGGCACAGAGTGGACAAGATGCAGGAGGGAATGACACCTCTCTGAGAATACCTTTTTATGTAATTTTTACTTTGGGGGACATGTTAATATTCTACATATTTTTAAAATATATAAAGAAATCAGGAAAGATGGGAAAGGGAAAATGAGCTTAAAACTACAAGCAAAGTGAAATAAATTAATTCATTTGCATGTCAAATGAATACCATAAATATACCAAAGGAAAACAAAAGAAAGAATCAATTTCAGTAACCTATGAACACAGTATTTATGTTCAGTGTTTGACAGGTTGGGTTGAGTTAGAAAAGAATTGCAAACAAATCCCAAAACTTGTATAGTATGTTTTGTTGTCTTGTTGTTATTTTAGAGGTGTGGCCAAAGCCATTCTGAAACAATTTTAAGATGTAATATAGGTCTCAGCAAATGTGTTGATTGTTGTTGAGAGCCAGAATCTCAATGAAAAAGCAAAGACATTCAAAGCAGAATGAAGGAAGTCAAAAAAGAATCCTGTGGATGTACTAGAATTGGAGGTATCATTGTGAATGCATCATTTCTAAAATATATGTGTATGTATGTATATATGTGAATATGAATAATATGTGCCCATATATATGTATGTATACACACACACATGTGTGTGTATGTGTGTGTGTATATACATATATATATATATAAAATCCTAGCTCTGACAGCTGAAAGAGCCAAGAAGCAGACACCCCAATAGCAATGAGCATATAGCATATCTAAGTACCCATTTCCCACTAATAAGAATCCAGGCTTCTTGGAGAAATGACTGATTTCAGGGCCGGGGGTGGTAAGTACAAAATGAGCCTGAAACATCTTATGCTAGAAAATAAGGAAATGCCCAAAATGATGGGATCATGTCACAAGGAACCAGCTTGAAGGGCCTTCCACTGGCCAATCTGGAAGTACTTGAGCACCAAAATAATTAAACATTGTGATTCATGAGTCCATACCATAGTAAAGAGATGAATTAGTTAATGAGGAGAACTGAGGGCTCTTTCTCATCATAGACTGTTGAGTGCTGACTGATAACTACAGTTATCAGAGAAGCTGCCAGATTTGGGAAGTCAGCATTTTGCATCTGCTTCAGTAATGGCTGGATCAGACTCAAATCATAAAATGCTAAATCTAGGGGGCATTTTTTTTATGAAGAGCAGAACATTTACATATTTACATGGTTTTAAAGTGGCTTTTTATAAACTGCTTATTAATTGCAAGGGGAAAATAGTAATTATACAGTAGTGAAATCAGACAACTCCTAGACTGGTGCTAAAAATGGATATCACCAGTGAAGAACAGATGGGCATGTGTGACTTCAAATGTGATACCTTGAAAAGGACGCAACATCAGTTATGTAGCATTATGGCTAAGAATGTATAAACCTGAATCTGGCCATGAGGAAGCATCAGACAAACCCCAAATGAGGGACAGCCTTATTTTTTTTAAAGGTGTGTGTGTGTTGGGGGTGTGGGTGGGGGTTATATTCTTCAGAACTGTCAATGACATAAAGAAACAAAAGAATGAAAAGGAAGGGAAGGAGAGAGGGAGGGAGGGAGGATGGAAGAGAGAAAGACAGACAGGAAGAAAGAAAGAGAGAAAGGATGAGGGAGGGAGGAAGGAGAGAGGGAGGGAAGGTCCCAGATTAAAAGAGGGTAAAGAGACATGAAAACTAAAAAAAAATGCTGATCCTACACTGGATCCTGCACTGGAATGGGGAAAATGCTATAAAGGATATTATTGGGTCAATTAACAAAATTGGAATACAGATGGTAGATTAGATAAAAGTATTGGTTCAATGTTAAATTTCTTAAATTTGATAGCTGTACTATGGTTGTATAAGATAGCCTTATACTTAGGAAATACTAACGTTTGTAGGGGTAAAGAACCATGATGAGTGTAATGTAACTCACCCTCAGATGGTTAGAAAAAATTGTGTGTATATGTGTATATATATTTATATACATATGTGTATATAAATATGTATATGTATACATATATGTGTACATATGTATATAAGTGAGAGATTGAGAACATGCAAAATCTTGGTAACAACAACCTTGAAATATCAGTGGTTTACAAGAATACTTTATTTCTCACTCATGGACATGTTGGCAAAAGGGTGAATCTGTGAGTTAGGTAAATTTGGGCCAAGGATATAAAGATGTTCTTTGTACTATTCCTATTCTTGTATCCCCTATGTAAATTTGAAATTATTTCCAAATTAAAAGTGTTTAAAAGTCCTCTATTTTTGTCCAGTTTTTAGACCCCCATTTTATTAAGTTTTTTTGTACTTTGATTGATATGCCTTTTTAGTTCTGTATCTTCAATACTTGCATCAGTTTATATGGCCAGGCCGATTTACATTTTAGTGTTTCTTTGAATGCTCAAAGTGGACATTTATAAATCTTCTTTGTTAATTTTTACATGTAGAATAAATTAAGGAGTAGGGTTTTTTCTACATTTACTTAAAATTTTCTTTTCTCCTAAATGCTTGGAACTTAAAAGCTTTAGAATATCAAGCATACTTAGTAAAGTAAGGTAATATGATAGTATAAATGTATATAGCACGAAGTAAGCACTCAACAAATGTTAACTATTATGGTCATTATTATTAACAATAGAAGAAGTAACATTAGGTGTGGAGAAAGAGGTGGAAGTGATTTGTTTTAACGATTTGATTTAGAGGAAGAAAACCTAATTCTGGCTGACGGAATAAGGAGACTTTTATTAAAGAGAAGGTAGACCAGACATGGAAAGGGGATAGCATTCCAGGCAGAGGGTGCAGCATGAAAATCGTGGTATGAAAGGGAAAGTCTTATCTTGAGAGTCAAAATGGGCCCTCTTTTGTATGCTAATTTTACTATTACTTGTTAATATGTTTGTATCTAAAAATGTGATGATAATGTCTGTCTTATAATTTGTTCCTAGTTCTTTAGCGTTTAAGAGCCTAAAACTATCAGTAATATAGTAAGTTCCTAAAAAATAATAGTTTTGATTTGTATTCTTTTATCTTATCATTATTAAAGGCCTAGGAACATAAGGGAAACATGGAAAGATGAAAGCATTAGGAAATAACATTTGGGGGCTGTGGGGAGGTGTTGTGTTGGGGCCAAAGCATATAGGCACTTGAATACCAATCTAAGATTTGAGACAGTGGATTGCCAGTGAAGATACTTGACAAGAGCAGAAGAAAGATCAACTTGTTCCACCTATAATCTGACCCCTGTCTTTCCTTCACACTCTACATCTAACTTGTTGGCCCTACTTTTTAAAAATTGGAGAATTCTGCCACTTTTTATCACTTCCATCACTGGTCTAAGCTATCACCATCTTCTGCCTGTGTTGTAATTATAGCTTCCTACCAGATCACCCAGCTTTTACCCTTGCCCCACCCCCATACAGTCTGATCTGAACACAGCAGCCAGAAATAGCCTTTTAAAACTTGTTAGAACTCTCCAGAACTTTCCATCTCACTCAGAATAAAAGCCAGTCCTATCCCCCATCCCTGCACCCCTCTAACCTCAATGACCTTATTTCTTACCACTCTTCCCCCGACTCCCCTACTAGTTCTCCAGTCCCTCTGACGTCCCTGCACCATCACCCCACTAATGCTCCAGCTCTCACTGTCTGTGGATAAGTTTTTTGGTATTCCTGATTGCTTTCTTATACATTTTATACTTGTTATGTTTTTGTCCTTCACCTACTTTTTTAAATACAAAAATAATTTAACTATATTCTAATAAAAATAAGTATTTCAATTTAATTACCAATCATGATTTACACAAGTATTACTGTAACTCATGCTGTCTGTATAAAATATTCAGATAATCACACTGTTGTGTAAAAAGTTTTTGAAATTAATTCATTCATTAACAGTGACCAGATCAGTTATGTGTTTATGTATACAACTCAAATGACTCACATGCCTGACACAAACACTACAGTTCAACACTAATATCCTAAATGATGCAGTGATAAAAGTGAAATACAATTCTACCAAAACAAAAAACTTTTAGATTTAAATGCAAACTGAAGAAAATTAAATTAAAAGTTCAGTTCTTCAGCCTACTTAGCTGTATTTCAAGTGCTCAATAGCCACATGTAGCTAGTGGCTACCATATTAGACAGGGCAGCTCTAGAACTCTGCATCCTTGCTACTCAAAGAGCGGTTGAGGACCAGCAGTGTCAGCAAGCAGTGTCAGCAACACCTGGAACTTAGAAATGCAGGATCTCGGGTCTTACCCCAAGACCTACTGAAACAGAATCTGCATTTAACAAGTCCTTGGGTGATATGAATGCACCTTAAAATTTGAGAAGTCCAGATAACAGGCAATGCAGGATTTAACTGGGTAGTGGCAATGGAATTATACCAAGTATACCAGGGCAGTCAGTGTGAAAGATACCATGAGGGTAAAGTCAACCAGACTTAACAGGGATAGCATGTTCAGTAATAATCAGAAAAAGCGGTCGAGGCTTTGTAATTTGGTGATTGAGAGTCTATAATAATGCAATTAACAAAGCAAGAGAAATGAGATTGAGAGTAAAGACGTTTTAATTCATAGTATAGATTAATGCATATTTTCCAGTTTTAGCAAAAATAATTTTTAAAATATATATGTGTATACAAACATGTGCATACATACTGGCACAACTACTCATTTCAGAAACACACACTTGCTATAAAAATATGCCACCCAAAATCAACCCAAAACTGTCCTTTTTTTTAGTATATTGACCTTGCATACCATTCATCTTCTCTTATTCATGTAGAATGTTATTATTCGGTTTAAGGGGATTTCAGACTTATTGTTAATGAAAGAGTTTCTATGCTTTAGTGAAAATACTACTTCTCCATTTTTCCAAGGATTAATTTCTTTTTTCATAATTAGCAAGTCTTTAAAAATTACAAATACATGTAATGAGGTGAATGGACCTAGAGTCTGTCATACAGTGTGAAGCCAGAAAGAGAAAAACAAATGCTGTATGCTAGCACATATATATGGAATCTAAAAAAACGGTACTGGTGAATCTAGTTGCAGGGCAGGAATAAAGACACAGATGTAGAGAACGGACTTGAGGGCACAGGGGTAGGGAGGAAGCTGGGACGAAGTGAGAGAGTAGCACTGACATATATACACTACCAAGTGTAAAATGTATGGCTAGTAGGAAGCTGCTGCATAGCACAGGGAGATCAGCTCGGTGCTTTGCGACGACCTAGAGGGGTGGGATAGGGAGGGTGGGAGGGAGGTTCAAGAGGGAGGGGATATGGGGATATATGTATACACATAGCTGATTCACTTTGTTGTATAGAAGAAACTAACATAACATTGTAAAGCCATTATACTCCAATAAAGATGTAAAAAAAAATAAAAATTACAAAGTAATTGTGATTAACTCTTCTCTTAAAAACTTTTAAAAACCAGTAATTTGAGTCGTATGAAATTTGGCAAAATTTCTTTCCCCTTTTTTAGTATCCTTTTGAAGATCTTGATATGAAATCAGTACAGTACTAATAATTATGCCATATAAATCCTTTAAATACATAGGTAACCTAATTATCAAAACACCATTTGATTGACTTTCAATTTATTTTACAGTGCTGTTTCCAGTTGCTTCCAAAGGAGAGAAGAGCACAATTTGATATCCTTTGTTCATTTAAAACTTTTAATTTAATTATTGTGAGACCTGATCCTAAAAGCAGAATAATCTCTCCTTTTGAAGGTACAATAGCTATTTTAAATTATGGAAATTAATTTACCTTTATTTAGTGTAATGACCCAAAAAGAAAGCAATGAAGAACTAAAGAGAGGGAGACAGGAAGAATGGGGAAAAGGAAGGGAGAGCAAGGGAAGGAAGAAATTAAAAGAATGAAAGAACAAGCTGTGAAGGGATCCTTTTCCACTAGAAGGATCAGGTACATTTGTATTTTTTTCAACCAGGGATGGCCTGGTTGTGACCATAATACTTTACTCACTGTTTTGTAAAGAATTGGTGGTACTATTCTCTAAAATCTAAGTAATTTTGATGAGTTTTCATGCCTTACAGAATAATCCAACCTAACTGTTTAAAATCATGAGCACAGTTTCCCATGAAATTATATATACTGCTTGTTATTTTTTCTTCAAGTTCTAACAACTTTTAACAGGCATGGGCCATTTTTCTAGCAACTTCCTTTGATCAACAGCTTTCTAAAGCCTACTCTCATACAAGTTGTTTTTAAAGTTTCTTTCAGCATAGTGTTATGACCTAAGGCAGCAATGAATTGGTGAACAGTCCAAAGCCAAAATATTTAGCTTGTCTAAACCAGTCTCTGCCCTAAAGAAACACGGGAAATTTCTCCAAGTTCAGATAAGCCCAGTTGTAGTTGGCCTCACCTGTGTAAAGGTTGGGTTGAACGCCTGAGGAGGGCGTGAAGTCCCGAGGCTGAAACGAGGTCAGATCAGCACAGGATTCTCTGTGGACAGTTGAGCATGAACTTAGATACAGCTGGAACAGCTGGCATGTGCACTATTTTGGTTTATGGATTAAGCAACAATGGAAACTTTAAAAACAGATTAAATATATCTCCAAAAAGAAGAATAATATGTGATTACTAAAGAATATTCACATTTTCACACTTGAAGAGATTTGTTAATTTTGTGCATTTATTAAAGAAACAGTAAAGCCTCTAATTTTTAGAATTGATAGGAGTTCTTACACCACTTTCCTTCTTCTTTAGTGATCTGAACTCTTTACAATAGTTCTGTATGGAACTAGTAGATATTCCAAGATGCCAAACTCATCTTTAGAGGAAAAAAAAAAGAAAAATACATGTATTTGTCAGGTTTTTTTCTGTTCTGAAAGGGGACTGTAGTAAAATGTTCCTGTGTTCCCATTTCAGATGGTCACTTGTAACCTCAGAATGTCAACCTGTATTTTCTATTAAAAACCCTCTTTGCAAGGATCCCTCCTGCTACTCTGTTATAGTCTCAGCCACCTCCTTCCATGCCCCATCTCTTAACATCTAGCAACCACTAATCTGTTCTCTGTATCTATAATTTTGTCTTTCCAAGCATGTTATTTAAGTGTTATCATACAATATGTCACTTTTGGGGATTGGCTTTTTTCATTCAACATCCTTCCCCTGGAATCCATCCAGGTTGTTTTGTGTATTTATGTTGTTCCTTTTTATTGCTGAGTGCTTATAAAACTGGTGAAACCTGATTAAGCTTGGTAGATCATATCAATGAAATTTCCTGGTTGTGATATTCTACTATACTAACGAAAGATATAACCATTGGAGGAGACTGAGTGAAGAGTACAGGAAACCTCTCTGTATTATTTCTTACAACCATGTGTAGTCTACAATGATCTTAAAATGATTTTTAAAAAGCAAATAAAACAAACAAACAAGCACCCTCTTTGAGAAAAAAGATTATAAAGCTCCTACAATGATAGCAATCTGAGTGGAGAAACTTGTTAAACAAACTTGGTTGGATTTATTTTTCAACTTTAATTCCCTTTATGAGAATCAAAGAAATGACCCGTGTATTCTCCAATGTTAAACTTTGCCCAAGTAACTGCCTTAGTTAAAGACAGCTTGCTTGGAAAAGGAACACGAAGACAGCCCAGTTGGCATTCCTATTTGCAGACAGCAGCCATTATCTAGTGATTCACTGGAGGTGAATGTAGCATTCTAAACTACCTTTGGCAAACAAAGATGTCTATTTCAGTTACCCATTTCCAAATAGTTGTTTCTTTTTAATGTAGAAAAGTTCTTTCCATTTTAAGAATTCTGAGAGAAATTTTATTACCCTATTGATACTATAGAACTGTTTTAATTGTGTTAGATTAACTAGACTCACAGAATTTTCAATGTTAGAGAAGTTTGGGAGGAAAGTGATCTTATTCTTCATAGAAACCTTTCAGTTCAATTTGATTACAGTATATTCTATATCAGTCGTCTTAGTTAGAACTGATGTTAGGGTTCTGGTTTCCATACTGTGAGCCACTTATTTTCTGGCTGTTCAGGGACCACATTCAGCATTCTTTCATCAGTTGTTTCACACATGCCTGTGGTAACTTATAAGGACAACTTGGCAAGGGAGATATTTCAGCTTCTTTTATTTAATGCTCGTTTTGTGTGAATGCACTGTGAAAGCTAGATATACTTTTTACAAGGAGCTCTCAATCTAGTAAGAAAAACGAAAAATAGAGGAAAACCATCACTTCCTAGAAAGCACTTCAGAATAGGTGCCCTATCGGTGGTGAGTTGTCAGAGACATGATTGTATACCAAAGTAGGCATTACTCCCTATAATTTTCCTTATTTAACCCAAAACAAGCAAATATAAATCTGTAAAATTCCATAAGTCGGTTGCTAAGAGAGCACCTTTCCAGGGTATATTTTAAACATCTATGCAGATGCCAAACATTTTATGTTTCTTAATGTAAGAGCAATATATATTAACTTGGCTGACAAACTAGTAAATTTTACCCAAGGAGGAAGTAGTGATAAGGCAGTTGATACTACAAAACTCCTGTCTTGGCAGTTTAACCTGTGAGAAACACTTTCAGTACTCTTACTTTGCTGTGTGACTCATGACGTTGTGTTAAATGATTTATTCACAAACTACTTTAGAACTAAAAATAAGACTTCTCTGGTCCTACCTAACCTTACATAAATAAATCACCCTATCTGAAAATATTGTACGTACTTTGATTCATTGTCATCCGCATTAGATAGCAAAGATTGTCTATGACCATGGGTTTCAAATAAAATTGTGACTTCCATCACAATTCTTCATATTCAAGGCAGCTGATTTCCTGATATGATTGCTCATGACATTCTGCCACTCCTGACCATATATGCCCCTTATGTCATTTGTATCCCTTTCCCACTCTTGCTTTTTCTTCTTCACTTCTATTCTTAATAACTGTTTTCCCACTTTCCCCACATCATTTTATAAGATCTCTTTACATTGTAGTTATTGACCCTATATCTACCAAGTCTGTTGCAAATATTTTCCCCTATATACAAATTGTCTTTCTAATTTTTTAAAAGTTTTTAAACACAGGTGTTTTTGTATTGTCAAATCTATCTTTTTCTTCGTGATTTCTCCCCCCACCTTTTTTTTAACTTTAAAAAATTTCATTTCTAGCAATTTCAGATACATATTTACCTGGTTTTCCTCCCATCTCTGTTTTTGTTTAGCCCACCTAAGAAATTACTCTGTTTGGTATATGGTATGAGATGAGTGTCTACACTTTACACTTTTTTTCCAAATAGTTTGTTGTCACAACCACTCATTGTTATGTGGTATCTCCATTACCATAAATTAAATTCTCATATAATCTAGGGGTCTGTTTAGGCTATCTAATCTTTCCAGTTGCTTTGTCAATAAATATTGGGCGAATGAATGTTTTATCTAACTCTTCTTTGGCTAGCACCAGCTTTGTAGTTTATATATGCCTTAAATTCTTGGGCCATGTCCCACGTTATTTGTTTTCTTTCTTTCTTTCTTTTTTTCCTTCTTATTGTTGTTTTTCAGAATTTGCTTACCAGTTCTCACTGATTTTTTTTCTTCCAAATCAATTTAAGAATCTTATTTATTATTTAGATCTTATTATATCTAGATTCAAATTTGGAACTCTTGGTCAAGTGCCATCAAAACAAACAAAATTTGATAAAATTTTTTTTCTAACTGAATTCTCTAAAAATTAATTTGGAAGGACTAAATTTCTGTTTTTAAACTCCAAACTTCAGATGAATTCTAAATATTTGATAGCTACAAAAGTAGCCTTTGAGCGGTACTAGGTTTCAATGAACAGGATATAAATTCTGATTATGAAAGGAATTTCTAATACTGTAAATGTTCTCTTTTGGTACATTTGTAACCAGAACTGGAGAAGTAGGAAAATAGTTTTTTCTTTTATGTCAACCATCACTAAACTGGAAAATATGTGTTCAGGGTTAAATGTATTGTCAAAACAGAGTTTTAACTAATTTATATTTTGAACAAAGTTCACATGGTAAAATGTATTAGGTAGATGTACTTGTGTGTCTGTCTTTGATTAGGGATTTCTGTTTATAAACAGAGATTGAACATTGTTTCTTTGATTTTCTTTGATGTTCAGAGGCAGAATTCAATTTTGCACCTTTTGGAGGATGAGGCAGCTGCAGGTAAAGAAGTTGACAGCTCTTGGGAGGGTTAATTAGAGCTAATTATAATTTGATTGACCTGCTTTTCCTCCTGAAAGCTTAACCAAGTCTTCCTTTGCAAAGTTAGGATTTTGCTTTTTCATACAAAGTAAAGAAAATCTTTGTTTCTTGGATTGACACATATCTATCATTTTTACTTTACAAAGGAGTGTCACCATACAAATCACAGAATCAGGGATATGGGTGGGATTGGAATGGACTTTCAAGATTATATAGTCCTTGGGAGCATGTATTTATTATATAAACTTATGGTGGAAAATTGTAAATTTTAGAGAAATATAAACTAGCATGCATAATTTTTAAATCTTTAAATTTTTAAATCTATTTAATGAAAAAGCAAGAAATAAAATTGTCAAACACAAATAAAGTGTAGCTATCTGTCCTTTTTTGACCTTGGTAGTCATCATTCCACATGGTTTAGATGTAATCTCATTTACTTGATAAATACTATAAAAGGATTTTGTTTATATATAAAGGGAGTGTAATGAAATGATTTGCTTTTCATTATGTGGTATTTTTCATAGCATGGCTTATGGTTCTTACTGTAATTATTTAAATGAAATATATTTCTCAAATATTCCCATAAAATTGAAACCTTCCTGTGAAAACTTCTTACCTAATAAAGTTCTCTAAGGCAATTATTATATATGAAAAACAAAATAGTCATTTTCACTGTTTGTCCACTCACTTATATCTCATATTTATACTGAATGGAGCACCTGTTAATATCAGATAGGGTTTTACTCTCAGACAGCTTGTGTTCTAGTTTGGGCAATCAAGACCTTTTGACATTAGAAAGTTTGGGAGTAAAATACTATTTTAATGACAGTTCAACATAGCCGTAGGAGATATTAGGTAGTATGTGGTTAATTAAAGACAACAGATATTATTAAGAATAAAAGGAGGGGAAATCATTGTAAGCTTACGTGGTTTGCAAAGATTAGAGGAGGTAAAATCTGAAGTAGATTTTAAAGGATAGATGAGAACTGGATGAAGAAAAAAGAGGAAAAGTGCATTCACCTAGTGGAAGGAATAATGTGCTCAAAAGCATCTTGGAGGTGGGAGAGTTTAGTCTGGGAAATTTGGTAAGTGAATGTACTTGGATATGGTAATCCTGTAAGAGAGTCAAATGTGCTAAAACTGGAAAGGTTGATTTGGAACAAATAGTGGAGAACATTGAAGTATGGAGGTTGAGGATGTATTTATCATGTACCATGTACTTACCTAAGCAACATTTTCTCTAGTTACCTTAGGTTTTGTTACCTAAGCAGTATTTCAGGAAAACTGTTCCTTCAGAAGTATGCAGAATACATTATAGTGAAGAACACAGTAGGCAGAGTGATTACTTATGTGATTTTCATAGTACCTAAGTGCGAGGTGTTAAAGACATGAACAGTAACATGATGGTAAGAATGGATATTAAGGAATGGTACAAATACATCATCAATGAAGAATTCACAGGTGCTTAATAACTGGTTAGGTATGGAGGTGGAGTAGTGGGATGGATGTATGCACGGAGAAGGCATAAAGAAAGGGAAAGGAGAGAGCACATATCAGAGACGTATATAAAGTTCTGTGAATTCATTTTCTCCTCCAAGTGCATCGTGGTTAAGGGATGAGTTGTAGGTTCATTTTGTGAACATCTAGCAAATTACTTTGTGATCATCCATTGAGAGGAATATGTAACATATTTTAATAAATTTGACACATAAGTTAAGGAAACTAGATATAACTTGCTTTTAAACGCTTTCCTTCAACAGCCCTCTTCCTGCAGTAACCCTTAATCTTTTTCACAAGCTGTAATGGGACCAAGACCAAGAAGGGTTTTCCAATGAGTGGATGTAGGAAGCTGATAAGAGAAGTATTCTTTTGGGCTTGGTAGCATAAGTTACATTACACTAAAACATATATCTCTTTGCAGTCTCCTTTTTCTCCTGTCAACCATTGACATTTTGAAAGATTTACTGATTAGCTTAAAAATTACAGAACTTCTAAGTTTAGTGATGTGGATGTGCTACCTAATTACAAATGAGCAACTGCAGTTAGTGCTTTTTCCTTCTACTTTAGGGAGCCGTTAAAAACTCACAACTAGAGAAGGAAAGGTTTTACATAATTATTGCTAACATTAAAAAAGACGTGCACATTATATTTCCAAACAACTATTTCAGTGCCTCAAGAAAGCCTTCAATCATTTGATGTAGTCTAGCCCTCTAATCACATTGGTGATTATGAATATATTTCAAAAGCAGTAAAGATGAACAGGAAAAAAACTGTACCAAGAACTGTAGTGGTTTCTTTAACCCTATTGTGACAGTTGTTTTGATCTTATAAAGCAGGTGTTGTTATTAACCATTGTACAAGTGAACAGTCTTGGAGAATTACAGAGCCAGAAAATGAAAAAAATCACATATCTAAGATTCTGAGGTATATCTCATCAAACACCCATATTTTTAATTCAATATCATGTTAATGCCTTAAGGGGGAAAAAGTGCTATATGTGGAAAAACAGATAATATATTGTCTTTTGTTTGAGCTTATGCTCCCCTTTGAGTTTATACTGCCCTTTGTTTCAACACAATCACATAGCTAACTTCAAAGTATTTGTAGCCTACAAAGATTTTCATTTGTTTGAACTATATTTTCAAAGAAAAATGTGGTGTGATCTTCCCTGAAGGTTCATTGTGAAATTGTGAGGTGGAAAATCCTGATTTTACAATAAGACAGTGTGAGTTGAAGGCATTTCCTCAGTGTCACTGAAAGAAAGTTAAGTCAGAGATCTGCCTTCATAATTCATGATTCCCTTCTAGTGCATTTGTTTGTACTGCTTAGTATTAAAAAGCATAATGCTTATGTTGATTTTTCTATTTACTATTACATCTTAGTTTCTCTTATTTCCTAACTTTCTAAAATGAATTAATCTGTACCTAATACAAAGTAAATCAGTGAACTGGCTGCCGCATTTACCCTGATGGGATTTCAGGCTCATGGTAAGGTACTGGGAAAATTCTGGCTCAATTGTTACTGACATAGGAGGCTTTACAGTTATTAGAAGACAGCCCAGGAGGAAAAGAAAAAAATGGATTATGTGATCCTGTATTGCTAAATACGGCACACTGCTGCTATCTTCTCTTTACTGCTTCCTCTAAGAGTAGTCATTTCAATGCACTAATCTTTTAAACAGCCGTTCGGTGGGAATTGGGCTAGAACTTTGCTAAGGGGTCACATTTACCAGCCTGACAATTATACATTTACTAAAGAAATAGCATGAATTTATTCAGCATCAAAACCTCTGCATCTTTTACCACCCAACTGCCTTTCACACCATATTGCCATCAGTGCACTATAATGGCTATATAAATTCCATCCAGATTCTTCTTTTAATTAACTAGTATTCTTTGAACAAAAATAAAAGTGCTGTTTTTATAGAGGAATAAAAACTGCATGAAGCGAGTGTGAAGAAGACAAATCACCAAATTAGTTATTCTTTATTGCAGCTATGGAGAATTCTCTGTCCCTCCCTTTCTCTTCAGTAGCAATATTTTTTTTCCTAGCTTGAGTGAATGGAAAATGGGCAACAGTGTAGCAGCCTCGAATGTGTTTGAGTTTATTGTAATGACCACATCCTAAAAGCTCATGCAGGGCTGGACACTGATGATATTGTCATCTACAAGTGATTTGGTTTTTTAACATTTTCTGTAGTTGGTAGCCAAGAGCTCGAACTTTGTAACTATACTGCCTGGGTTCAAATCCCAGCTCAGCCACTTACTAAGTTTGCGATTCTGAGCAAGCTCCCTAACGTTTCAGTTTCCTATCTATTAAATGAGGATAATAATAGACATACCTCTCACAGCATTAGGTGGATTATCTGAGTTGATCCATGTAAAACATCTAGAGCTCTGTCAACACATACTAAGCTGTTACCTCCTGTATGCCCAGTCTAATGTGAAGTTGATCCTGCGCTGACACTGGTGACCCTTGATCACCTGGGCTGAACTGACTGATGTGGTAGTTAGGTAAATGTCCTTTTATTTCCTTAGATATTTCTTTCTAAAAGTACCTTTTATTACAAGACAATTACTTTTAAAAATAAGGAAGCAAAGTTATTTGAGTCAAGGGTACAATAGGCAGTTGGTTGGCCATGTCTCCATCCTGCAGCTGCTGCCAGATCTAGCTTTCTAAACCACTGTGTTCTCATATCAATTTCTGCTCAGAAGGTTTCAAGCCTTCCCCAGATCCAAGCACCTTTGCCTATCACGCCATTTCTACCAGAGCCCAGCCCTTTCCCTCCCTCTCCCCAATCTTTTTTTATCCGTTGTGCCTCTAGAGGAAGCATCTACTCCAGTCAAAGTTGATCTATTTCAAAGTTAGTCATTTCTCAAATGTACCACATTCAGATTCCTAATTTTCCCTCTTCCTTTGTTCACACTGTTCGTTTGTCTAACATGTCCTACTCTCTTCCTCCACTTATCTAAGTCATACCTTCTGTTCTAAGCTGAGCCAAAAAAGGGAAAGTGTCTTTTACCCGCTTTGTATTTTTTATCACATAACATGATTGTCTGGATGCAGTAAGTGCTAAGTAAAAGTTGTTAATGATGAAGAACTCTCCTGTTAGCTCTATTTTCAAACTACATTTATTTATTTTATTTTTATAAATTTATTTATGTGGTTTTGGCTGCATTGGGTCTTCATTGCTGTGCACGGGTTTTCTTTAGTTGAGGTGAGCAGGGGCTACTCTTCGTTGTGGTGTGTGGGCTTCTCATTGCGGTGGCTTCTCTTGTTGCAGAGCACAGGCTCTAGGCACGCGGTCTTCAGTAGTTGTGGCACATGGGCTCAGTAGTTGTGGCTTGCGGGCTCTAGAGCGCAGGCTTGTAGTTGTGGCGCATGGGCTTAGCTGTTCCGCGGCATGTGGGATTTTCCCGGACCAGAGCTCAAACCCAAGTCCCCTGCATTGGCAGGAGGATTCTTAACCACTGCACCACCAGGGAAGCCCTCCGACTACATTTAGAATCTCACCACTTCACACCATCTCCACCACTGTCACCCTGTCCAAGCTGAAGTAACTGTAGCTTGCCTATCCCATTCCTCTTCTCCCTATTACACCCTTGCCTACTCCTGTGATGAGTTGTCTGCTCTCAACACAGCAGTGAAAGTAACCCACATAAAATTTAAGTCAGATCATACCACTTCTCTGCTCAGAACTCTCCAGTCACTTCCCCTCTCACCCTGAGTAAAACTAAAGTCCTCTCAGTGGCCTCCAAAGCCTCTCGAGATCTGCAACTCCACGCCAACACCATCCCTGCCCAAACCTGTGACCACTTTGCCCTCATTTCCTACTATTCCCTTCTTCCTGTCCCCTACTACTGTCTACTTCTGCCACACTGGCTTCCTTGCTGTTCTCTGAAGATGCAAGGCACAATCCTGTCTCAGGACCTTTGCACAAATTGTTCTCTCTGCCCAGAAAGTTCCTCCTTGGAAAACTTTCATGGCTTCATCCTTCCTGCAGTTCTCTACTTATATGTCTTCTCAATGAGCTCTTCATTGATTATCCCTAATTTGCTGTCTATCTTCCCAAACTTTCAATAGATTGTAAATTCTGGGGGACAAAAGGAGGACTTTTTGTCTATTTTGTTAGGTGCTCTGTCCTCAGTACCTGAAACAGAAACTGGCACATAATAAGTACTTAATAGTTATTGAATGTATGAATGAAAAATTGACCCTTAAAAATATGTCCTAGGGCTTCCCTGGTGGCGCAGTGGTTGAGAGTCTGCCTGCCGATGCAGGGGACACGGGTTCATGCCCCGGTCCAGGAAGATCCCACATGCCGCGGAGCAGCTAGGCCCGTGAGCCACGGCCGCAGAGCCTGCGCGCCCGGAGCCTGTGCTCCGCAACGGGAGAGGCCACAACAGTGAGAGGCCCGCGTACCGCAAAAAAAAAAATATATATATATATGTCCTATAGTAAAAATACATCTAACCCTCCCTTAGGCTCAAACTAAAGCAAGTATCCTATAATAGCTCCCAGAAAATTAAAATAGCCACAGTTGAATATTAGCCGTGGCAATTGTAGCAGAAAGTTCCATTGCAGAGAAAAGAGATTTCTGCATCAAGTAAAGAAAAAGAAGCGGTTTACATTATAACAAGTGCCATATTAAATTATATTGGTGTCCTGGGGGGCTGTTATTGACCCAACACCACAGATTTTTGAGAGAGCAAGTGGTTTTGCCTACACCGTCCTCTTCCTAAGGTGGAGAATGTAGCTATTATATAGTTTTGTTTTGTTTTTGTGTTTGTTTGTCATCTAGCGGTGGAATAAAATGGTGAAAAGAACATTAATGTTGGAGTCAGGTAAACCTGGGTTTAAATTCTGGCACTAGTATGTGTCCTTGGATAGGATATGTAACCTCTCCGAGCCTCTGTTTGATTATGTATAAAATGGTTTTTAATAATGCCTTTCCCTCAGTGTTGTTCTAAATGTTAAATGGGAGAAGACGCATGAATTACCTGAGATGTAACATGTGGTTAATAAATGTATTGTGAACATTGCATCCCATAGAAATAGCTGTATATTTTGCTACTGAATTCTACCTTTTGGCTTAAATCAAAATGGAGAAGTAGCAGTTAGACTGATGTCTAGGAATAAGCTTTGGCTCCTGGCACTTGGACCACGGAGAAGCCCTCAACACTATAAATCTCTCAGCAGTATCTGATGAAGCTGCAAGAGCCTTCCTAGAACATGAGCCTACCACCTGCTTGACTTTTGTAGAAGCCTACTCTTTTTATCTTTTCAGCTAATTCTTAATCTTCTATTTTCCACTTTCAATTCTCTTTTTCTTCTCTTATTTTCAAAATTCTATGCTAGATGTGTGAAGTTGGAGATTCCATACTGAAAGTTTTCTAAGAAATCAAGAAAGGAAAAGTAAGGTCAGGCAGCTACTCTGTACAATAAAATAATGTGAATATTAATTTTCAAATTGAGATGTGAGAAACATATGTATAATTGATTCACTTTTAGAATTAGAACTTCCAGGAAGGAGGAAAATATTTTGTTTAAACCACTGAATTGTTTTTACATGTTTTTTTTTCAATGACATTATTTTTTGAAATTTTTAGGAAGCCAAAGCTGTGGTCGAAGAAACAAGAGCCCTGCGAAGTCGGCTTCATCTTGCCGAAGCTGCACAGAGACAGGCACACGGAATGGAAATGGATTATGAAGAAGTGATCCGTCTGTTAGAGGCCGAGATTACAGAGCTGAAGGCTCAGCTTGCTGATTATTCTGACCAAAATAAAGTAAGCAAAACAGTTCTCTCTTCTAGTTACCATGGTTTCCTTGCCGTTGTCATGTATCCTGTTTTCATTTTCTTTTCATCTGCACTTCTAAACTAGGTCAGTGTTTGTCTTCTATAATTCAGTGATAGGATGATGTGTCATGATGGGGGTAATGTGAAGGTTATGAGCCTCCATTTATCCAGATAGCTTTGGGATGCAAAAGTATGTGCCCAAATTTATTCAGGTCATTGGTCAACATTGTACAGCTCAGGCACTGAGTCCTGGAACTATTTAACATTTGATTGATTACATTGGTTTCTTCCTTTTTCCTGAACTTGCTAATTTGTCCTGTGGGGATGGGAGGAGGAGAGTCTAGGGATGGGGTTTGCTCTTTGATTAGAGCACTCAAGGAAGTGTGAAAGTTAAAGAATTTTTTGCCCAAGGCCCAAGATAATTAATAGAAAGAAACTTGAGTTTGAATTTAGCAGACTACAATTTCAATAGTGAAATACTGAATGCTTTCCAGAAGGCAATGTGAACTTTTTTTAATGTGAATTTTGTCATTATGTGATTTTTTAAAACATACTGTACCATTGAATGGTCTTCAAAAACTGTAACAGACATTTTTATTTCACTGAAGTAAGGTAGAAAATTAAATAAATTGAAATAGATATTTTATAACTTCATAGAGTTCATTTATAACCATAGTGTTTATATCTCTCTAATACAGTCATCTTTCAAGAGAACATAAAACAAATTTGAAAAATTTGTGTGTATTTATTTAAACATAAAAGAGTTAAATACTTTAAATATACCAAGTAGAAATGAAGCCAGTTTTAGAAAAGCAAAATACAGAAGAAAATCTGAAATTTTCTTCGGTTAGCTCTTAAGAATCACTAATATATTTCTCACATCTGTCCATTTAAACCAATCCCAAAAGAAGGTTGACCTTCTTGTCACCCTTTGATAATACCACAAGGCCAAGGGGAAAACATTACTTGAGACAGCAGAAATACTTAGGAATATTACATGTATTTATTATTCTTGACCCAGTGTTTACATTCTGAAATCAGAGATATGTGCTTATTTCATGTGAGTAACTTTAACATGATTCTGAAAATATTTGGGGAATTTTCAAAACACTAAAAGTACTTTTTTCTAATAATAACTTGATTTACTTTTGGAGGGATAATCAAGTCTTTAAAAATACTTCTTAAATAACATAACATTCAAGGAGTTCACATGAATTTATTCATTTTTTTAAAAGCATAAGTTATTTGCTATTCTTTCTTCCAGCTCCTAGCTGAGAAACGTTTTTGTCCTAAGTCGTGTAGTAATATAATTAATTCAGTTCTTCTCTTTTTTAGCATAATGGTGTCTCATGCCATTCCTCTTAACAAAATCCTAAACTAAACCATTAACCTGTCTCTGAAGATAATCTTTTTTTTTTTTTCCCCAAAGAGGAGATGTTATACATGAGCATCTTAACATTTTCCAAACACAATACCAGTGGAGAAATAGAAGGAAATTTTTTTTTAATTGTTTGAGATTGCTTGAAGAGACACTGACCAAGATATTACAGGATTCAGATTCAATATTCATTTTTAAGACATATTCTTTTTGTAACAATATTATTTTTCTTACAAGTTTTCCCTTATATTATCTCTATATTTACTTATTTCCCTTTTTTTTCACCTTCAGCTTAAGAGATAAAACTTAACCAGTACCTTCGAAGACCCACAATATCCCTTTCCAATTGCATCCCCCTCCCTCACCCTCATAAGTAAACAAACCACTTTCCTGGATTTAGTGTTAAACATTTCTTGATAATTTTACTAGCTATGTATATATCTCTTAACAATATGTTGTTTAATTTTGCCTGTTTGTCAACTTTATGTAAATAGAAATATACTACTTTTATTGTTCCAACTTGGTTTTTCACTCAAAATTTTGTTTTTGTGATTCATCTATTTGAAGTTTATAGCTAGTTCATGTCTTTTCATTGCTTTTTTGCACTCCATTGAGTGGATATATTAAAGTATATTTGTCCATTCTGTATTTGATGGACAGTCCAATCGTTTCAGTTTTCTTCTGTTATGAACAACGTTGCTGAAAACAATTTTGCACATATATCCTGCTCCACATGTGTAACAGTTCTCTTGGGTTCATATCTTGGAGTGGAATTGCTAGGTTGAATGGTGATTGTATGATCAACTTTACTAATTACCATTAGGCAATTCCTAATTGTTTTTGAAAGTGTTTGAACCAATTTTACTCCCAACAGTAATGAATGAGAATTACCGTTTACCCCAAATCCTTGCTGATGCTTACTTTCTTTTACTTTTAATTTTTATCAAACTGTTAGGTGTGATAAGTGTATCTCATTGTGGTTTAATTTGAATTTATCTAATGATTTTGAGCTACTGATGTGCTGGGACCAGCTGGTACTAGTTTATGAGAGCTGACTGTGTGCATTTCTTCTTGACTGCATGTTCAGCACATCATGTTGTTAGCTTGAAATCAGCCATGGTGGGGTTATTTACACCCCCAAATGCAATAAACCAGGGCTTTGCCCCTTGTCCCAGATAGTCAGTTGAGCTAATATTTATGCACTTATTAGGCATTTGTGTTTCTATGTGAAATGCTTCTTCATATCTTTTAACCATTTTCCATTGGGTTATTTGTCTTTTTAATATTCACATGTAGTGATTGTTTGTATGTTCTGGTTACTAACCTATCTTATATTTTATGTTGTAAAAATCCTCTCTGGAATTTATAGCTTACCTTTTCACCCTCTGGTGAAATGAACAGGTGTTATTTTCAAGTAATCTAACTTTTCAGTCTTTTCTCTCATGTGTCTTTCCAGAAGTCCTTCCATTCCCAAAGATATTTTTATATTTGTCTCTAAAAGTTTTAAAACTTTGATCCTTCTGTCATGGTTTTATGTCATTGTATAAGGTGGGGATTCATTTCATTCTTTCTTTTTTATTCTAAGTGAATGACCAACTATACCAGCACTGCTCATTCAAAAGTCTCTTTTACTCTAAATCTTGATCTGATCAACCTGTCTAGTTCTTTTTCTTTAAAAGTGTGTTGCCTATATAACCCTTTGATCTTTTATATGTATTTTAGACTCAGATTATAAATTCCATCAAAAGAAATTAATACGATTGTCATTTTTACTGAAAATGCATTAAATATATAATTTGGGGGAAATTTACATATTTATGATTGTGTCTTGATTCATAAACATCATTGAGGAACAGAAAGGTTAATTGCATGTGGCCAGAGAATCTAGTCTATAGATAACTCCAAAATTCATTGATGGTTGCTTCACGGCTTACTGTATGACCAATATTTACAAATATTCAAAGAGAGCTTGAAAAGAATTCTGCAATCATTTGATGTGTTGTTTTATATAGTCCACCAGATCAGGATCATTAATTGTGGGGTTCAATTCTTCTCTAGTCATATTAATTTCTTTGTCAGGGAATAGGTTAAAATTTCCCTTGTGATTACTTTTTAAAATTTTCTGTATATATTTGAAGTAACGTTTTTAATTGCATACAAGCTTAGAATTATGTTATCATCCTTTTACGAAAATGTTGTGACTCTTCAATCTTCTTTCCCCCTTAATGCTTATTTTTGATTGATATTAAAATAGTTATACCAGCTTTCTTTTGGTATTTACCTATGCATTTTTTCCATCCTTTTACTTTCAACTTTTCAGTGTCCTTATATTTTAATTGTGTCTATGATAAACAACTGGTAGTTGGATTTTTTTCCCCATTTTACTGATTTTTGACCTTTAATTGGAAAGGTCTTTCCATTTACATTCTTATTCGCAAATGCACTTGGCTTCATTTCTACCCTTTTATTTTGTGCATTTTATTTGTCCCATGTTTTCTAGTTGTTTGTCATTTCTTGCCTCCCTTTTTTTCTTTCTTTTTTGGATTGGGTCAGACTTCTCCTGTGTTCCCCTACTCCCATTTCATTTAGTTTACTCTGCTAGTTTAGAAGTTAGACACTTGGTTTCTAATTTTTAAAGATTATATTAGAAATGTTAACATTCTATTTTAACTTAAATTATAAAACTAATCACTGGCTTTCCACTTCTTCTAAATATTGTAAGGACTTTAAAACATAAATCCAATCATCCCTTTCTGCTTAATTTCTATTAACTAAGTATTTTAGATCTTTCTTGACTTTTAACATCATAAATTAGATACTATTACAGTTTATTTTGTGCAGTCAACCTTCATTTAGATAGACCTCCATGTTTATCATTTTCTTTGTTCAACATTCTTCCTTTCATTTGACATCCTTGCTAGAATTACTTTCTTTTTTCCTGAAGTACATCTTTTAGAAATTCATCTTTTAGAAATAGTGAGGATCTATTGGTAATAAACTCTATTTTTGTTTGTCTGGAAACTTCTTTTTTGACTCTTGTTCTTGAAATATATTTTTGCTACATTTAGATTGTTAAATTGGCACTGAATTTCTTTCAGTGTTTTTATTCTATGGTTGTGATATCAGATGTCAGTCTGTCGTTTGTTTGCTATCTGTTGTTTCTTTTTAGATGATTTTATCTTTAGTGTTCAGCAGTTTGACTATGATCAGTCATGTGTTCACTTATTTTTATTTATATTGCTTGAGATTCATGGAATGAGGTTCCTGATCTGAGGAACAGTGTCTTTCACCATTTCTGAAAAACCCTAAGCTTTTATCCTGACCTATTCCTCTTTCATTATTTCTAGTCTGTCTTATGTAATTCAGATTGGATGTATGCTAGATCTTCTTCCAGTTATTTTTTTCTCTTTTCATATTTTCCATTTTTATTTTTATGCTCTATTATGAGAAGTTTCTTTACCTCTGCCTTCCAGTTCACCCATTCTCTTTTCATCTGTATCTAATTGGATAGTAAATGCATAAATTGAGTTTCTAATTATTACTGCTTTTTTTTTTAACATCTTTATTGGAGTGTAATTGCTTTACATTGTTGTGTTAGTTGCTGCTGTATAACAAACTGAATCAGCTATACATATACATATATCCCCATATCCCCTCCCTCCTGCGTCTCCCTCCCACCCTCCCTGTATTTTTACTTTTCAGATCTATTTTTTGTGTCACCTGGATCTATTTTGATAGTTTCTTGTTTCTTTATTATGCTTTAAATTCTTAATTTTTAAAACATATTAAACATAACTTTATATTCTGTATCTGATCACTTCAGTAGCTGCTATCTCTATAGGTTTGATCCTATAATTTGTTTCCTTCAGCTGACTTTTCATCCATAGTAGCTTATTTGCTGAGATCATGTTCTTTTGATACATTAAATGTAGGCATTCTTTGATGTCTGAGTTTAGCAAATAACCCCACTAGAGAAATTTTTTGTTTGCTTTTACCAGCCAGGGACCAATTTAAACTAAATTTTCAGCTTATGAATGTACAGGCCACACAGGTAATATAAATTCTGACCTGGAACCTGCATGAGTTGGGGGACTGTGGTTGGCAATTATTCGGGGGACGCTTTTTTAACCATTCACCAGAGGCAAAATCAAAAGTTTTGTTTCTCCCTAATTCACCCATTAAAGTTCTCCTGTTTGCCATTTGTGCCTGATGAAACCCCAAACTATAGGCCTCCAAGGATCAGCAAATACCCTGAGATCAAATTGTGCTACAGGGTACTCTAACTTCAGTGGGTTCACTCAGCATTGCTATTGCTTATCTTCATGAAAGTCCTTCACTTTTCCTGGAATTCTTTTACTTCCCCATCAGCTCAGCTTTACATTGGGTCATATTACATTAAATATTTATGTACAGGGCTTCCCTGGTGGCGCAGTGGTTGAGAGTCCGCCTGCCGATGCAGGGGATGCGGGTTCATGCCCCGGTCCGGGAAGATCCCACATGCTGTGGAGCGGCTGGGCCCGTGAGCCATGGCCGCTGAGCCTGCGCATCCGGAGCCTGTGCTCCGCAACTGGAGAGGCCACAACAGTGAGAGGCCCGCGTACCGCAAAAAAATATATATATATATTTATGTATATCTTCAGCATGTTGGATTGTGCCACACTAATAGGGGTTTCTGTCAGCCTCTGGTAACCATGTTGTCAAGAAATGCCATAAACTAATTAAAATGTATTTTAATATAAGAATATAATATAAACTAATTAAAGTGTATTATATATAACATTATATATAATAAATGTATTATTATATAACTTTTATTAAAATAAAAGTTATTTGTAGCTGATCTTAAAAAGTTTGCAGCATTCCTGTGCAGTTTAACTTTTAAAAATATGCAATTAGTTAAGTTCCCCCCAAAACCAGAAGATATGTACAAGAAGAGAGAAAATAAATGATATAGTAATGTTGGATGTTAGTTAATAAAAAATGAAAATAGGAGCCACTAGTATAAAATTGAAGAAATGTATAATACGTTCCTTTTGATATCTCTGTCCAGGAAAGTGTTCAGGAGTTAAGAAAGCGAATCACAGTACTTGACTGCCAATTGCGAAAATCAGAAATGGCTCGAAAAACTTTTGAGGCATCCACTGAAAAGCTTCTTCATTTTGTAGAGGTAAATTTTCCTGTTACATCACTTTATGTCCATTTTTAAGAAATGTATAGACAACTGACATACAGGTAAATGTCATGGTGTTTGATGGCTAGTGAAACATTCTCTGGGCTCAAAACAGCAATGGTGACTTACAGTCAGATTTTAAATTGCTTAGATAATGAAAAGACCAGCTAACATACAGATTAAGAGAAATAATTGAGACAGGGTAATATGATCCCAAATATATACTATGTTTTAATGAACACTTTCTTAACTTTTGATACTATGTAAACATTAGTTGATAACTACCCTATAAAGAAATGTTTCTCTGTGTATTATAATTCTGAGTAGAATTGTATGTTAATGTAATTGATTTTTTCCCCTATATAACAGGAACACCTTTTTAATCATATGGGTGGAGGGGGTTATAAATATTATTTAAGCAAGAGAAAACATTTTAAAAAGCTATCAAAGTTACATTATCGCCTTCACTCTCTTGTTTGTCTCTAGGCTCTTCAAGAAGTGTTTTGTGATAATTCTCTTCCTTTGTCAAATTTAAGGTAAGAAAATTTAAGTGCTTTCTGCAGAGTATGGCCACTGATTACATTCTTCATCTGGTACTTGTGCTAAAATACTAAAATCTCTTAAAGTCTTAAGATAGTCAAAGCAATTTTTTCCTTTTATAAAGACTACCACTAGCAATGTAGTTCTACTTCTAGCAACGTATGCTTGCAGAAACATAGGAAAACTCCACCCTTTTCTGTGAAAACAGCAGTTCAATAAATGAAGATGATTCATTGTATTTTAAGTTTCCACATAGCATTTTTGAATTTAGAAAAATATGGTAGTACATGGTAGTACATATGGTAGTACACCTTTAAACTCATTTTAATGTAATACTTTATTTCTTCAGGTGAAATCTGATGTTTTTATTGTTATCTATGCTGCTTATGATGTAAAATAATTATGTGAATACCATGATGATTATTCTCAGTATGATCTTAAAGTACTCAGCAGTCAGATTACGCTTGTATGGGTTAGACATGTCCCAAACTCCCACCACCCAAGGTTTCATTGTGACCTTGAATAATAATTCAAAAGTTTTGGTATTAAAAATGACTATTTAAAAGCCAGAGCCTGCCCTTGGTTCACAGAACAAAAGTAACTTTAAAAAGCAACATTAATATATGTAACTGAATCACTTTTCTGTACACCTGAAAGTAATACAACATTGTAAATCAACTATACATCAACTTTTAAAAAAAAAAGCAACATTAAGCAACTTTTTGCTACATCTTGGAAAGTTAAACACTAGTAAAATTTGGCTCAGTCTTTTTAATATACTATATCATCTGTAATGGATGTTGGCCTTGGTATTCTACACAGAATAAAGGCTCTGTATTTGAATTTGAGAATTGATGCTTTAGTTTCTCATTGTGAATTAATACTATCATGCTTAGGAAGATGGATTATAAGTAATGATGGCTTTGTCATCAGTCTAAAATTGTCTCTTTTCAAGTAAATGTTTCAGCGTAATGGTAAAAGTAAAACCTTGCATTTTAATTTTATCAGAATGCATTCATTTCAGGTGACTTTCACATTTTTTAAAAGTGGTATAAATGCTCTAGGCTTTTTTAGATTTAGGGATAGCAAATGGAAGAGTTTAAGAGAGAATTTCAGGAGCAAATATACATATTGAATTTATATTTAATATTACTAGAAGTACTAGTAAATGTCTCTTGAATAAATTTATGTTTAAGTGCTTAATTTAAGTGTTTACAAAACTAAATAAAAGGCCAAATCATGTTAGCATGACACAAGCACTCACAAAATAAGCCAAACAAATGATTTAGGAGGAAGCTATCCTTCTATCCATTCCTCCTTATGTATAAGGTAAACCTAATTTTTTAAATATGCCTATTTATTATATAATAAAGAATTGAAAACAGAAATATTATTTTGTGGGAATTATTTCGATTATGGCTATAAGAATACAATGTTCCCAATCAAAAATTTTTGTACAATTTCATAACTAAGAAGAATTCAGACTTAGCAAAGATAGATATTATTCATTGTATAATAAGTTTAGCTTTATTTTATTGCTTCCATAGTGAAAGAAGAGCTATGTTAGCTTCCCAGACGTCCCTCACACCACTGGGAAGGAGTGGACGTAACATCCCAGCAACACTGGCACTTGAATCTAAGGAACTTGTTAAATCTGTCCGAGCCATACTTGATATGGATTGTAAGTTTTCTGCATTTTTTTCATGCTTTTAAAAATAACTTATTTAGCAAAACAAAAGGAGAAAATTTCAAGTTTGATAGTTTAATCTTGTTAAATGCATTGGTTTGCCTACAGTAAAATTGATAGCTTATAGATAAAAATCTTAATGCAACCAATTGTAGGGGGAGAATACTTGCTTTATTTAAAGTGCTCAAAATGGCTTCCAACAGAAGATAGCTGATTAAGACTTTTTTTTTTTTTTTTACCTCTACTTCCATCTAAAGTCTCTTTGAAATGGAAGAATAAATATAAAAATAAATCCACAATAGCACTGGAAACCTAGAAGGTTGGACTCAACATTGAGGAAATTTTTAATAATATACAACAGATGGAATAAGATTGAAGATACAGCCCAGCTGTGCAAGAGACCCCAGAACACAATAAAGGTGAAAGACAGTGAGTTAAGTAGAACCATGAAAAACCCTCAAGATCACAAGCAGGGAAAACTAGGAACAAACCCTGGGGCAGTCAGCAGGGTAACTAATTAAAGGGCTGTAGAGCAGCTGAACCAGTTCCCTACTCTTCAGAGCTGAGAGAATACCTCTCTCAAGGGACTGCATGATCTGTCACTGGACACTCCCAGAGTCAGCCGTGTTCTCAGTAACCTCCTTATGTATTTGTCTATGTAAGACTCCTGTCTCAATTTAGATATTCCTGTCTGAAATTAGCAATATTTTAACTTTTAAAATTAGAATGTCAGTAATAGCTGCTTTTTGTCTTTACATTCTGATGCTAATTAGAAGTTATTTAGACAGATGGAAAAAGGCTCTTTGAGAAAAAGGGGAAATGCAGTACTGCAATATTTAAAGGCCTTCACAATTTTTCTTTTGGATCCAAAGCTCACACTTGATATAGCATCTTCTCATTGTACTTATTCGAGGTCTCAGACTCTCATCTTTGCCTTCCTTATTTCCTTCAAAGCATATTTTTATTAAGCAACATGAATTTATTATATATATATATATATATATATATATATATA
>NW_020174560.1:1108678-1146581 GCF_003031525.2 Neophocaena asiaeorientalis asiaeorientalis
TAGAATGGTAATTATGGTATTTACTTCCCATAAAGTAATCATATTATTTATATATCTTTCTTCTCCTAGAATTGGGGGAAATGTTTCACGCATAGGGAATAGGTTATGTGATCTGATGCCGTTTGAGAGACAGTTTCACCTGTTTTTTTAGACAGACCTATTCTCTAGTGACTTGGTTATTCAGAGCCAGATAATAACCACTGTAAATATTTGTGGTGCCTTACCACTCAAGGAAAATGGCAAACTCACATATTCTCTTATATTGTTGCAAATTGAAAGTAGGTTACTGCTATAATGTTCCATTAAGAAAACATATCAAATTTAATCTTGGGTCGTTTCTGGAAAATAAACTATACTTGAGTTATTCAATTTTGTTTTAAGTGGGCAAATTATTATTAGCCTCAAGAAAAATAAGTAATTTCTTTCCTGGCACAATTTTATTTCCAAAAAAAAAAACAGTGAGGGAAAAATATATCACTTAAGAAAGGGTAATCATTTAGATTCACTTAGTTTCATTACTTCGTTCTTTCATGAATTATTTATTATCTACAATGCGCCAGACCCTGACGTAGACCCTTTGATAACAGCATAAACAAAATCCTTGCTATCAAGCTGCTTAAGTAAATTGTAAGGGCAGAGATGGACAAACAAGTTAGCAAATAAGTACATGACAATTCCAGACAGTGATGACTGTGAGGCATATAATAAGCCAGATGATGTGTAAGGGAATGTGAGTAAGTGGGGATGCTGCTCCTCCTTTTTTGAAGAGGTGACATTTGAACCAAGATCCAGCCAGGAGGAAACCTATATGGAAAGAGTTTTTTAGGCCAACTCTAAAAGCCTTGAGATAGGAGCGACCTTGACATATTTGAGGGACAGAAAAAAAGCCTGGGTATCTGATACATATGAGCAAGCAGGAGAGTAGCAGGAGGTAAGGGTGGAGATTTAGAAAGCAGCCAGATCATATAGGGCTTTGAACACCACAGGAAGGAGTTTGGATTGTATTTTGAGTATTATAGAAGCCATTAATGGTTTTAAGCAGAAGGAATAACGTGATCGATCTGGTCTACATTTTAAAAGATCATTCAGGCAGTTTTTTGAAACTGGACTGTAGGAGTAGCGAAGAGTGAAGAAAGCAGGAAGACTAGTTGGCTATTACATGATTTACATAGGAGATGGTAGTAGCATGGGCTAGGTTTGGAGTAGCAAGAAACAAATGTTCATTTTTAAAAAGAGAAGTTGGTCAGCATGTATAATTTTTTGGAACACTTGAAATTCAGTATTAATGTTTAAACTTGATATTCATTGCATATCGGGTCAATGAGTAACCAAAAGTCCACAAGCACAAAGCAATTGCCTGACATCATCTTGGATCTCAGACTACCTCATATTTCCCTACTGCCCCTTCTGCACATTAATTAAGTGTCGGGTATTTGCCTTTTTCATTAAACAAGTTACTGAGAATTGAAGTGTTGAAATGATTTAATAATACCAAATCTGTAGTAACCATCTGCTATTCTCTATTGGTACATAGGAAGCAAACATAATACAGTTTGTCAGTCATAAAAATCAGGAAGCCACCATGTTTCCAGTATTTAGTATACACAAACAGATATCCAGGGTGAGTCAATCCCAGAGCTACCACATCATATGTGTTTTCATAGAAGATCATTTACAGGACAGTATTTCAGATATATACTTTAATCACATATACTGCCAGCAGCCGTAAGGTATGAAGGCATGGCTAGACAAGCAAGACCTTATTTCTCACACAAAGCAGGAATATAGTCGTCAAGGGGATTGCAGAATGCACAATATCTAGGATTTAATTAAGTAAAAGGCTGTATACCTTAGTACTAACATGGTGAACAGACTATAACATGAAATGATTTCCAACACAAAAGCAGAAAAAATACAAGGAATGCTTCAGAAATTACAGAGGCATAGATGGTAAAGTGTAGTGAATTTGCTCTCTTCCAAAAAATGAAACTAATTCCTTGCACAGTTAGAACTCACTATAATAATAGGATGTCTAAAGTATAGTTCATGTTTCTATCCTATAACTGGACAAGCAAAATGTAAATGGTGGCAGAAAGAAATATTTTCCCTCAAGGCCTGAAAATGTCCTCATTCAAACTGAATGTGTTCTTTTAGGTTAATGGAATAGGTGTTCTCCAGAGTTCATATGAGGACAAAGTATTAACTCATCTCAAGAAAGACAGCAGCAGTAGCACTTGTGTACAGCTACAGCTTTAATGATTATTTAATATGATAAAATAGTTCAATTTAGATCCAGAAGTTCCTGCTTCAACAACAGAATATTAATATTACTATTACAAATAATATATTTTAAAATAATAATACCAAATACATAGAAGATTTTTTAAATTTTATGAGTTTTACAGTTTAAAAGTACCATTTTACATCAATATGTTCTCACACAACCCTGTGAGATAGGCATTATTATGTCTAATTTAAAAGATTTGAAAAGATTAAGGCTCAGAGAACTTAATTTACTTAAGTCACATTTTTGGAAAGGACAATGCCAGGATACTAACCTAGGCCTTCTACTATTAAGTCCTATAAGTCTCACAGGGGTATAGTTAAGTCATTATATCGCAATTAATTGGCAGATTTTTTTTTTCCTTGGGAGCATCTAAAATGGCAGGATGCCTTATATTCATTGTTATCTTAGATATGATAAAATATGATAACCTCTCGGAGTCTTGGTTTCCTGTCTCTAAACTGGGGATACAATCTTCATAAGATTGTTTCAAGGATTAAATGAACTAGTATAAAAGCACTTTGTAAAATATAAAGTGCTATGTAAAGATAAGATTATGTTTTAGGGCTTCCCTGGTGGCGCAGTGGTTGAGAGTCCGCCTGCACTAATTTTCATGTCTTACAAATATTCAGAATAAAGCAACAGATTACATTGGTTCGGGAAGCTTTAATAAATTTCAATCAGGTATAGATGGATACCTGACTCAGTGATATAGTTGTTTTCTCAGGATGTCAGATTGGGAGGGTATCTTTTTTTTTTTTTTTTTTTTAACCTTTTTTTTTTTTTTTTTTTTTTAACCTTTTTTTTTTTTTTTTTTTTTTAACCTTTTTTTTTTTTTTTTTTTTTTAACCCCTTTGTTTTTTGTTTGTTTTTTTTTTTTTTTTTTTTTTTTAAACCTCTGTATTGTTTGATTGTTTTTTTCTTTGTTATTTTTAGAGTGAGCATTTGTTACTTCTAAAATTTAAAGCATCCTTAAGTAAAATAAATTTTTAAACACCATGGAAACCTCACAGTAAAAAATAAAAGCTCTCTGGGCTTCCCTGGTGGTGTAGTGGTTAAGAATCCGCCTGCCAATGCAGGGGATGCAGGTTCAAGCCCTGGTCTGGGAAGATCCCACATGCCGCAGAACAACTAGGTCCGTGTGCCACAACTGCTGAGGCTTCACTCTACAGCTCGCACACCTAGATGCGGTGCTCCCAAACAGGGGAGGCCACCACAGTGAGAGGCCCATGCACCGCAGCAAAGAGTAGCCCCCACTCGCCTCAACTAGAGAAAAGCCCAAGTGCAGCAACAAAGACCCAGTGCAGCGAAAAATAAAATAAATTAATTAAAGTAAATAAATAAATAAAAGCTCTTTGGAATCATTTACAAAACATTGTATAAAGAGAGAATAATAAATGTACCTAAACAAAAACTTTAAAATCTTTAATAATATTTTTCACAAATTTATGACCTTCTGAACCCATCCAACCAAGATTACCAATTACATTAAAATGATTAGATCTTGGGACTATAAATACTATTGATGTTTCTCATTTCTTTTATAATAACCCCCAAATGCTAATGAAAGTTAAAGTCAAAGTAGATACAGCATTGGGATTGAGAAAACCTAATTCCTGGATAAGATTTTTTAAACCTTAGGTAACTTCCTCAACTTCACTTTTGCTCCATTTACAAAATAAAAAGAATGAGCATCACAGCTTATTACATTACAGGATGAAATGAAGTAACATTTGTGAAATTGTCTTTAGTTTTTACATAAAAAGTAGTTGTTTGCACCCTAAATGAATATCTTTGTCAAAAAGATAGATTCACTTTTACTATTATAGAGGCAGAATAGCATAATGAAAAGACCATATGCTGGATTCAAATTCCAGCTCTAACACCTAATAGATTTGTGCAAAAGCCCCAAAAGAGGTTCATGTAAGCTCTCTTGAGTCTCATTTACCTCACCTATAAAAATGGAGAGGGCTTCCCTGGTGGCGCAGTGGTTGAGAGTCCACCTGCCAATGCAGGGGACACGGGTTAGTGCCCCCGTCTGGGAAGATCCCACATGCCGCAGAGCGGCTGGGCCCGTGAGCCATGGCCGCTGAGCCTGCGCGTCCGGAGCCTGTGCTCCGCAACGGGAGAGGCCACGGCGGTGAGAGGCCCGCGTACCGCAAAAAAAAAAATGGAGATATCACCAACTCATAGGGTTGTTATGAGGATTAAAGATAATGTTACTGAAGTAACTAGCTGATTAAAGTTAATGTTTATAAAGCGGTTCATATCATCATTATAATATATCATTATTTTATCTCATTATAGTCATTATAATCTTCATCATTCATTGTCATTATGTAAAAGGATTTTGTCCTCACAACCTAGTCTGATATGATAACTATTCTTTTCCTCCCTCTTTTTTTTGGAAAGCTGGAAACCTTGGAAGGTGATGAAAGATTTCTATTAATGTAGATTTATATAATTTATCATTATTAAATCACTGAGCACACGTAAAAATGATGTGCTAAAATCCCTGAAAACAATTCCAAAGTATCATTTTACTCTTTAATATAGCAGTAAAAATTTGAATAGGCAACCCAGCTTCAACTCAATTTTTTTTCATAGATATAAAGTTTGAAATAATAAAGAATATTTGTGTCTAACTGGCAGCCTCGAGGACTCTCATATTTCATACTGTCTTGTCCGTGGAGAGGGAGGCCTTGCCGACCTTCTATAGATGATAGAAATACTGAAAGTGCCCATGGATGGGTATAACTAGGCATCAGTTCTCTGCACAACTTTGACAGGCATTTCACCCATATGAGTAAGCCATATAGATATCTGGTGCAAGACTGTTCCAGACAACAGGTGCAAAGGCCTGAGGCAGGAAGATACCTTGTATGTTTGAGAAAAACAAAGAGAGCAGTCTGGACACAGAGGTCCAACTCATTGTATCATTCAGTCCTCAACTCATTGTTTCTCAGCAAGGCCTTTCCTAACGACCTATTTAATTTGGGCCTTCTCTCTCCCTCCAAATACTCTATTTCACTCCCTATTTTATTCTCTCCTTACGACTGTACACTATCTATTTTTTGTTTATTTTCTTGTTAATTTTCTGTCTCTTCTATTAAAATATGAGCTTCCTGAGAACAGGGATCTTGACTGTCTTGTTCAGCACAATTTAGGCAATGCCTAAAGCAGTACCTGGCACACAGTAGGTTCATGAAATATTAATATTTCAACATTGTGATTAATATCTATTTAATATATATATTTAATGTATATGTTTAGCATATATGTTTTAATATCATTTTCTTAAGTGTGAACTTAAACTAATGAGGTGCCATTTTTATTCACCAGAGGGCCATCTATTAACAATGACCCTCAGTCTGTAGTGTTAGTGAGCACATGAGGAAACCAGCATGCTCACACAATGTTGATAGATGCTAGTCAGTTCAGCTCTTTTGGTGAACGGTCTGTCTGTGTCTCTAGGAATCTAAAATGTACATTTTCTTTGACCCTTCAGTTTCACTTCTAGGAACCTATTATGGAAATAAATGCCCACTCATATGCATGAATCTAATATACAGAAATATCCACTTGTATGTGCAAACAGATATCAAATAGTCAGTTCCTTCCACAAATATTCGTTGCATACTTGTGTATCAGGCACTGAGAAGAGAGGCTGGCTCTGCTAACGCTGAGAATGTCCCTGAGGCTGAGGTATGAGGCAGGTGAGACTTGAGGAACAGCAGAATCACCTCTTCTCTCTTGTACATGTAGACCCTAGGTGGGGTACCACACATCATCAGCTGCAACCTTGTTTTTCAAAGCAACAAATCTGATAGATGGGGAGTAATACTATTGAAAGCCATGAACTGTGAGTGATGCACCACAAAGAGCATTAGAGATGAAAAAGAAAGAAACCAAAGTAAATCTGTAAGAGTGGACCTCAACAGCCCAGGCAGAAAAAGAGCATGAATGATACTTTCTCAAAGTAGATCATTAACTAGTGCATGCCAAGCTGTTGTAACACTGAAGCACTTCAACTGTTTTGTGTAACATCTGCTGGAATTGTAGTTCTTCCAAAAGATTATGGAAAGGATGTGATTGTTTATGTTTGTACATATTTGGACATATACCACAGATTCCATGAAAGCAGTTTTGTCTTGCTTTGTTTTGTTTTAAATTTAGATAAAATGGATTTGTTCTCATGTTTAGAAACCATCAATGGGAATGTGGCTTGTGGAGTAAGAAATCCTCAAAGAACTGTACTGTACACAATTACTTACAGTCTCAGTAGGAAAGAAAAGGTAGTGATATACAAATAAATCAAGGGAAACTTCACAGAACTCTTTGATGAGCTTAGATGTTTAAAAAGTATACAAATATTGGACAAAGAAACAACCTAGAACTAACATAAACTCTTCAGAACAGTGGCAGGAATGTTAAAGCCAGTATTAACTAAGTTTTTTTTTTTTAATTAAAGATGAGAAAAGCTATATTTGAAGCAGTAACAAAGAGAAAGAAGATTTGGTATGTTAAGTTAATATAGAGAGGGGAAAAGTCTAAGTAGTGTGTTAGGCAGATTCTTGCTGGTCTCCATGGTCCCTACTTCCCAGTGTTGGTACCCTTGTGTGATTCCCCTCCCCTGGAGTATGTGCAGGACCTGTGGTTTACTTGTAACCAGTAGAACTCAGCAAAGATGACAGGATGTACACGATAACATTACATAAGATTTTAGTGCTCATTTTGCTGGAGTCTCTCACTCTTTCCTGGCTTCAAAGAAGTGAACTGCTATGTTGGGAGACCCACATGGCAAGGAGCTGAGGGTAGCCTCAGGCTGACAGCCAGAAAACTGAAGCCTTGGATCCTATAACCACAAGGAATTGAATTTTGTTAACAATACCAAAACCTTCCCCAGTCGAGCCTCAGATGAGACCACAGTCTTACCAGACACTAAGCAGAGGACTCAACTAAGCCTTGCCCAGACTCTCAACCCACAGAAACCGTGAGATTAAAAAATATATATGTATTATTTTAAGCTGCCAAGTGTGCAGTAGTTTGTTACACAGCAATAGAAAATGAATATCATAACTACTGCCATTTGCTTCTACCTTCCTAGTTGAGAAAATGACCTTCAAAGCAGCAAGGCTAGAATTTTCCCTGGAATAAAAAAATTCCTTCTATTAGAGTTAAAGATACAAATTACATTTTTAGAGCTTTGAGTCAACCTTCAGACTCCCCATGAGACTCTTCTCTATCTCCGCCACCTCTTTAACTCTTTTCTATCCAGTCAAAGGAAGGTTGGGGGAATTTGAAGGATACTCTTTTACAAGCATAGTTAAGACAAGGGCCTCCAGAAGCAGACAGCTGCTGTTATGTTAGAAGTGGTGGCATGAGCTGAGAGAAACAGCTCTTCCTCCTCCCCATGTGATGTCTCATTCACATGTCACATTCCCACTACCTATCACAGTGCATGACACATAAGTTGATGGTCAGTGACTGTCTGATGAATGAATTCCTTGTTAAGTTACCTCACCTATAAATCCAATGAGAAAGAAGGAAAGTCATCCCTCCCTACTATGGTTCTTTTCCTTCTTAGACTTTTGGGAATTAAAAGGCAATCATGACACTTATATGTGTACAAGGAAGTAAATGAATGAATGCTGAGAGTACAGAGATGAGCGAATTGCTTTTTGTTCATAAAAGAAATCTATAAAACCTAACATGAATACTGATAATTTTATAATTTTCTTTTTTCCTTCTCAGTCTACAGAGTTGTGTTTAGGTTTTTTTAAATTGAGATATATTTGACATGTTTAGTTTTATGAGTCTTGGTCAGTGTTGGTAAATGCCAAAAGCTTAATTGTCTGATTCCAAATGATACTGACATAATGAACTCATTTGTTATGTCTCCATTTTCTATCTTCACATCACATAAAAGTACAAACCTTTTATAACCTGACAATAATTGGAATGCCTTTATCTTTCATTCATTTATTGTCAGCTTCCTTCTTTGTAGACCTCCAGTGGAAACATAATTTTAACATTATTCATTCCTGTTTGGTACATTGAATGCATGATACATTGTACCTCATTACTGACAATTTGTGAATTCTTTATAAATACTTTCATTAATTCCTAATTGTTTTGTTGGACATTACTGATGACAAATGCCCCGTTATAGTTTCATTTATGTAACATATAAGTATAAAATGGGCAAAAATGTGTACTCCATTGCTTTTAATGTCCATTTCAAAAACATGGTAATTTTTTAATCTAAACTAAGGAAATGAAACTATTTCAACTCATAATGTCATTATTTATGAATTAGGAAATTACATACCTGTAGAATTGAAACCTTTTTTAAAAAATGAATTGGTAAGTGCTCAGGGGTCATGTGTAATGCCTAAAAACGTGGTTAATTTTTTAAAATTTAACAAGCACTATATTATTTCTCCCTACAGTCTTTAACACATAAATCATGCTACATCACTCTCCAAGTCAAAACTCTCTGATCACTTCCCATCACACTTAGAGTAAGATCCAAGCTCCTTACCATGGCTTGAAAGGTCCTTCATTTCTGGCCCTGACTAGCTCTCTACTAAAAAAATTTAACAAGCACTATATTATTTCTCCCTACAGTCTGTTGTCTAGTGGTCTTTAACACATAAATCATGCTACATCACTCTCCAAGTCAAAACTCTCTGATCACTTCCCATCACACTTAGAGTAAGATCCAAGCTCCTTACCATGGCTTGAAAGGTCCTTCATTTCTGGCCCTGACTAGCTCTCTACTACTCTTCCCCTGCTTATGCTACACCAGTCACGTTGATCTTTTTATAATTCTTCAAACATGCCAAACTCATTTCCACCCCAGTGCCTTTGCACTTGCTTTTCCAACTTCCTAGAATCGTTTTCCTTCAGATCTTCACAAGACTTACTCCTTCATTTCATTCAGGTCCGTGCTATAATGTCTTCTTTTGAAAGAGGCTTTTCCTGGCCACTCTATCTAAAATACTAGCCCAGTCATCACTACCAATCACTCATGATCCCTCTACTCATGTTTTTCTAATAGCACAGATTGCTATCTGAAATTGTGTCTGCCCCCCCAGAACATAAACTTCCAGAAGGCAGGGTCCTCACTGTGTTGTTCACCACTGTAGCCCCAAAAATTACTACAGCAGTTATTCAATATGTGTTAAGTAAAAAACTAAGATCATAGAGGTAGCCTGTGTAGGACTAAACATCAGCTGAAGAGAAAAACAAGGAAGTGAGGTAAAAATAACACGAATTTTCAAGCCTGGATTATTGGAGGGTGGTAGAACCGTTAAACGTCACAAGGAACTCAGAAGGAAAGACAGAAGGACCAGTTCTGTATTAGACGTTAGAAATGCTGGTAGACATCGAGAGGGAGGTGGGAGAGAGGTCACGACTAGAGATGTTGTTTGGGGAGCAATTCATGTAGTTCTGATAGTTGAAGCCCTAAGATGGCAGAGAAAGGGTGTAACAGGAGAAGAAGGAAAAGTCCTTTGGGGACAGCTCAGAAGAAGAGGGGCCAGATGGGGAGCAGTCAGGATGACAGGAGTAGGAATAAAGAGATTATGGGGAGCTTAACAAAAAAGAGCTCAGGGAGAAGAGAATTTCACAAAGGGAGTGTTAAGCAGTTCTAAGTGCTGATAACAAGAGGACAACATGTGAAAAATGGATTGGCTGTGATTGTAAGCATTTGTGACCTTTAAGAGAGAAGCTTCAGTAGATTGGCGAGGGCAGGAATACATTTTACACCAACACTGACTTGAATGTCAGTTTAATCTTTCCTCTGTGATTCATAAGGCATTTCAACATCTCTAAGGACCTCTTGGTCATTTTATAAATATCAGTTATGTAACTCAGTAGTTTAAAAAGTATTGGATTAAGGAAAAAAGGTAAAGGAAATTGAACTGGATCTATACAGATCTTACAGCATATGGTAGAAGTTCCTTAATTTAAACAAATTACTGCCTGTGCCCAGGTTTCTGTGACTTTCTAGTGAGGAATGCAGTGTGCTCTGATAGCTGTCAACAAAGTGTCATTAAGCGTGTGCATAGTTTTTTAAATTGAGAAGTGCTAAGATAAAAGGGAAAATGTTAGTTAAGCCAACAATATTTTTATTTTATTATCTGCTGACATAAAAATGGGTTAAACTTTATTTTTGTTATTTTGAAAAGGTCTGAAAAGAATGAATAAGCAGGGAAAATTGCTCACACTCCACCACCAAGAGGCAATCATTGTTTGCATTTTGACCTAATTACTTTCAGTCCTTTATTTCAGATTTTTAAACCTTCTAACACTTTTGTGATATTTTTTTCTATAATGGGAGGAGGAATATAGTAGCCAACAGCATGAGCTTGAGAATCAGATTGCCTGGGTTCAAATCCCATCTCTTGATGAGTTTCATAACCACTCTGCACCGCAGTCTCCTCATCTATAAAATGCAGGAACAAATAATTCTTCCATAAGCTTATTTGTCCTAATATCTGGCATATAAAACAGAGTTGATCCCATACTCTTTCCACCTTTCCAAACTTACTTGTTCTATTTTCCCCCTCCACTGGCACTCAATTGCAAGACTTTTCATCACTTTCATTATTTTAGTTATCATCTTCCTAATGTTCTCTACTTTTCTCATTGGTTTTAAGATGCAAATATTGTTTCCAAATATAATATAGGTTGGGAGCCACCTCTTCTCCTGGATACTGAGCTAATATGAGAAACTGAGGAACCCTGTTGAGGATTGTACTTGTCTATAGTGGCCTTAAAGTTGCACTGCACTGTGCCCCCACATTAAAGTCAAACATGGCCTGACTCTGTTCTGAAATTAAAAAGGATAATAAACTAATTAAAGCATTTGATTGTCTGTATCAGCGTTATTATCCTGAAGCCATTAACCATACAATGATAATCAAATGACTGGATGGGCCATTAACAGTCATATGTCCCTAGGGCACCACATCACAACTGTGTGCATTATGTACAGACTATTGTGACAGAAACGTTTCTAAGACTAGGCCAAACGTGAACTATTTCAGTAATAGAGAACCCAAGGGAAAACAGTTTCTTCTTTTGTTTACTTAAGGAAAGGATCCGAATAATTGATTTCAAGTATCTTTAAAGAAAGAGGAGATTAAGAAAAATCACCTTGTTAGCCTCTTGGTTAAAATAATTGGTCAAATAGCATCAAGGCAGAAGAACATGGCCATAAAAGCTGCAACACCTCTCTCATGGCTTCATGATCGAAAACAAAAGTAAGCCCTGAGTTCTCCCAATCAAACTCAATGGGTCATTTGCGTATGACAATTATAGTTATATTTCCCAAAGCCAACCTTGCTTTTGAGTGTTTTGGCACCCTTTCAATTACTCTCCTCTTTAGGGGCTCAGAAAAAAATAGGTGAAGTATCTATAATATTCTTTTTTTTGTGAGCGAGTTTTTTATCAACCTTACTCTTTTCTGAAACCTCTTTTCTCCGTTCTAGTACTGTAATGTAGGTTATTATCCAAAGGTGGATCTGTCTTTATTGATAAGGTACTGACAAGGTTCTGTGAAGTGCATCGCTGTGCTCTGGGTTGGAGAGTTTTTATAAACAGCAAAGTGCTATTGTTTTGTTGCTTGAGAAGATGGTGAATTGACATTAACTTAAGGAAACAGACTGCTGCAGGTTTTTCTAAGTATCTTGCAGTAAATCAACCTTCAAAGACTTCCTTAGGAAACACATTGGCTCTTTTTAAAAATATAAATGCAATATATTAAACATAGTTCTTAAATCATCTAGCTCTTTTTTTCTAATCCAAAGATAAGAAAAATTTATCAATTTGTAATATGACTTCCTAGAGATTTGGATAACAAAAAGCTTGGACGGTCTTAATCCAGCAGAGCTGTCAGTTTCCTAGTTCTTTGTGTGTTTTCATTTGTTAGGAGTTGGCTAAGAGGAAGGTCACATTTGTGTGACCACTTGTGTTGCCTCAGTTCATGGTCTTGAAATTTTCTTTTAAAGAGTGAATAATTATGTACTTCTTCCCAAATAGAAAAGCAAATTTTATTTACATATTTTCTGAATTTTTAACTGTACCCTCTTTTTTATTCTCTGGAGTAGAAACCATTGTTTATTTGTTTTCTCTTTAATGAAATGCAATGACACGATTATTTAAAAATAAGCTTTTACTAGAATATTTGGATCTCTAGCCCAATCACAGTTTACAATAGTAATTCATCAGCAGAGTTCTGCCATCAGTGAATCTGAAGTTTAGAGTTCTAAAGCAGTTGCAAAGGGAAGCAGACCTACATAATGAGAACATTTGTTAGGATGGCAAGGTATCTTCCAGCACCTGGATTACTTTTTGTTTGTTTTGTTTTTCGTTTTTTTGCGGTACGCGGGCCTCTCACTGTTGTGGCCTCTCCCGTTGCGGAGCACAGGCTCCGGACGCGCAGGCTCAGCAGCCATGGCTCACAGGCCTAGCCGCTCCGCGGCATGTGGGATCTTCCCGGACCGGGGCGCAAACCCATGTCCCATGCATCGGCAGGCGGACTCTCAACCACTGCGCCACCAGGGAAGCCCCTGGATTACTTTTTAAATTTACAATTCAGGAGTCAAATCTGAACTAAACTTGATTAATCAGAAATGATTCATGTGCTGGGCTTAACCATGGTGGGAAATGACAGAATTAAGACTTCTTCAATCCTTTTATGAATTGTTAACGAAGGGTTTAGTTCAGGCTTCCTACCTTAGTCTTGGAAGTCCAGTATAGGAGTAAAGACAAACTCCAGGAAATAATGCCCAGTTTGATTGTTTATATATATATATGTTTTTAATTTATTTATCTTATTTATTTTATTTTTGGCTGCATTGGGTCTTCGTTGCTGCACACGGGCTTTCTCTAGTTGCCGTGAGCGAGGGCTACTCGTCATTGCAGTGCCCAGGCTTCTCATTGTGGTGGCTTCTCTTGTTGCGGAGCACAGACTCTAGGTGCACAGGCTTCAGTAGTTGTGGCTCACGGGCTTAATTGCTCTGCAGCATGTGGGATCTTCTCGGACCGGGGCTCGAACGTGTGTCCCCTGCATTGGCAGGCGGACTCTCAACCACTGCGCCACCAGGGAAGCCCGATTGTTTATATCTAAATTAAAACATCTGAACTACTTTCTCATGTCTCAAGAGCTAGAAAGTTCAATGAAACATACACATTTATAAACATATTTTTTAAATGCTCAAAGGAGATATTGCTGTTTCCCAAAGACGTTATAAATGCACTCAAAACATTGCTGTGGAATATATTTGCATTTAAGAGTATAGCTTAAATATTTTATAGCCAAAGTATTTTGTGGTATTTCTATTCTTTCCAAAGGCCATTAGTGCCTAAATCACAACACAGAGATACGTTTACCATAATATCACATTCAGAAAGCCATGAAGGCAAGCAGTCTGTTGGAATGCACAGGGCAGCAAGTGTGCTCTCTTTTCTGTTTAGTTATTGACTTGCCATGTGACAAGTCAAGTTCCCCCATCTTAACTCTAATGCCTAACGATGCTACAGAAACTTAATTGGTATTTAAAACAGTTTTGAGATTTATAGATAAAAAATTTCACAGAAGCACAAATTTTATTATCTGGCTTTCTGTCTAGTGGTTCTTCTTAGTACACACTGAATATAAACTTCCTTAAATAAGAAGATAACATGTTAAGACTGTGAAGCGGTCAAAAAGGATAATTATGGTTGTATCTAATTATCATGTAAGTTAACCAAATGTAATTACAAAGCAGTTGTTAACTTTTGTTTAAAGGTGTTTATTTTTTTTGTTTGGGTGGAAGACGAAAAAATGTTGGCCTTTGTGCTCTTCTCTTTTGGCAGTGCTCTGTTATGTGACCTAGATTTCAAATCTCTGTAGTATTTCCTGTATAAAACCAGTGTATTCCCTCTCTGTGCACCTTCCACTAATAATAAAATATGAGTCAGCTATGCAGAGGCACTATCTGTGTAAGGTTTTTTAATCAAAACCTTTTATTAATGAAAACAAGTACAAAGTGCTATTATAATGCAGATGAGCTAATAAGCTAAGTATAATTAAGAATCTTTCTAAAGAGAAATTTCTCAAGAGGTAAATATTTAAAGATTCACTCTTAATTTTTTTACTAATATGCTTTTTTTATGCATAAAGAAATTTCTTATTTCTAAGTCTGATGTAATCTTGGAATTCTTGGTAGGCAGAAACTGTGACTCTTTAATATTGTACTAAACAAATATTTTTTGATCTATTCAAAGAATTTTTCTTATTACAATCTACTATTATAATTTCATTATTTCTTAATGAGTATTTACACTCTGGAAAACAAACACCTATCCAGTTCCGTCATATGTGAAGTGATATTGGCAGATTTCAGCCATAGTATAGCCTTTCCTCTTGGCTCAGCCATTAGTATAAAAAAGACTAGTTGTGAAATATCAACAATTATGCTTTAACATTACTGCTAGGAAACTGGACAAATTCCAGGTTATTTCACTGAACGTGCATCACATGGTCAAGGCTTCCCGACACTCTGGCCTTGACTAAATAGCACAGCAGTCTTTTAAGTATTATGCATCTTAAAGAAATATAGGTCTATCCAAATTGGCTGCACTAATAGAAAATATAATGATAGTTACAACTGTATCTAAATGACATCAAACATCTGTATTACAAATGAAACACTGACTCATCTAGCTGTTTCCAAAGGTACAGACATTTACATTCATGTGAGCAAAACAACTGAATGATTAATTGAATGTTTTGAGCTTGTGTTTGAATTTTTACCATAGTCTCAGAGTATTACTCTAAAGCATTCTCCTTTAGGCTCTGTTCTCTCACTCAATCATATCATCACTTCTATTCCTTCCTCCCCTCCCTTCCTTTCTTCAACAATTTCAGACTGAGTACCCACTATGTGTCAGACACTGTATATTGAGTGGGAGAGTAAAACAGACATGGCCTTCCTGGGGCATATACTTGGTAGGGAGTAACTGGATAGTTTTTAAAGTTTAATTATATACGTACAAATTATGGTAAGTGTTCTAAGGAACAAGAATAAAGTATTATTTATTCGACAAACAATTTTGAGGACCAACTATGTGTCAGTCATTTTGCTATATTAACAGTAGATAGGAATGAATGAAACAATATGATTCCTGCCCTCATAGAGGAAATTTGGAAGAGGACAAGAATGGTCTGTGGTAAGATTTAAGTTGAGACTTGAAAAATGGCTAGGAGCCAACTATCTAACAAGCTAAGGAGAGAGCATTCTCTCCTTAGTAGGGAAGAGAAGGGGATGCAAGACTCAACCCTAGGAACATTTAGAGGTCTATAGAGAAAGAAGAAGCTGGACAAAAAAGGAATGATCTTTTAAAAATTTAGATGGCTTTTTTCATTTTCTAAATTTAGGTGGAAAATTAGGTGTGTGTGGTATTGTGGAAACCAAGGAAAACTGAATGCTTTTAAATAATTGTCCTGGTAGATAAATTTTAAAAAAATTATTCTCAGCAAATTATAAAAGACTCCATAGTCACTAATATATATAATATATTTTTATGTTATATAAATATTTATATATTTTATTAAATTTTTATATAAAAATTTATATAATTTTTATATTATATTAATATTTAAATATATATTAAATTTTTATGTGTTTATTTTATATTACATAGTACCTGATATATAATTCTTCCATATTTCTTTTATATATATTTTAGAACCACTTTATAGAACTATAATATAGTTCCAAATATAGAACCAATATATATTTTTATATATTATATTTATATTCATTTTATATTATATATATGTGTGTGTATATATTTCAGAACTGCTTTCTCCAATTTAGAAACTATCTTAACCAATCTTAATAGGCCCCTCTCTAGTACTACGATGAATTTAAACTGCTGCCAGTTAAAATGTATTTCAGAGTTGGTTGTGTTTGTTTCCAAAATGATTAATGCTAGTTGTACTCGCCACTGTAAATTAATTGTAATTTTTGTAATTTGATGAAATGTGAAAGTGGAAAGAAAAAGTTGATTTTACAAAAACTAAGTTGAATAGAGAGATTTAATAAAGGTGAGTTAATAATGCTATTGATTAGATGTAAAAGAGTCACCTGTAAAAGATTGGAGGGAAATTATAAAAGTCTAGAAGGATTCTACTGCTCTTGGGTTGTTTCATAACTGTTGTTAACTCTCAATCCACTCTGAAGAACCTGAAACTGGAAATGATAGCTGTTGCATTTTGGGTGTGGTTTCTGCAAGAAAAACAACACAGAACCCTAATCAGAGGACTGATCAACAAAGAAAAGCCTCTAGCCTAATAAAGATTGGCAGATGAATATATATTTATATGTTTTGATTTAAAATAAAATATATAAGTATAAAATGAAAATATATATATGATACCTTAACTGATGGTTAATCTTCTTCTGTAACCAATACAAAGGTAAACTTTAACTCAGCCTATGTCCATTGCCAAAATGCATTAACAAACTATCATTGAATAAATGGAATCTTACAATAAAAGTTTATTCCTTTTCTTTCATGGTTTCGATATTTAACTACCTCAAACAAGGAAAATGAGCCTTTGAGTGTTTTGAATTTGCTAAGCATATGTATATTGCACCTAGTCTTTGTTTCTGCACCTGGCCTTTATTTCTTTGCCTTAATCATAAGGATAACTTTTAAGAATGTAATTGATTACCTATTAATTTCAACCAACATTATAGTCTCACTTTTATTCTTAAACATAACCACAGTTAAGTTTACTGAAGTGTACTTCTCAAGTAGAGAATATTATAAATTGAAAGGGTTTAACCCTTATTTTCTGAAATTCTCTTTACAATTAATTTCAGAACTTACCCAAGATACTTAGAAGACATGAGAATAATATTTAGTATTGCTACATGTTCAATATCAGTTCTTACTGCTCTATAAATTTAGCTGCAAGTATTTAATTATCAATAATAATATTTTTAAATTAAAATTCCATACTTAATAGTCAAATTGTCAGTGAACAATGTGGGACAGCAAGTGATTAAAGTGAGTAGGTAATAAAATAAAGTATAATAGAAGACAGTGATCCAATGGGGGAAAAATAGAAATGAAGTTTAAGATTCCCAGAATTTATAAATTAGATTCTTAAAGTAGATTTGATTTGTTGGATTTTAAATACCGGGTTTTGTACACATGCACAAATGTCTAATAACCAAATACAATGTCCATGGTCCCTACCTATAAATAGCTACACACCATTCTGTTACTTTCGTGTTGCCGAGGAGGTAGCCTCCGGCCAGAGACATGTATAGTGCTTTGGGACATGGTTATTATATACAGCATCAGAAGTTAAGTCTTTGGGCCATCAGATAGGAGCAACAGGAAGACAAATTTTGGCTCAATTATGAGAAGGAAACTTGGACAATTAGACCTATCCAAAAATGTGAAGTCCTATGTTTCCCATCACTACAGAGCCTGGAGAAATCATGAAAGACTTGTAGATATATTGGATGAAAATGGAACTTCTTAAATTCCTCCGTATGGCTGCCACAGAGCATTGAGTATTTCGTGCAAGTCAAGGGAGATGCTGTGGTACAACACCGCATCTCCTAGAGGAAGGAGTGTTATTTTATAATCTTCACAGGACCACCAGCCTTCCAAACTCCATACCTGAGTTACATCAGCTCAGAGGAGCTTCTATTTTCTAGCACTTACACATTTTCAACCCAGAATGCAACCTTTTTTTCTCTAGTTTTTAATGTCACCATTAAAAGAACAAGCAGTGGCCTTGTTCTTATACATGTTAGTTTTGCCTTCCATTTCCTTCCCTCCAACACTAAGAGTCTGACTAAGCAAATGAAAGGAAATGAATTAAATATTCAACTCAGAAAATAAATTTTTTGGAACCAAGTATGTCTGAGTAAGACTCAGTACCCTCAAGGAGCTAGAAGTCTATGAAAGGAGGGGAATAAAGTAACTGCAAATTATCATAATGCTAAATTGAAGATATGAAGTATTTTATGAATGGTAAAAAAGTGCTAATAGCTCAAAAGAACAATGAGGGAAATTGTTTTAAAACCAGGAAAGCATTTATAGAGAACGAAACATTTAAGATTTGGCTCTGAGAAATTTTGAATGGCAGTGATGGAATCAAAAGGAAACTGGAGCAAATGGAAGATAAAGAAGAACTGTCATAATTTAAAAGCACTGGAAGAATTGTGAGATACGAGACTGAAACAGCTATTTCATTATTTATGCCATTATAAGCAACACAGTCTTGAGAAAATATCGCAACATGAATTATTAACTGTATGCACATTTGCACTGATACTCTAGGGTCCCCAATTTCTCAGGCACAGTCATTCTGACAAACCAGGTACCTTAATATCTTAACTAACCTTCATCCACTCTCCTGTTGTCTTTTTAGTTTTGTTTTTGTCATCTATGGCAGACTTAATGTTTGCCCTACCAAGTCTGCCACAGTAGAAACTGTAAAGCCAGACACTTGCTTTCTCAGCCTGCTGAATCTGGAAGTAGCCACACAACCCATTCCTGGCCAATGAGATATGAAGGAAAATCTGCTTAGGAACTTCTGTAAAACTTTTAATTAATAGATAAGGACAGATGGAACTGGGACTACCTCTTTTTCCTTTCTTCTTGCCTTCAGTATAGATATGATGTCTGTAGCTTTGGAGGCCTTCTTGCAACTACAAGGTTGCACTAAGGATGCTGGAGTAGAAAGATAGAAAAAACCTGGGACCTTGATATTATTGTTGGGTAAACTCCAGGCTCCTTAAAAATAAACTCCTGTTTGTTTGCGCCTGTAATTGGGTAGTCAGTCACTTTCACCTGAAAACATTCGTAACTAATATGCAACATTTTTCCTAAATCTCTCCAGGCAATCTTACTTTTAAAAATCTGAAGATAAGTCTTACTTCTTGGGATGTGAATACTCAACAAACCATTGTTGAACATTTACTGTGCACCAAAGACTACTGTGTACCAGAAAGTGGTACAAAGATAAAACATGGCCAATGCCCTCAAGGAACTCATGTTTAACATGAAAAAGTGATAAGTGTTGTGATAGAGACTGGTACAAATCACAGAAGTACCATAGAGGAGGGGAAGATGAACTCTGCCAAGGAAATTAGGGGAGGATGCACAGAGGAAATACAATTTAAGCTGGTTCCAGATCCGTGAGCAGAGTTTACAAGGCAGAGAAGAAAGTGTTAGTAACTTTTGGCAGAGTTAATAGCCTGTGCAAATGCAGTGATGAGTTGAAGGAACGTGGCCTGTATTGGGGAAAAGCAAAAAGTTGCAAGTGGTGGGAATGTTTTTTTTTTGTTTTTTGGTTTTTTTGCGGTACGCGGGCCTCCCACTGTTGTGGCCTCTCCCGTTGCGGAGCACAGGCTCCGGACTTGCAGGCTCAGTGGCCATGGCTCACGGGCCCAGCCGCTCCACAGCACGTGGGATCTTCCCAGACCGGGGCACGAACCCGTGTCCCCTGCATCGGCAGGCAAACTCTCAACCACTGCGCCACCAGGGAAGCCCATGGAATGTTTTAAGTTTGCTTTTTTTCAGGAATGACTCTATTTTAAAATAAGACAGATTTTACCCCATGAAGCTACTTGTATAATTAATAGAAGGTAGTTAATTTAAATTTTATCTCACTTGAAATTATGAAAATATTAACATGAGCTAATCAGTAGTTTCTCCTTAGATTGTAAACTCACATATTTAGGTGTATGTGTTGATGTATGACTTTCTAAGCAAATTAAACAATTAAAATTAGAAGGAGATTGCCAAAAGTAAAAGAAATGTTTAAGAACTTTTGAAGCACTTATTTAGCTATAAATACTTAACATTTTTAGTTAAAAGTATTATATACAATCATTAAAATATATCATTAAAGATCATTATCTCAAATCAAAGTGTACTTGAAAGTAGGAAACTGAATTTTCTTAATTAGGAAGTCTCAGAGATTTCAGTGATTCCTCCTTTTTTAATTCAAATTTGAATTTATATTCCTCGTGTTTATTTATTATCCCTCTTCTTTTCTGTTATTAATTAAAGCAGACATACAATTTTGGAGAGGTTTGCTCAAACTCCAGTCCTAAAACTTGCAATGTCCGGAGGACCCCAAATTCCAACATAGTAGTTGGATTATCTCCTACCTAAGTACTTTTGTTATCAGGATCCCCAAATATAGCAGCTTTTCTGTTTGTTCAGTAACTTAAGATAATTAAATGAAGGAGAAAGAAATACTTGGGGGCCTTACTAAAGCTGGATATGATGGTATAAAGTTAAGGGGAGAGTTGGCAGAATTGACATCTGATGTACTTGGAATCATTGTCTACATCAGTCAAACCAAATCAATATATAGAAATAAAAGTTGTTTATAATTACATGTAAGTGTTTGTATTCTGAATTATCAGAAATTATCATTACCACTGGTCAAATGAGAGATAACTCTCCTAGTTCTTAACTTCTTATGGTACCGATGATCTTTACTAAGTGCTGCTAGATGGAAAGATGCAACTAAGGGGTATGTGTTTGGGCCTTACTTGTACACAGTGCCTGTTTACATGCTGTTTTGGAAGGTATGAGTCTATAAGGCATTTGCAGAATAGACTCTGATATATATTAATAGCCATATATATATATATATATTTAAAATGTATGCATTTAAAAATAAGGTAGGAAAAACAATAGGATAAATCATTTTAGAAACACTTTTTGCCCTCCCACTTCAAAGCAGATTTACCTAAGGTGATGGGTTTAGCACTCAAAAGAAATTTATTTTTATTGTACTGATTGGCAGATTTTATTTTTAAATGAGTTCAAGCTCTTTTAAAGAAGAGTATGAATTTATCTCTGTGTGGTCAATCTAAAGTAATGCTGTCAAGTAAGCTGATTTACCAGTGTGCAAAATTTGGGTCCATTTATGTAGCTGTATTAGCCAGCTTGGGCTGCCATGACAAAATACCACAGACTGAGTGAATTAAATAACAGAAACTTATTTCTCACAGTCCTGGAGGCTGGAAAGTCCAATATCAAGGTACCAGCAAGGTAAGTTTTATTCTGAGGCCTCTTCTTTTGTCTTGTAGGCAGCCACCGTCTCTCTGTTAGCTCACATGATCTCCTCTTTGTGCGCATACAGCGATGGAGAGAGGGGTCAGAATCTCTTCTTATAAGACAGTAATTCTATCAGATCAAACTACAGCCACACTGGGGGTTCGGGTTTCAGCATATGAATTTTGTGGGAACACAAACATTCAGTCCATAACAATAGCAAACTGTTAAGTAGGCAGTAATTAATATTTGAGAATTATACACTGTTTACATTTGAAAGAGGTCTGAGTGCAACAGTTTACGCTCTGCACAGAAGTTGCTCTTTCAGCATTATTACAGAGTGGCATAGAGGACAATCACTAGATTAGAAGTTACATTACTTTCCTTCCCTATAATTGACTCTATAACAAAGGTTTTTAACCTTTTTTGGTGTCAGTCTCCAATTTCTAACGTAAGACAATCCAATAGAGAATTTCTAAGATCTCTTTCCACTCAAAAATTCTTTGATTCTGAGAGTTCCACTTCCAGTATGACCAAATAATCTCCTGACAGACTAACCATCCCTCATAACTCAATTATATACTGGCTGCCATATCAGTAAACAAAGGATGTCACAGTCATCAGAGATTGCTGCCACAGCCTATGGTGAGCTGGTGAGCCCTGAGGGAACTCAGGAAGAATACCTGCCATCTAGCAGCCATCAGACTGCAGCCACTCCCCAAGGTGAGCCCTGAGGAAACTCAGGATGTGAAAACACAGGATACTGGCCCCAGATAGCTGAGGTGCATATCAAAGGAATGATTCCAGTGAGCCCAGACTCTTGCATCTCCCTATACACAGAAAAGTGCTAAATTCCTTAACTTGGGATAACTGGTTTTCTTTAATCAACAATAATCTTTTGATGTTCCTGACTACCTGCTCTTTGTTGCAAAACTTCTATATAGTTTTCCCCCATTTCCTCTCAGAGCAGTTCCCTCAGGGTTACTTGAGATACTGCTTGCAGCATCCTAAAAGTTCCTGCCAAATAAAACAACTCTCAAAAAAAAAAAAAAAACTCAGTTATAAACCCTGGGCAAAATAGAAAAACAACCACCTGAAGGCTCTGAAGAGTAAATAAAATCAGGCAGGTTCTGGACAATAGTCAAAACTTGGAAGAAGGAACAAACATGGCATAAGTTTCTTGTTTGTTCCACTTTCAGATTGAGGGCAGCACCCAGGGTTGGGACTAGCGTGAGGCAAGCAAGGCCTTCTTAAGGAGGCAATCACTCTTGTGTGCTGACTCTGCACTTGCATGAGCCTGAGGATGAGTCCCTTCGTAAATTTTGCACCATGGACACCTTGCTTGCCTCACCCTACTCCAAGACCTAACAGGACCCATGGGACAGTAAGACTCTGATAACCTGAAATCTCTATGACGTGTGGAACTAGAAGATGAAGTTTGAGGCAACCACCACTGCCAGAAAGTGAGGGAGGAAAGCCTAGAGAGCAGACAGCCAGATACAGGGCCCTCAAATTCTGTATATAAACTCCACCCAACTCTCCGCCTGACCCCAAGCTCAAGGAAGATTGTAAGAGCCCAGCCAAGGGGGTAAAAAAAAACTGAACTGAGATTTGAGCCTGTGCCCAAGAGATAGATATATCCTATAGCGTGAGTCCGACCAAGTAAATTTCCTGCAAAATCAAAAATATCAACACTCCTCAGAGTAATAACAGAATTCAGTTTCTGCAGTGTAACATTCATACTTTCCAGAATATAAAACAATATTACCAGTGTAAAAAGAAACAGGAAAATGTAACCATTCTTAAGCGAAAAGACAATGAGCTGAGACCAACTCCCAAAAGATCCAGATGTTGGAACAAGGGCTTGAAAGTACTTGTTATAACTATGAGCAATGAAGTAGAGGAAAATATATTCACAATGAATGCAAAGATAGGATATCTAAGCAGAGAAACAGAAATCCTGTTTTAAAGTAAATGGAATTTCTAAAAGTAAAAAACATAATATTTTAAAAAATTAGAACAATGGTATCCTGGGGAATGGTGGTAGGAATCAACTGGAAAGGTATCTTTCTGGGTTGATGGCAATGTTCTATATCTTGATGGAGTTTTAGATTATACATTTGTCAAAATTCAGTGAATGTACACTTAAGATTTGTGCATTTTATTGTATGTAAATTGTACATTAAAGAAAAATTTCTAGATAGTTGGGAACAACTGAAGAAGTCCCTAAATTAGAGAACTGCCTATAGCCTGACAAATAGACTGTGGTACATGACTATTGTCTTTGAAGTTCATTCAAAAGTGGTTTTTGTGTGAATATATCCCACAGTGATGAGCATTCCAGGTAGAAAAAACAGTATCTAAAAAACCACAGAAGGAAAGAAGTCAATAATTCTAGGAGGCTAGACACTAGGTGGGATTAATAGGACATGAAAATGAAAAAAAAAAGATTGAAGCTATATTTTAAAGTCTTTTTTTTTAATGAGGTTTTTTATACTGCTGCCCAGAGAGATTTCCCTCTGCTTTTTAAAATTTTAAATTAAAAGGAATAATTTACATATAATAAAATGTGTACAATTGACTGAGTTTTGCCAAATATATACAGTTGTGTAATACCACCATAATTGTATTACAGAACATTTCCATTACTCCAAAACTTTCTCATGTGCCCCTGTGTAATCAGTCCCCTGCATCACCCCTGGTCCCAGGCAGCCACTGACCTGCTTTCTGTCCCTATAGTTTTGCCTTTTCTAATTTCATATAAATAGACTCCAAGTATGTAACACCTTACACTTAGTATACTGCTTTTGAGATTCATCCTTGGTGTTGTGTGCAATTGTATCGATGTTCAGCAGTATTTCATTGATTGATATTCCACAATTTATTTATCCAGTCACCAACTGATGGTTATTTGAATTGTTTTCATCTGGGGCTGTTATGAGTAAAGTTTCTGTGCACATTCCAGTACGTGTCTTTCTGTAAGAAATGTGTTTTGAAAGGATTTTAAATGCCACACTATGGATTTTTGATTTTTTTAAGTGGTAATCAACTCTTCTGTGAGCAGTAATATTCTTTGAAGAGGAAAAAAAGCAAAGATCTTTTATCTTTTATTAGAGTTTATAACTCTTTAATCAGTATTGAGTTTATCTGACTGCATGAAGGCTGTTGTTTCAAAATTTTACCCGCTCTACTAATGTGTTTTTATTGCTTTACTTTGCATATTTTTAAAAACGCATTTAATAAAAATTTAAACAAATCTTTTTAAAGGCAAATCTTTTTAAAGGCAAAGTTCTTGTTTTTATGATTTTTTTCAAATGTTATCTGAAAGTAATGTGAGATCCTTAATAGATTTTCAGATAATCACATTTTTTAAAAATCTAAAGAGAAGGATGTTAAAAGCAAAATGCTACATGACTAGGGACTAGTGATGCTTAGAGTTGCATTATTTGTCCTTAGGGTGGGAACATAAATGATCTTGACCTAATTTCATCTGCTCTGTGATAGTGTTTCTAAAATTGCATGTCTGTTGGTCCTCCACTATCCTGTTGTCAAAATCCACAAGTAACAGTTGTGCAAATATTTGTAAGAAAGTTCCCCTGGTGAGTACAAAGACCTTATAACAACAGTAAAATTTCAAATATGCACAGGATTCACTGAACCATCAGGCCTCATGGGAATCAGATTTCTTCAGTGGGTCAACAAATATTTCTTGGGTGCCCAGGATGTATGTGTGAGGCGCTGTTCTGAATCTGGTCACCACTCTACCAGGCCTCAGATAGTAGTCACTCAACAAATGTGAGGAGAAAAAGTGTCGAGTAAAGTTTCTGACAGATCCAGAGCCTAGCTAAGTATAAGGAGACAGAAGCACTGCTGAGAATGTTCAAGAGGTTACCATGCTGGACAAGCGTGAGGGAGATTTTGACCAGCTGGACTAGGGATAGCTTGGATGAGATTCCAAATCAGATTGAGAGGTGGGATCCAGAGATTTGAGTCCACCATCTCCAAGCTCACTTTTTCTGCCCAGGTTTACTGTGCCTAAATTTACGATGCCATAATCCCTTTTATGTATTATCTCTCTCTCCCTTCTTCTGTTCCTATTTTCCTAATTCAAGTCTGTCTACCTGTAACTCTCAGTCAACTGTTAGTTGCAGGCAAATAGTAGTATCCATTTTGGACTACCCAACATATTGCTGGTACTCTTAACCAGAGGAAATCAAGCTTGCTTGACAGCAACTTTGCCACTTCTAATTTCTAAAATCAGTCTTGCTGAGTGGAGAAGAAAAAGGATGGCAGTTCATTTTTTTCCCTTCTAATACATGGATTAATTCATGTTCAGCAGCCACTGACCTCTTAATATCTTTATTATTGTAACAATAGCGGTGCTTTAAAGAAATCCTGTTTATCTTTGTACACTAAAGGGAATTAGGAACACACACACACACACACACACACACGTGACCTCTTTAGGCTGATTATGCAGAGGGAGATCTCATACTCTAGTGAAGAAAGCTTCAACAGGTTTGATGCTGTTTTATTAGTGCACAAAATGAAGTTTGTTGTAGGTTATTGATTTTAAGCCAAACAAACCTAACCAGATCATTCCCCCAGCATCGTCTGAATGCCCAGAGACAACACCCAGTGAAATTCTGCATTCTCACCTTCAGTCTGGGTCACGGGATTGAAAGCTAGCTGCCTAAAAAAGAACATTTCAGCTGGCTTCTCGAATGTCTGCATATCAGAGTTCAAGGAAATCACCCCATGATTTTAACTGTAAAATACTGTAAAATTTCAGCTGTAAAAATCCTGCATCTGTTGGGAAAAGAAATGTAGAAAGTAAATGTTAGCTTTTTCCCTCCTCCTAACTGGGTATTAGTGTAGTATTTGCCCAGAAAGAGTGACAAGATAAAGAGGATTATGAACCACCAAATAACCTCTAGGGATATTTTTACCATGTTGTTCTTTAATATATTACAGCTTTTAACCTGCTCAGTGAATGACCTCTAATTAGAAAGGACTTACATCTAATTATGTTAACATTTGAACTCCTAAGTTTAAGACATACTGATATAAAAACATAAAATCTTCCTACATTATATAGTCATTTGATTTTTTGTTTGTTTGTTCAAATGATGATGTATGTAACCGTGTGTAAAAAATCAGATCACAGATCCTAAATTGTCTGTTAATATAGAGTTTATGCAAGTCTAATTTTAAGGAAAGTTTAAAGCACAATTCACAAAATCTATATAGGTTTTTAATAAATTATGTCCTTAGAAAGTTTTTATACTTAAAATACTGCATTATTTGGTTATTTACAGGTTACAACCATCTCTCAGTATAATAGGTTCATCTTTCATAGGAAAATTAGCTAGTAGTTCTTTAAAAATTGGCACTGCAGTTCATACCTACAAATTAACTTGTACAGTCGTAACTCTAACATTAAAATGTCTCTAAAATAGACTGCTTTGTGTTTAAGCGTAAACATTATTTCAGTTTCTTTCAAAAGAGCATTTCTCTAGGTAATAATGCAGAATTTGAAATGTTGAGAGTTCTTTTCTACTTTTGGACCATTTAAAAATATTGATTGTTGGCAATGCTAACAGGAATTAGGGAAATGGAAGCAGCATGACAATAGTTAAAAGCATAGGCTGTAGCACCAGATTGCTTGGGTTCAAATTGTGGCTGCACCATTTTTTAGTGTGACAATGGGCAAGTTACTTAAACCTCTTTATCCCTCAGTCTCTTCTCTGTAAGATGAGGTTAATAATAACACCTATCTCAAATGATTGTTAGGATAAAATGAGTTAATATTTTCTAAATACCTAGAAAAATGCCAGGCATATAGAAATCTCTGTGTAAACATTTGATAAACACATAGTTTATGATTAAGACAGTAATTCTCACATCATTTTAGACTGATACCGGTTTCATGTTATCATCTTTTGGATAAAACGATATTTGTATCCTTTGATTTTTGAACTTTCTATTAGGACCAGGGAGGTAAGATATAGGTTCCATGGTGGTTATACCGGACCTGGCTAGTACTGGCTTACAAGAATTCTGTGAGCTAATTGTGAAACATAGTCATTATTAAAAATTAAAAATTGTATTAAATTTTCAGTTTAAACATTTAAAAGAGGAATAAATACTCAAAGCTTACCACTTCCTAATTATTTTCCTTATCTTTGTCATGAGATTATTTATGTCTCATATCTAGGAATACTATATCATGGCTTACTACTACATATTTCTTCCCAACTCTGTAGTCATTGATGTCACATAAGTAGCTTGAAATCAGTTATGGTAGGAGTATTTACACCACGGAAATCAGCAAATGCTACAAATTAGGGCTCCTCCTGCCCCCAAGAGCTGGTTGTTACGCATTTATCATCATACCACTCATTGAGGGTCAGAGTGTCCCACTGGTTTCTGTTATTCTTTTATTAGGTGTTATCATGAGTGAAATAGAGACTATATAATTTCCTGTACTGGGAGAGGATTCTAAAAAATATCCCAGTATATTAATGGAGATTTCCCCTGTAGATAATTTAAACACCTTTCCTATATTAAGCATCCAAATTTCTCTATATCTCTAGAACCATAAACGAAGGAGAAGGAAGGAGCTGTTATTTTCCTTACTCTGAATAATAATTGTCTCCTTTTGTATATATATCATATAGTTATATATTCTCTAATAAGAGTCTCACGGTAACCCTGTAAGCTAGGCTGACTGCTATTATCACTATCATATAGACTCCACAAGATTATTACTTTCCCATAGTTTTTCAATTATAATTGAGTAACATTACATATAGATTCAGATTTTGTGACTGCAAAAAATTTCACTGTGATATATATCATATTCTTTAGTGAAGCTTTATTAATTGTGAGTTAGATTCTCTCTTTCTTTCTTTCTTTCTCATAGCCACCCTTCCGCCCAAGCTCTTTCCCTCTCTTTTCTCTTTTTCTCAAGATATCAGATGCTAAAAGTTAAATGTGTTTGAGTTTTCATAACAACTACACTAGAAAATGTTTTTCAGATAAATTTGGTTATTTGAGCCCTCTGAGACTGATGGTGTTGTCTTTCTCTATTGTGTTCTTGGAATTCTCATTCTCCAGTGTTTCTCCCCATCCCAGCTCCTGCTATCATCCATGTGAGTCCACCACCTTTACTTTTCAGTTCTTTTTGTCCAATGCCCATTTTTTCCCACTTTACCATGGTCTTCCAATTCCACCACAAACCTTGGCACCACAGACAGTGGTTCAGACTCCTGACTCTCCCTCTCAAACCTCCCACCTTTCCAGCTCACTACATAGTTTATTTTCCTCAATAAGATCTCCTATTTTCTCTATCCTTCAGCCTCCACTGTTATTTTTACTTGTCTTCTTATTCAGCTTAAAGTCAGGGGTCCATTATTCCAATCACTCTTACACATTCCCTCAGCTCACTTGGCACTCTCTCCTTCCCTCCCGCTGTTTAACAAGACTCTGGACCTCAACAAGCTCAGTCATTACCTTCTGCGTGATATACCCAAGTAACGAGCATCACTGCAGTCACACAACCATAGTTCACTAGATTCCACAAGATCTCTTAATGTGTAATTATAATTATTTTAAAGCTCAATATTTTCTCTGGATCTGGTTCTGTTGGTGGTTTTATCTTTTGGCAATGGATCTTTTTCTCTTGCTTTTCTGTGTCTCATAATTGTGATTGTCAGTATTTGGAGGTACAGAACTGTAGAGACTGGGGTAAATGTTATTTAAACCCTGAAATGGGTCTGTCTCTTCTCTGTCAGGCCTTTAGTGTGCGTTTGCGGGGGAGGGTGGTTATTCACTCTCATTTGTAGGCAAGCTGGATTTGCATTTTGTTTCTAGGGTTCTATTGAGTTTACCACAGACTTCAAATTCCTCTAGTGCTTGTCTGCTGTTCTCTTGTGCTCATGTGAGGTCTGGGGTGCTGGGGGTAGGGGTTCTCAGTATGCCTGCCCCATCCTCAGCAGGCAGCAGGCTCCACACACCTGCATCACAGTGGACATTTACTGTCTGCTCTCTTGCCCTCTCCCAGAGTAGGCAGCTCAGTGTCAGGTGAGTGGTGCATGTGGGGAATGAGGGGGTATGGAGAGATTCTCGGCTTTCCTACTCTGGTCTCTGGGTTTCAGACAGGCCCCATGCCCAAGTCTCAGGGGTCGGACTTTCCCAGCCTTCCTGTCCCTCCTTAGTGGCAAACAACCCTACCTCCTACTAAGTGCTCAAGTGGGTTTCCTGCCCCGCTCCTTGTGGAAGACAAACTCTGCGTCACATCAGTGCAGGATTCTGGATTTGAAAGGTTTCCTGCCTTCACCCCTCCATGACTTAGTGTCAGTGCGGGGTGAAGACATCAGGTTTTCTACCCACCTCACCCCACCAGGACAAATGAGGTTTTCGTGGAGTCTGGGAGAGACTGTGGGTGTGACAGTTTCTTGCCCCTCCCCCAGGAACAGATGACTTGCCTTCTGTCACTCAGATTCCTGTCCACATGTGGGAGTGTCCCTTGTTCCTCCCCGAACTGCAGCCGGCTATTACTTCATATCAGAGGAGGGTCCAGGTCATGGATGATACTTCTGCTCCACCCTCGAACCTTTGCAGGTCCTGCATGTGCCCACACTACCCAGGGGCTCTCTCAGGTCTCCTGCCTACCCCTTGTCTTTCTCATGAGCAAAGGGCTGTTCAGGGAGAGCAGGCTCTCCTTGTGTCTAGGGCTCCCGGGGACACCAAACTATCATGCTAGCCCATAAGCAGGCTTTACAAATTTATTACAGTTTTAGATATTTTCTTCCTACCCACTTTTATGGCAAGACTTCTTCCTGTGCTCTGCCAAGAGAGAAAGAGTTCACGTGCCCCATCTTCCCTCAGAGGGGCTTGTCACCCTTTGGAATTCAGTTCACCTGAGGGTCAGCTCAGGTGAGGAACTCAGTCTCTGAGGAACTAAACAAAATTTAAAAAAATTTTTTTAGGTTGTGCAGCTTTCCGCACATATGGTGGGAGCAACATTCTCTTGCAGCTTTCTTCATCTTAAACAGTAGCATATCTCCAGCTTTCCTGTTAAGAAACTTTCAAACAATTTTAACATGGCCTGCAAAACCCTGCATAGTCATATTTGCCTGTCTCTCCGGCTCACTCTTGTATCAGTCCCCTCCTAACTCACTCACTATTCTCCGGGAACAATGATTTCTCAGTTCCTCAAACATGCCAAGCTCTTCCCCATCCCAGAGCCTTTGCACTTGCTGTCCACTCAACCTAGTGTTCTTGCCCACGTCTGTACCTGGATAACTCCAGCAATTTCAGAGATCCTTCCTTCATCCTACATCCCTTTATCCACACTGTACATAAAGTACTTCCTCATTCTTTCTCACAGCTGGACAATATCCCGTTATCTGATATATAGTCTTTAATCAGTCCCCATTGGTGGTTATTTAGATTATTTTCAATCTTTTACTTTTACAATTAATAATCTTGTACATAAAGGTTATCTATAAGATAAATTCCTGGAAGAATTGCTGGATTAAATGGTCCATGGAGCCAGTTCAGCATAGTGGTTAAGAGTCTGGGCTCTACTGCTTGCCAGCTGTGTAACCTTGGGCAAGTGATGGAACCTCTCCATGCCTGTTTCCTCATTTGTAAAATGGGGATAATAATAGTACCTCGTAAAATTGTGAGGCCTAAGAGAGTTGGTACATGTGTAATGCAATGTCTAGCACATGGTCACTCCATTAATGTGAACTGCTGTTATTAGCATTTAAAATTTTAGGTAGATCTTGAAAAGTTTCTCCCCATACATATGTTATCATATGTATACTCCCATGAGTATGAGAATGACTGCCTCTTCATACCCTCAACAGTGTCTTATTAAACTATTTTTTACTCTTTGCTAACATGATGAACACAGCCTCTCATACTAGTTTAATTTGTATTTCTCTTGTTAAGAGTGAAATTAAGCCTATTTTCATATGTTTAAGTGCATTTATGTCCTGAATGTTCCACGTGTTTCACAGACTCCTATTTGTCATTTCCTTTCTCTTACTGATTTGTAGGAGTTATTTATGTATTAAGGAGTTTAACCTTTGTCTGTGCTATGAGTTACTCTTTCATAGTATTCAATACTTTTCTTTCCTAGTACTTATTCCTACTTTTAATGGTGTCTTTATTTATGATTACTTTTTAAAGTTTCATAAGACCAAGGTACATGTTAATTTGTTAATCATTATGTATTGAACACCAGGTAAAATGCTAAACACAGAAAAATAATCACTAAAAAAATGATCAATAAATATTTAATGAAAGGGCCAAATATGACAAAGAGAACTTTCCTACGTAAATAGACTGGGAAAATAGAAGGGAAACTATTTTGTATGGACATGTGATGAGTTTGGTTTTGGATATGTGGAGTGTTAGGTGACAGCCAGTGTTCTAAGCTGAATATGCACGAGCCTCCTACTTTGGCAAAATACTCACGAAGAGTACTTTGAAACAAATGATCTCTGATGGGAAGAATGTTATGTGAGGGCTCATAAACAAATACTTCCAATCAGAAACAATAGTTGTCATAACAGTTTTAAAGCAAAGATGAAAAGGAAAGATATAAGCATTATATATTTGCAAGTATAAAGATGTGGGGAATGTTGAAAAAATTTAATGCCTTGGGACTATAACAATTATTGAAAAGTATTTAGGTAGTATGTTGTAATTATACCCAAATCACTTATTGTGAAGGGATGAAAATCTTTACTAAAGGACAATTGCGTCCATCATAGTTATATAAGCTTGTAGAAATCAAAAGCGCCCTTTTTCTATAAAGTAGGTTATTCGGTGTATCAATATATTGTGGTTTTTAACTTATAATTAATTGGACAGTGATTGTGTTTTCTATTACTGAACTATCACTGAAAGATAGTCGCTATCAATTTAGTCCCCAAGTCTGTTTCTTACAGACTATATTAACTGCATGAAGAAGAAGAAACCACTCCGTCTTCTAAAAAGAAATGCTATTTTTTCAGAAAAGAGAATTTATCCTAAAATATTGTTCAATAAACAGGAATATCTTGATGGCTACAGTCATTGAATAACCATTTTGACTTATATGGATATGAATTGGTACCTTTAATAAGACCGTTGTGAAGTTATAGTCCTTGTTTACTAATTGTAAGAAAATAATCAGGGCAGGAACTCTATTTTGATGGCATGGGGATGCGGTATCCCAATGTCAATCTCAATTCTCAAATGATCCTATAGATTAAAAGATACTGTCTTTAAAGTATACATATTTTTTTCTCCTCATTAAAAAAAAGACCTGTGAATTAATAAATTAGGAATATGGCTATAATTGCACTGAAGAGACAAGTCATTTAAACAAAAATCTTAGTCACATTAGAATGACTTTCTACTTTTAGCATGTCTTTGCCCTATTGATCATTATTCCTGGCATTTCTGAACCTTTTTGTCATAAAAGCAGGGTTTTTGTGTACAGTCATCAGATTCTTCCCTTCAGGTGAGGGGCTTGTCAGCGAAAAATGAAGTGATCTATAACAAAGGTGTAGAAAGTGTAAAGGCGATAAATCTACGTGAACTGCAGCAGCAGTTGATCATGGCCTGTCTGGCTGAGCGTGTGCTGGCCATGGTTACTATCGGAGATATATGTAGTGTCACTTCAGGTGCTTTTAAGAAGCCAGTCATTTGCTTATGCTGAGTTCCCAGATATGCTTATTTTGTGCTTAAAATAGGAACATTTATTCATTAAGAGAAAAAAGAAACTCCTAGGTGGCCTGTGTTAATCCACAAAGGAAGGAGTTACAGAATTCTGGGCCAGGCTCTTATTTTATACAACTGTGTTAAAAGACTGGAGGTAAATATAAAGTAAAGCTTGTTTTGTTTTTCTTATAAAAATAACATCATTAGAGCTATTCTCAAAGAATATGAAGTGAATGATGATAGAGAAAGGTTTTATTTTGTTCATAGTTGCTGTTCCTGCATTTTTGCTCTGCCCCTTGCTGAGACTTGGGGAAATGGTTTGTTGTTACAGCTCAGTTACTTTCTAAAGAAGTAGGCTACCTGCACCAGGAGTCTGTTCTTTGATGTGTTAATGTTCTTATACTCATCAAAGGAGCCTTGATAAGTCAATACCAAAGACTGATCCAAAAGGTCAATTACAATCCTTAACAGCAGCAGTCCCCTACCTTTTTTTTTTTAATTTATTTATTTACTTATTATTTTTGGCTGCATTGGGTTTTTGTTGCTGCGCGCGGGCTTTTCTCTAGTTACAGAGAGCGGGGGCTACTCTTTGTTGCGGTGCGAGGGCTTCTCACTGCGGTGGTTTCTTCTGTTGTGGAGCACCGGCTGTGGAGCATCAGCTCTAGAGCACAGGTTCAGCAGGCATTGCTGCGCAGCATGTGGGATCTTTCCGGACCAGGGCTCGAACCCGTGTCCCCTGCATTGGCAGGAGGATTCTTTAACCACTGCGCCACCAGGAAAGTCCAGTCCCCAACCTTTTCGGCACCGGTTTCCTGAAAGACAATTCCACAGCTTCGCTCACTCTCCCGCTGCTCACCTGCTGTGTGACCCGTTCCTAACAAACCGCAGACCAATACTGGTCCATGGCCTGGGGGTTGGGGACCTCTGCTTAACAGTATTCAGGGGTGGAGCCAAGGGATGGAAACCCTTGTGTTCTAAAGGAGTACCACCCATAATTGGAATAGAAGAGAATGGGCTGCCTCAACCTGGGCCTGTTCTGTTGGTATGATGAGGACAAAAATGTACTTATTTATAGAAATATGGCCAAATGATTGCTTGCTTACTTCAGTCTGCACCTCTTTATAGCTAACTAATTATTCTCAATCCCATTACTGAAATGGAAGCTGAGTTTAGCAAATTGTTTGGCCGTTAACATTTAGTGCACAAAATTCTTAATTAACAAAATAAAATACTACAATCCATCGTAAATCATTTTGCTAAACTTTTAGACTTCGTAAGGAATTTTGTCTTGTCCAAGAGCTACTTTCAAACCGCTTGCTGATCTGGTACTCATATGTCGATTCCCTGTGGAGCTGAGTGAAAGAATGTAAAGGGAGCCGATTAAAGAAACTTTGAGCCCAAATAGACAAGCAGAGGCCATCTTGTCCATCCTTCTGCCTCCAGGCAAAAACCATCACCTGCACCAAAAATTTTTGCTTGAATCCTGCTGACAAAAATGCTCACCGGGCTTCCCTGGTGGCGCAGTGGTTGGGGGTCCGCCTGCCGATGCAGGAGACGCGGGTTCATGCCCCGGTTCGGGAGGATCCCGCATGCTGCAGAGCGGCTGGGCCCGTGAGCCATGGCCGCTGAGCCTGCGCGTCCGGAGCCTGTGATCCGCAATGGGAGAGGCCACAGCAGTGAGAGGCCCGCGCACCGAAAAAAAAAAAAAAATGCTCACCACATGTAAATGACAAGTCATGATCCATTTAATGCAACTAAAGCAGATTGTTAACTGTTCAAGACTTATTTATTGTGTTCTAAAATGCTGAGTATGAAAGCTCATCTGAATTGTTTTAATTCCTCCTTTCTAGACAATTATTTTGTACAAGAAATGTACTCAAATAATTGTAAAGCTGTGGGAAATTTGTGTCCAGGAAATAAAGTTATCTTTATCATCTTATTAAATGTATTTTTGGTTTCCTTTCACTCAAGGTCTACCTTACGGGTGGGAGGAAGCTTACACAGCAGATGGAATCAAGTACTTCATCAAGTAAGTACAAGCATCTCAACCAAGTAAGCAATTTTCTTCACATCTGGAGAGAACCTGGAAGTTGCAGAATAATCAGTAATACCAAGAAACCCTCTTGGAGGTTACAAAAATTAGTAACAAGAAGTGAAACTTCACCATTTTCATTTCATGTGATTTAAATGCTAATATCAGATATCATTTAGAAAAAAAAAACCTAATAATTATTTCAAGGGAGACATCAAAAAATTGGAACAGGATTGTCATTTGAACCTAAATGTTGGCTGCCTCAATTCACTTTTGGCTAAAAGTATTAATATTTATGCAAAGTTAATATCTAATGAAAAAGTCTGCTTTGTCTCAAAACTTATTAACAATAATAGTAATAATAAGCAACATTTTTTCATGCTTTGAAGTGTACACAGTTCATTCATTCTGCAATTTTTTTTAATTTTTTTTTTTTTGCGGAGGAGATAAATGAGACAGTATATGAACAAACCTCATCTCAATGGAGTCTCAGAACATCCTTCATTTATAGATGAAAAAAATAAGAGCCTAGAGTAGTTGCCAAAAAATCCACAGCCAACTAAGTCACCAAGCCAGAAGGGAACCCAAGTCTTCTGATACCAGGATTCTCTCTAGTGTACTAGACTGATAGAGACCTCTCTTTGAAAGCCTCAACAGAAATACATTTTCTAGCTGCTGGACTGGTTAATTTTACTCTGGACACAGCAATCTGGTATACTTCCACTATGTTCTGAGTAGCTCTTTTCATGTCAGAGTTGGAGTTATGAGAACACAAGGGGGATTCCCAGCACCCTCTTAAAATCCCACGAGACTTCCTTATATGACCCTTTTTTTAGCAAATGATACTTGGTATGCATTTGGGGAGGAAAAGAGAGATGTGTCCTTGCTGTTCTTTCAAATGTGCAAGTATTTTTCAAAGCAATATCCACATTTTGGATTCTCAAGCTCTGTGACTTTACGTAGGTTCCTCCATCTCTCTTCATCTCAGTTTTCTCATCAAAAAATAAGGGGAATTGTACCTACTTTATAGAGTTGTTAAATGTTAAGCACCTAGCATAAAATTTTGAACACAGTAGATACCTAATAAAATAGTCATCATTAATTTACAACATGGAGAAAACATCATGGTGGAAAAAAGAACAGGAAAAATCGTATGACCATTAAAGACATTGAAAATTCAGAAGCTTCATATTTTGAAAAGATTTAAGGAAAAGCTAGGGGTAAACCTGGCAAAGTATTTTCTTGATTTTTTTTTCTTGTGGTCTCTAGCAAAAAGTAATTAATAAAGCAAAGGTGTAGTTTATAATACATGAAGGAGAAAGGGACTTTTGGAGCAAACGACCCAGGAATTCCATGAACAGATTACATTTAGCGCCATACTATTCACTTCCCAAATCATAACTCTTCTGGAAGGAAAGTTTCACTTCAATATGCTGTATTAACTATGTTTAGTTCCTGAGAGATTTGAATCACTGTACTGTAGTGGTGACAAGAAAATGAAAAACCACATCCAAATTTGCACTGGGTTTCTTTCTTATGTTCACTTTGTAATGGATAAGGGGAGAGATGTGGGGATGGGGGGGCGGTGATGCTCAACAGCCAGGCATACGTTAGGTGTATTTTTCTATGCATTGTATTCTCTAATCTTCTTAACACTGTAGAAAGTGGGCATCGCTCAGCTCTTAATAGCGATGCTATTAATATTATGATGGTGCTGAGCTGCATCCTGCCCTCAGCCATGCCTGTCTCCAAGAAGGTCCCCAAAAGAAATGCCCCATCAAAGGAAGGCAAACTAGCATTCATTGTAAACCCAGGTTCTGAAGTCAGAGGCCTTTGAAAAATGTCAGTAAATGAGTCTGGACCCTGTGGGGAACTCTTTCACCAAGGCTTAGCCTTAGCCATCTGTCAGTATCCTAACCCAAAGCTGTGTCAGAGCCTAACCAGTGCCCTGTGAGGAAAGGAAAGGATAAGGGCACCATCACCAACTACCAAGGAAAAGGAGGGAGAAAGAGACGTGAGTGTGAGTCAGAGAGTGAGCATGTCCCATTGCCTGGTACCCAGTGGTTTAAGCCACTGTCCTTTGCTGACTGGAACAGTAGCCTTGGGCTGGGCTCCTACTATAAGGGAGAACAGCATCCTAGGAGAAGAGAGAAGAGAAGTAGTAGCAAGCCCTTTGACTGCCCTGAGATCTAACTCAGTCCCTGTAGAAGGAATGGAAAGCGGCACCACATTTGTATAATCCACTCCAGTCATAGAAAATAATGTACACTCTTTAGGGAGTTATCTTCCTTGACCTTAATCTTGACTCCTAAGGAAAGCAGAAAAGAGGTAAGATAGATTTGTTAAAGGATAGTGGTGGGCAACCTTGTCTCACCATTACAGTTGGAGAAACTCTGTGGAAAAGAGGCTAAACTCATCCAGGTTAGGCAGTAGTAAAATTTCAGAGTCAAGATACAGCTCCAGGGTTGTCTGAGTCCAAAGCCATCCCCCCAAAACACACACCCATGCTGCACCATCTCCATCTCCTTATTTTAACGTAGCATGTTCACATATGATGAGAAAGATATTTTAAACTGATCTTGATTTTGTTAGAATTCTATACTTTATTCATTTTTAAATATCTCCTGGAGACTAGAAAGGTCAAACAGTAAAGATAAGAAAATCTAACAATATACCAGTGTTTTCTTTATCTTGTCTCATGGAGGAATGGACTGCTTACCATGAGTTGACTTTTTTTTTTTTTTTTTTTTTTTTTTTTTTTTTTT
>NW_020174560.1:1146609-1151545 GCF_003031525.2 Neophocaena asiaeorientalis asiaeorientalis
CATCGGCAGGCGGACTCTCAACCACTGCGCCACCAGGGAAGCCCGAGTTGGCTTTTTTGCTAGTCATTAACCCCATTCAAGCACCAACGTTTATTTTAGTTTAACTATTCTTAGTGGAAGTCTTATTTTACAAGTATTGTGTGCTCTCCTGCCTTCTTCTACTGAGGCCCCTGAACAAAATCATTATAAACATCAATCTTATACATAATACAGTGAGTTCTGCAGGGTGATGTTAAGCTGTATAAGCTAGAACAGAGACACAGCTGTCATCTCTCCCCGATCTCAACATGCCTGGCCATCTCCTCATCTCCATTCTCCTTTTCGATCCTCTACACACTTCAACATCTTCCCCAGGAGTTTATTTGAGGAAGACAGGATGCCAAATAATCAGACTAATTTGAATTGCTTGTAAATAGTCCTGGAGTGTGCATCTACAAGTGTTTATATGTGAGTCAAGTGCATAAGTTCTGGTGCAGGTGGATTTGATTCCATGAAGGCCATCTGGTATAAGGAAAAGAAGAGCATGGGCTTTGGATTTGGAGAAACGTAGGTTCCAATGCTGGTGTCTCCACACAATAGCTGAATGACCTTGGCATGTTTACTAAACCTCTCTGAGCTTTAATTTCTACATATAGAATGGAAAGAATATTAGCCCTTCATAGAGTTCCTGCCCAGAATGAATGAGCTTATGTATATAAAGAGCCTATCATAACACCTGACCCAAAGTAGACATTTTCAGCCAAGGTTAGGCCTCTTCACTTCCTCCTAACATTTTGATGAGGGTTTCCTCTCAGCTCTTAGCTGCGTTCAGATAGGATGCCAAATAAGTAATGTCTGCATAAGCAAGCATCCACTATATGTCTTTCTTGGAACTATTTAGATTTTTATTTTTTCATCCTCTCACTACCCCAACAAAACTTTTGAGCCTGGCTAGCCTGTGTTAGCTTTTGGGTAGGAGTAGTTCATTTACCATGTGAATGGTAATTTGGAGGCAAGAAATAACAAGTAATGAACTCAGTTCATTGCATCTGTCACCTTTGCTTAAAAAGAACAGTGACTGAGATCACTCTTCCAGAACATTGGAGGAGATGCCGGTCTGTGTATGTATACACAATGTCTGAGATTGACACCTGTCACTGTCTTCCCGGAAACTGAATTGTTAAATCTGATGGAAGCCAAGCCTCGGGCAAAGGAATAACTGTCAGTGCTGTCCCAAGAATGCCTAGACAAAGACGGTCTTCGTTGAATATTCCTATCCACCCACATGTCCATTGCACACCCATTAATACTGTGTAGTCATCTACTTACCTTCTGACACAAGAGAAGAAAGCATTTTATCTCGTGTAAACAAATATAATCAAAATATTGGCATTGCTAGAGCCAGTGTTTCATAGAACTAACAAACGTATACGTCTATATATTTATATGTGTATACACCAATATGTGTATGCACATATGCAAATAGGCAGGGCTTACTCACTTGCTATATAAATACCAGTGCATTCAAGGGAAAACATTCTTATTTTCTCTTTAGAGAGAGAATTGCAGCATTCTTAAATTCAATGACAAAAAGCCAGTTATCTTGATAGCGCTGTAATGAAATTATCTGATAAACCTGACCATTTTACCACCCAACTTCCTATCTTCCCTTTGCAGTTATATACTATTACAGATTTATAATAGTCTTTTGATATGATTCCACTGTAAAAGTTCATGTATTTTATATGTGTGTTATATAATTTAACAGAATTATTATGAGTTACGTTTGAGAGTAAAAATGAACTTAATATTACAAACTAGACATAACTGCTACGTTGCTTTCATTGAACTCTTTTTTTCTATTGAAGGTTTCAGATTCACTGTGATCACTGGCCATGATTTCATGTATTAATTCTCTATTGCTGCTTAATAAATTACCCCAAAAATTTGCAGCCTTAAACAATAAACATTTATTTTCTTACCCAAGTTGCAGAGGGTCAAGAACCCAGGTGTGGTTTTGCTGGATCATTCTGACTCTCTCTCGATGTGGGTTTCTCATAAAGTTGCAACCAAGCTCTTAGCCAGGTCTGGGAATTGAAGAGTAGCTTAATGGGGCTGGAATATTTGTTCCAGGCTCACATGTGAGGCTTCAGTTCCTCACCATAAGTGGACCTTTCTCCATCCATAGGGCCATAGGGCTGCACAAACATGGCAGCTGGCTTCCCCCACAGCAAGGGACAAGAGAAAAAGTGAAAGCAAGAGAAACACCAAGATAAAACCTGCAGTGTCTTTTATAACCAATCTCAGAAGTGATTGACATACCTCCTGCCATATGCTACTGGTCACAGAGAGCACCCTGGTACAGTGTAGGAGGCAACTATACAAGAGTGTGCATGCCAGAAGGTAAGGACCACTGGGAGCTATCTTAGAGGATGCCTATGACAAGGCTGTTTCACAATGTACTATATATAATATATTAATCAATAATTAAATTATTATATATATAATCTATACATCTCTATAAATGATACAAAAATCTCAATATCATATACTTGCTTCAAACATTATATTATACTGTTGGTGATTTTTCAAGTAGGTATACTCATTGGTTTTTTATTTTGTTTGTTTTTTTAAACATCTTTATTGGAGTATAATTGCTTTACAATGGTGTGTTAGATTCTGCTTTATAAAAATGTGAATCAGTTATATATAGGGTTTATCTCTGGGCTTTCTATCCTGTTCCATTGATCTATATTTCTGTTTTTGTGCCAGTGGCATACTGTCTTGATTACTGTCGTTTTGTAGTATAGTCTGATGTCCCGGAACCTGATTCCTCCAGCTCCGGTTTTCTTTCTCAAGATTGCTTTGGCTATTCAGGGTCTTCTGTGTTTCCATACATATTGTGAAATTTTTTGTTTGAGTTCTGTGAAAAATGCCAGTGGTAGTTTGATAGGGATTGCATTGAATCTGTAGATTCCTTTGGGTAGTATAGTCATTTTCACAATGTTGATTCTCCCACTCCAAGAACATGGTATATTTCTTCATCTATTTGTATCATCTTTAATTTCTTTCATCAGTGTTTTATAATTTTCTGCATACAGGTCTTTTGTCTCCTTAGGTAGGTTTATTCCTAGATATTTTATACTTTTGTTGCAATGGTAAATGGGAGTGTTTTCTTAATTTCACTTTCAGATTTTTCAACATTAGTGTATAGGAATGCAAAAGATTTCTGTGCATTAACTTTGTATCCTGCTACTTTACCAAATTCATTGATTAGCTCTAGTAGTTTTCCGGTAACATCTTGAGGATTCTCTACGTATACTATCATGACATCTGCAAACAGTGACAGCTTTACTTCTTCTTTTCCAATTTGGATTCCTTTTATTTCTTTTTCTTCTCTGATTGCTCTGGCTAAAACTTCCAAAACTATGTTGAATAATAGTGGTGAGAGTGGGCAACCTTGTCTTTTTCCTGATCTTAGTGGAAACGGTTTCAGTTTTTCATCATTGAGGACGATGTTGGCTGTGGGTTTGTCATATATGGCCTTTATTAGGTTGAGGAAAGTTCCCTCTATGCCTACTTTCTGGAGGGTTTTTATTCATAAATCCGTGTTGAATTTTGTCGAAAGCTTTCTCTGCATCTATTGGGATGATCATATGGTTTTTCACTTTCAATTTGTTAATATGGTGTATCACATTGATTGATTTGCGTATATTGAAGAATCCTTGCATTCATAGGATAAACCCCACTTGATCATGGTGTGTGATCCTTTTAATGTGCTGTTGGATTCTGTTTGCTAGTATTTTGTTGAGGATTTTTACATCTATGTTCATCAGTGATATTGGCCTCTAGTTTTCTCTCTTTGTGACATCTTTGTCTGGTTTTGGTATCAGGGTGATGGTGGCCTCGTCGAATGAGGTTGGGAGTGTTCCTCCCTCTGTGATGTTTTGGAAGAGTTTGAGAAGGATAGGCATTAGCTCTTCTCTAAATGTTTGATACAATTCACCTGTGAAGCCATCTGGTCCTGGGCTTTTGTTTGTTGGAAGATTTTTAATCACAGTTTCAATTTCAGTGCTTGTGATTGGTCTGTTCATATTTTCTATTTCTTCCTGGTTCAGTCTCGGAAGGTTGTGCATTTCTAAGAATTTGTCCATTTCTTCCAGGTTGTCCATTTTATTGGCATACAGTTGCTTGTAGGAATCTTTCATGATCCTTTATATTTCTGTAGTGTCAGTTGATACTTCTCCCTTTTCATTTCTAATTCTATTTATTTGAGTCTTCTCCCTTTTTTTCTTGATGACTCTGGCTAATGGTTTATCAATTTTGTTTATCTTCTCAAAGAACCAGCTTTTAGTTTTATTGATCTTTGCTATCGTTTCCTTCATTTCTTTTTCATTTATTTCTGATCTGATCTTTATGATTTCTTTCCTTCTACTAACTTTGGGGTTTTTTTTTGTTCTTTCTCTAATTGTTTTAGGTGTAAGGTTAGGTTGTTTATTTGAGATGTTTCTTGTTTCTTAAGGTAGGATTGTATTGCTATAAACTTCCCTCTTAGAACTGCTTTTGCTGTATCCCATAGGTTTTGGGTCATCGTGTTTTCATTGTCATTTATTTCTAGGTATTTTTTGATTTCCTCTTTGATTTCTTCAGTTATCTCTAGGTTATTATTTTTTCCTCATAGCGTTGTGGTCGGAAAAGATACTTGATACGATTTCAATTTTCTTAAATTTACCAAGGCTTGATTTGTGACCCAAGATATGATCTATCCTGGAGAATGATCCATAAGCACTTGAGAAGAAAGTGTATTCTGTTGTTTTTGGATGGAATGTCCTATAAATATCAATTAAGTTCATCTTGATTAATGTATCATTTAAAGCTTGTTTCCTTATTTATTTTCATTTTGGATGATCTGTCCATTGGTGAAAGTGGGGTGTTAATGTCCCCTACTATGATTGTG
>NW_020174560.1:1151886-1401254 GCF_003031525.2 Neophocaena asiaeorientalis asiaeorientalis
AAATCTATTTTGTCTGATATGAGAATTGCTACTCCAGCTTTCTTTTGATTTCCATTTGCATGGAATATCTTTTTCCATCCCCTCACTTTCAGTCTTTATGTCTCCCTAGGTCTGAAGTGGGTCTCTTGTAGACAGTATATATATGGGTCTTGTTTTTTTTTATCCATTCAGCCAGTCTGTGTCTTTCAGTTGGAGAATTTAATCCATTTACATTTAAGGGAATTATCGATATGTATGTTCCTATTACCATTTTCTTAATTGTTTTAGGTTTCTTACTGTAGGTCTTTTCCTTCTCGTGTGTTTCGTGCCTAAAGAAGGTCCTTTAGCATTTCTTGTAAAGCTGGTTTGGTGGTGCTGAACTCTCTCAGCTTTTGCTTGTCTGTAAAGGTTTTAATTTCTCCATCAAATCTGAATGAAATCCTTGCTGGGTAGAGTAATCTTGGTTGTAGTTTATTCCCCTTTGTCACTTTAAATATGTCCTGCCACTCCCTTCTGACTTGCAGAGTTTCTGCTGAAAGATCAGCTGTTAACCTATGGGGATTCCCTTGTGTGTTATTTTTCCCTTGCTGCCTTTAATATTTTTTCTTTGTATTTAATTTTTGATAGTTTGATTAATATGTGTCTTGGCGTATTTCTCCTTGGATTTATCCTGTATGGGACTCTCCATGCTTCCTGGACTTGATTAACTATTTCCTTTCCCATATTAGGAAGTTTTCAACTATAATCTCTTCAAACATTTTCTCAGTCCCTTTCTTTTTCCCTTCTTCTTCTGGGACCCCTATAATTCGAATGTTGATGCATTTAATGTTGTCCCAGAGGTCTCTGAGACTGTCCTCAATTCTTTTCATTCTTTTTCTTTACTCTGCTCTGCAGTAGTTATTTTGACTATTTTATCTTCCAGGTCACTTATCCATTCTTTTGCCTCAGTTATTCTGCTATTGATCCCTTCTAGAGAATTTTTAAATTTCATTTATTGTGTTGTGCATCACTTTTTGTTTGCTCTTTAGTTCTTCTAGGTCCTTATTAAACGTTTATTGTATTTTCTCCACTCTATTTCCAAGATTTTGGATCATTTTTACTGTCATTATTCTGAAATCTTTTTCAGGTAGACAGCCTATTTCCTCTTCATTTGTTAGGTCTGGTGGGTTTTTGCCTTGCTTCTTCATCTGCTGTGTGTTTCTCTGGCTTCTCATGTTGCTTAACTTACTGTGTTTGGGGTCTCCTTTTCGCAGGCTGCAGGTTCGTAGTTCCCGTTGTTTTTGGTGTCTGCCCCCAGTGGCTACAGTTGGTTCAGTGGGTTGTGTAGGCTTCCTGGTGGAGGGGACTAGTGCCTGTGTTCTGGTGAATGAGGCTGGATCTTGTCTTTCTGGTGGGCAGGTGCACATCTGGTGATGTGTTTTGGGAGGTCTGGGCCTTATTATGATTTTAGGCAGCCTCTCCGCTAATGGACGGGGTTGTGTTCCTGTCTTGCTAGTTGTTTGGCATAGAGTGTCCAGCACTGTAGCTTGCTGGTCGTTGAGTGGAGCTGGGTCTTGGTGTTGAGATGGAGATATCTGGGAGATTTTCGCCATTTGATATTACTTGGAGCTGGGAGATCTCCTCTGGACCAATGTGCTGAACTTGGCTCTCCCACCTCAGAGGCACAGCCCTGATGCCTGGCTGGAGCACCAAGAGCTCCAGCTTCATTCACACGGCTCAGAATAAAAGTGAGAAAAGAAAGAAGGAAGAAGATAAAACAAAATAAAGAAAATAAAACAAAGTTATTAAAATAAAAAAATTTTTAATAAAAGAAAAAAGAAAGAAAGAAGAGAGCAACCAAACAGGAAAACAAATCCACTAATTATAACAAGTGCTAAAAACTATACTTAAAAAAGAGAATTCGGGGGCTCTGGCTCACTCAGGCCACGGGGAGGGAGGGGCATGGAGTGCGGGGCGGGCCTGCGGCGTCAGAGGCCGGCGTGACGTTGCACCAGCCTGAGGCGCGCCATGCGTTCTCCTGGGGAAGTTGTCCCTGGATCCCGGGACCCTGGCAGTGGTGGGCTGCACAGGCTCCCCGGAAGGGAGGTGTGGATAGTGACCTGTGCTTGCAAACAGGCTTCTTGGCGGCGGCAGCAGCAGCCTTAACGTCTCATGCCTGTCTCTGGGGTCCGCGCTGATAGCCGTGGCTCGCACCCGTCTCTGGAGCTCCTTTAAGCGGCACTCTTAATCACCTCTCCTCGCGTACCAGGAAACAAAGAGGGAAGAAAAAGTCTCTTGCCTCTTCGGCAGCTCCAGACATTTTCCCGGACTCCCTCCTGGCTAGCTGTGGCGCACTAGACCCCTTTAGGCTGTGTTCACGCCGCCAGCCCCAGTTCTCTCCCTGCGCTCCGACCGAAGCCCGAGCCTCAGCTCCCAGCCCCACCCGTCCCGGCGGGAGAGCAAACAAGCCTCTCGGGCTGCTGAGTGCCGGTCGGCACCGGGCCTCTGTGCGGGAATCTCTCTGCTCTGCCCTCCGCACCCCTGTGGCTGCGCTCTCCTCCATGGCTCCGAAGCTTCCCCGTTCCGCCACCGCAGTCTCCGCCCGCGAAGGGGCTTCCTAGTGTGTGGAAACCTTTCCTCCTTCACAGCTCCCTGTCACTGGTACAGGTCCCATCCCTATTCTTTTGTCTCTGTTTATTCTGTTTTCTTTTGCCCTACCCAGGTACGTGGGGAGTTTCTTGCCTTTTGGGAGGTCTGAGGTCTTCTGCTTATGTTCAGTAGGTGCTCTGTAGGAGTTGTTCCACATGTAGGTGTATTTCTGATGTATTTGTGGGGAGGAAGGTGATCTCCACATCTTACTCTTCTGCCATCATGAAGCCATCTACTCATTGGTTTTTAAAAGTTACTCACACCTGGCTTATAATTCCTTTGTGTTGATACACCTTTATATCACATTCTGAAATCTGAGATAGCACACCTTGTATTATAAAATCTGTTCTCCGTTACATAGGAAGTATTATACTTACATTACAAATGCATACCAGTAAAACCTAGGGAGCCTGTGATTTCTGAATAAAACAGAAGTTTCTGTCTAGAGCAGAGAGGGCAAATAGATTTCAACTCACTTTCTCAAGTGTTGTTTGTGAAGAATTCTGAAGCTATATTCAACCTCACTGATATGTCTTTTTTTTTTTTTTTTTGTCTGCGTTGGGTCTTCGTTGCTGCACACGGACTTTTCTCTAGTTGCAGTGAGCGAGGGCTATTCTTCCTTGTAGTGCATGGGTTTCTCATTGTGGTGGCTTCTCCTGTTGCGGAGCACAGGCTCTAGGTTCACGGGCTTCAGTAGTTGCGGCGCATGGGCTCAGTAGTTGTGGTGCACGGGCTTAATTGCTCCACGGCATGTAGGATCTTCCCGGACCAGGGATCAAACCCATGTCCCATGCATTGGCAGGTGGACTCTTAACCACTGCGCCACCAGGGAAGTCCCTGATATTTGTCTTGATGCATCAGAGATGTCTGCTGTGGGTGCCGGGGGAAGAAACGTGTGGGACACATACCACATCTTTTCAGTCTTTGATCTTCTAGAGCATATTGCCAACACAGGAACTCTGCCAGGATGAACAGTAATAATGCAAATCATAGGTTGGAATGACAGAATAAACAGTGACACTCCCCCCCAGTAGTTCTTATGAGATAGTCAGTATTTAAGAGCTTTGCCTTTATGACTTCAAAGGAAAACTGATTTCCAATAGGCATGTTTTGTCTCATATCTTTCCACTCAGAGTTCATTAACAACCCTAAATGATTGTCCGAACAGCCTATTAGGTTGTTTCCAGGTAGGAAAGAATGTAGATCATAACCTATGTATGAATGAAATTTGTCATTGTCAGCCTACTGTATTAATTAAAGGCTTAAGTTATGTTGTATCATCTCATTTATAAAATAAATTTTAAAATGGAAAACACAAAAGGAAAAATTTGAGATTGTTTTTCTTACCTCCAACCTTATTTTGCACGTAGAGTCCATGTTAGGTAATTCTAATGTGATTAAAAATTAAGGAGACTGGGGAAGGGAGGGTGGAGAGGGAGGGATGGTTTCTGGATGGGAAATAAAAAGCTACTACTTTTAACTTTTCCTAAATCCTTAGCAGATGATTTTAGCTCCACTTTAGTAGGTACTGTCAGGAGCCCTCCCTCTTAAGCCCTCGTTAATTTGGCTGCTTTGATTAATTTTAGATGAGTTAAGAAATAGCCGTGGACAGACTACTGAAGTCTAGGGCTCACTTGATGAGATGTCAGGGCAATTTCTATGTACCTAACTTCAGCGTAGATAAGGGAAATGGGGGTAAGCTCCTCACTGCCTTTGCATGTATGGCAATCCTGAGCATTTCATTCTTAATGAGACTATAATGAAGAAATCAACAGAGGACTTGAAGGAAGAAGTATGGAGCTTATTAAAATATTTTGTTCCCAAACAAAATATGATTCTAGCTATGATTAAATTGTAAGGTATTAAAACCACTAGTTGGATGTACCCATCTATGTGATAACTGGTTTAGAATATCCACTAACTAGTACAGTGCCTGGTATGTGTAGGGACTGAATAATTATTTATCAAATGAGTGAATACAGTCATTGAGGAAGCAGTTGGTAGGGAAAAAATATGGGCTTAGTATCAGACAGACCTGGTTTCTAATGTTTACACCACCACTTTTGAGTGTGACCTTGGTATAATTAGTAGTATTTCGATTGTCTGTAACCCCTTTTCTCATCAAAAAACAAGGATAGTAGTTTATATCTCCCAGGCTTGTTTTGAGAATTGAATAAAATAACTCACCTGGCACAAGGTGAGTGCCTAATAGATGTTCATTCCCCTTCCCTTCCCTTATATTATTCTACTGCTATTTGCCAGTGGAGGAGCTTTATACGACAGCATTTGCACAGCTGCAAATAGAAACCAGCAACCAAAACCTACACTTATACCTCTCCCCAGCCAGTCAGCAGCCCTGTGACAGGAGCAAAGAGGCTGCAGGGCTCAGGAGCCTGAGACAGCCTGCTCTGGATTTTCTATAAATATCTACAAAGGGGTGTAGCCATATGAAACTCTGTATGAGCAACTGTCATCTAAACAGAAGGCCAGCCAGCTGACCGAGGTTACTCAGAATGGCAAAGCCCACTGAAATGAATAAAATGTCCAGATCTAGATAGCCAACATCAAACTCTTTTTTCCCCTATTTAACCAATAACAGGTATAACTGAGGCAGGAAGCATGTTTTTTAGCATTTTGGGGGGATAATATAAGAAAATCCTTTGGGATTGTGTAAAGTACTTTGGAAATTCATCACCTTTCTAGGGTTATACTTTTATTTAGCCAGATATGGGATCTTCTCTGCCTCCAAGACCCTTTATTTAAATTTCTCAACAAATACTAACTTTTTTGTCACTTTCCCTTCCAAATTTGGTTGCTGGATTAGTCTGCTAGGGCTTCCATGACAAAATACCACAGACTGGGTGGCTTAAACTGGGTGAGAAATTTATTTTTCTCACAGTTCTGGAGGACAGAAGGCCAAGATCAAGATGCCATCAGGATTGGTTTCTTGTGAGGCCCCTCTTCCTGGGATGTAGACAACTACCTCCTCACATGGCCTCTTCTCTGTGTGCATGGAGAGAATGGTCTGATGTGTCTTCCTCTTCTTACAAGGACACCAGTCCCATTGGACCAGGGCCTCACCCTCATGATCTCATCTAACCCTAATTACCTCCACAAAGGCCCCATTCTCCAAACACAGCCACATTAGGGTTTAGGACTGCAACATAGAATTGGGGGGTGGGGACACAATTCATTCCGTAACAGTTGCTTCTTCCTTAAATTACTTTCCATAGATCTCTAGCACCTTTTTCTTCAGTCAGTTATATCCAGTACAATGTATTATAGCATATAATCTTTCTTCCTGTACATTTGCCAAGTTTCAGGCAAATTGCAAGAATTAATACAAACCAGTGCCCCTTCCCTCAAGCTCTAGGCTTTAGTGCGAGAAGTAGCTGAGGGGCAAGGGAGTGTGGTAAGTAGAATAATGGCTCCCTGATAATATCCATGAGCTAATCCCCAAAATCTTTGAATATGTTAGGTTCTATGGTAAAGGGGCATTAAGGTTGCAGGTGGAATTAAGGTTGCTAATCAGCTGACCTTAAAATAGGGAGATTATCCTGGATTATCCATGTGGGTCCAGTCTAATCACATGAGTCCTCAGCAGTAGAAGAGGGAGCCAGAAGGAAAGAGTCAGAAAGAGATATGACAATGGAAGCAGGGTCAGAGATATGTTGTGTTGCTGACTTGGAAGATGGAGGCCACAAGCCATGGAATGTGGGTGGCCTTTAAAAGCTGGAAAAACAAGGAAACGGATTCTCCCCTAGAGCCTCCAGAACGAAATTTTGCCTTGCCAACCTCTTGATTTGAGCCCAGTGAGAACCGTGGCAGACTTCTGAGCTACAGAACAGTTAGCCAGTAAATTAGCATTGTTTTAAGCCACTACATTCGTGGTCATTTGTTACTGCACCAAGAGAAAACTAATACAGGAAGTTAGAAGTGAAGGAGAGAGGGTGATGCTTATGATGGACCTAGAATGTGTCAGGCATAAAACTAGGGGATTTATATGTTTTCTCTCTTAACACTATCGAGGAAGGTCTTACATGTTTTCTAGATTGGGAAACAGACTCAGAGTTTAAGTAACTTTCCCAGAGGCATACAAATAACCCAGTTAGTGCCTGGGCAATACAGAATTTCAGACCAGGTCCGTGAAGCTGATACAAAAAGATAGTGACCATGGTCTGCATCTAAGCCTGAGATCTACTATTGTGTGACCTTGGATAGGGCACTGGGACTCTCTTAGCCTCAATTTCTTCAATTGCCACATGATGTGAAAAGTTTAAGACTGCTGGAGAAGCAGGTGTCACACAAATAATTTTTATTCATACTGAATAAAGTTTTTATGAATTTTATGATAAATTATTTTAAAATGCTTTAGAGATAGAATCTATGATCATCGAATTAATCAGTCAATACATCTTTAATTATTTCATCTTGTAAAGCTAAAGACCTCTTTTCAGGTGGTCTCATTTAATCGAACCCAAAGCCTCCATATATATTGTTGTTGAAACCAACCCATATAATAGAGCCTCAGAGAGGAATATAACATAATGGTAAAATTCTCAGAAGTCAGATTTGGATCCAGATGCTGGCTCTAACATTTACCAGTTTTATGACCTGGAGTAAGTTATTTCACCTCTCTCAGTGTTAGCTTCCTCATATATAAAATGAGGATAATAAATATAACTGTCTCTCCTTTAAAATATAAATATATATAATATATAAAATATAAACATAATATAAATATGTAAATTAGGATATATAATATTTACAGAATATAAGTATAAAATAAGTTTCTAAAAAACAGTTAAGCCCATTTATTCACAAGTCCAAGGTGGCACCATTAGAAGCAATCAGTATGTAAAGTTCATGAGAGAACTGTAAAGGTTGATGGCATATATGGTTTTTATCCCATAATTTTTTACTGTAATTGAAGGTTTCTGTGTTATAGCACTCACTCCCAAGTGGCTTTTGCACTTAGCATTATGGAGTCAATAATACTGACAAAACACCTCAAGAGTTTAAAGATGGTCTCATGTGGAACCCCTCCAAGTCCCCAGTTTTGTGATGCTCAGTTTTCTAATATCATACGTATATTTATAGCTTTATATTTTTAGTGTAATCAGCTTAACTTTGATAAAAAAATAATACTAGGATAAGTATAAAATAAGTTGAAGTATGTTTCAAATAATTTTAGGGTTTTTTTTTAAGATTTCAAATTTGGCAATTAAAAAAATACATTTAGTTAGATGTTTGTTAAACTTATTGGATAAATTAAATGAAAGCCTTATAACTTGTATTACAATTCTTACCATTTTAATAAGAACATTAAAATTTTAAATATCTTCTACATTTCATGCACTTCTACTCATAAGTGGGAATTTAATATGGAAACTTTGGCAATGATCTTGTAAACTTGCTTCTAATTAAATTTAGTTTCCATTAATCTATATTCTGACAGTCTTTTGATTACTAACATATTTCAAGTAGCCTGAAAATATGTATTTATTACCCGCTTTTTGTATTTTAGAAAGACAAGCTCTTTGGTTTGTAAAAAGTTGTACATATATTTAATGGGAAAGTAATAGTCATGGCTTCATCTTGAAATACTCTCTTGAAGTCATTTAGAGTAACACTAGCTGCTGTTACAAACCGTGCTTTTCAGTGGCTTAACACTCACACACCAGTCAGTACGGGAATCCCTGGTCGATGGGTGGCTTTTCTTTTCTTTGGGTAGTGATTTTGAGACCCCAGCTCCTTCCAGTTCATGGCTCTGCCATCCCCTAGGGCCTCTGAGTTCTCTGCATTCAGTTATGGATGAGGCGTGAGAACAGAGAAGGCATTCCAGCGCTGTTCTTGAAAACCCCTGGTCCACAAGACGTAAACATCAACTCTCTCCCCTTCCACTGGTGGGAATTAGTTACATGCTCACATAAGGATGTACGGAGAGCTGAGAAATGTAGTCTCTGCCTGGGAGCAGCCTCCTGATAACAACTCTACAGTGTGGAATGGAGAACATAAATTTTGGTGGACACTGCCAAAGGGGGTATATGAGAATGTACAAATACACCAACTACAGAATTTTATAAAATTGTTTATTATTATCTAATAGTCCAGTGTCTAGGTACCAGTGTCAGTAGGACATGTTCTTAGAGGTCTTCTGAATTTTTTTATTCTATCATAATCCAAAACAGCATCAATTTTTAAAGGTTACCCAAAGCTATAGTCTGAGACCATAGAAATATTTTCTTTTTTTGAAAAATGTATCACCTTTGGACTTGGTATGTTTTTGCCTCTGTACAATAATTGACAGCAATCTAAGCCTGTGTATATTACTTCAAAAAATATAATTCATATTTTTTCAGGACTTTTCAGTGTTCATTTTTTACAAGTCTAGCGATGTAATTTTTTCCAATATTATTCATAAGTAATATATTACTGTAGCTTTAGATTCTTGTAGCATAATGTAATATCTAGACCTAAAGATTTTTTAATTAATTGGATTATTTAATTGCAAAATATATCTGATATATTTTTTATAGAGAATGCCATAAATATAGAATAGAAATAAAATTTGTCTTCAAGAATGTAAAGATTTGGGGCTTCCCTGGTGGCGCAGTGGTTGAGAGCCCGCCTGCCGATGCAGGGGACACGGGTTCGTGCCCCGGTCCAGGAAGATCCCACATGCCGCGGAGCGGCTAGGCCCACGAGCTATGGCCGCTGAGCCTGCGCATCCGGAGCCTGTGCCCCGCAACGGGAGAGGCCACAACAGTGAGAGGCCCGCATACCGCAAAAAATAAAAATAAAAAATAAAGAATTTAAAGATTTGAATGGGATCCTGCTAATGTTTGATCAGAGCCTCACTGGATTTCCAAATGCCTAATTACAAAATTCTCAAAGTATTCTGTGCTATTTACAGAGTTCATTAATGGGAAATACTCATTTTGATTTTAGGAGTATATTTCCAAAGTTATGTAAGAGGGAACTCTTTATATATCAGTGGAAATAAACTGCTTGCAATTTTCTCTTAAACATGTTTTGGAATGGATACTTTCTATTACTAATCTGTAGTCATTCTCATAACCAGTGTCTGACAAGATTACATGCTGCCTCACCAAGGTTTGGTGACTTTCTTATAATTTTATTGACATGGTTCACTTTCTGTTCTTCCCTTCTGATTTGTTTTCAATTGGGAATATTTTTTACTAAATCTTTTATTTTCATTACTACTTGAAGCTTATGGCCAGTTATAAAATTTTTCAGTGATTCCAAGTACTGATACCAGAAACATTTTGGATTAACATATTTATTTGTCTTTATTTTCTGGTTCATATGAATATTATATACATAAGATTACCCTGCTCTCTGTAAAAAAAGGACATTGTAAGTTAATTACTTTGGCTTATTATTCTGCAGCTTTATCTTAAATAGATAATATATGCAATCTTGCTAAATTCACAATAACATATAAATAGTATCATTTACAATGGAAGATTAACAAAAGAGCCTCTTTCTTCATCACAGACTATTATAAGAATGAATTTCTACAAAACTTGTGTTCTTTTTGTCTTTAAACCACTTTTCTCTTAACTGGCTGTCCTAAATTTTTATTTAGAAAGAAAGCATTTTGCATGCTAGGAGGTAAGAAACATAAGGAAGGTAATTATAATGGAATTTAAATAATTCACTTACTTTTCTTTGGCAATAAAATAAAGCATGTTCTCTTAGGGTTTATTTTTTTTATGAGCTCTAAAATATGTCCTTCAAATTACTAATATTATAAAATAAACCACACAACACTGTCATCTTCCCAGCTCAAATATTACTGTTTTCCAACAACAGATTTGGCAGTCATTCAGAGGCAAGTAGTATTAGGCTTTTTAGATTTTCAAATATATCTGAACTGCTGTTGATTACTCCGCAAATCAGGTCAGATACACTCTCTGCAGGAACATTTCCCAGAGGTACTGTATGTTCAAATGGAAGATTTTCATGTTTCACAGTCAGCCTCATTTATTTTCCAGACCTCTAAATTTTTCAAACTAAGTAGCAGCATCTCACTTTGTGAACAATGGGGTCTTTATTAATTAAACAGAGTCAACAGGGTTGATGTATTCTCTCTCTTCTCAGTTGAATTACCAAGCACACAAATCAGAGAGGAAATATTTCTAATAGTAGAATGTTCTCCAAGCCAGTAAATCTGGGATTATCTCATCATACCGATTATGTCAAAGCTCTTTAGTCACCATGCTCACCAGGACATAAAATTGAATCGTATACACACAAATGGCCCCGTTCCAACATCACAGGAAGAATTCCAAGTTTTTCTTACAATATTCAGGAAGCCCTAATTATTAACAAAAAACAGAAAAACAGCCATGATCATTATTGAATATCTACTCTTCACCAGGCACTTTACATGCATTACCTGTGTTTTAGAAGCATTGGTTCTGGATGTGTTTTATTTTTTCTAGTGATTGGCTATTGTATTTGCATGTTTGGCGCTAAGGTGTGTGTTTTTCACTTGTGTACAGAGAAGTGTATTATGAACATAAGATTAATCATTTAATATTTTATGGTATTATTTTGTATTTGGAGAAAGATCAGATGTTGACTTATTGATTAAAAAGTGCCAAATGAAGTTTACTGTCAAGGATGACTTTCTGGCAGAACTTTCTAATGTTCATTGTTCAGAGTCTATAACTACATTTTCTTCTTAAACATTTTACTTTTGCTTATTTTATATTATCAATTCAGTGGAATGTCCATATATGGGCAGTTATAATATTTCAAACGTGAGAATTTTTTTTAAGTCACATAAGAAAGTGTGTACCCGACCTTACCCCTCAGGTAATTAATTGTGCCTGTTTTTCTTCCTTTCCAGCCTCCCCAGTTAAGGAGCATTGTAGGGGAGGAAGGATTTATAATAATCTAAATTAAAGTCTCTTCTTTGGACTAACATATTATAAATGTGCTGATAAACAGTAAAGTAAATATACTAAGATATCCCATCAAGCTTTTTCCTTTCAGTTTTAAACAGGTACGTTGTACGGGACAATGTGTCCTCATTTCCCCTTGCAGTGGTATTCTAGCCCTCTGTGTTACACTCACTGGTAATTCTTTAAAACCACTTTCAATTTAGGCAGCTTTCCAGCTTTACAAAAGCCTTGAAATGAAGTTAACCTGTGCAGAATCAAATGCTTTGTAAGTTTAGCCTCCATAATAAGAAATCGCACTAAACCATTTTAAAGAGGTAATAGTAACATGGATTACTGTCAAGAGAATAACTATTCTTTGTATCACTTAACCACACTCTGAGGTTTTGAAACTATGAAGATATCTGGGCCTTGCCACATCTACCTCCATCTTAAACAACTTAAGTTCATTTACTCTATCGTGAAACTATAAGTGATCTTCTTCCATGGAAAGCTGCATTTTCAATATTTAAACAGAAGAGTTGAACAATTTGTTTTGGGGGATAGGGATAGAATTTAGAATATAGGACTGAAAAAAAACCAAATCCAGTAATAACAGTGAAACTGACCATTGGTGCTAAGTGCAACATTTCAGTTATTGTCATCAACAGGCACTAAAGTAAGTGCCTCTTTGTGACAGATCCCAAATTGTGCTCAAAGGCACACTCGTCCCATGAGTGCTAATAGAGCATGTTAGTTTGAGTAATATTGTAAACTCTTGGAGAGTCGTAAGACACATTAGTATATTTAGGGCTCTGGGAAATCCTACAGTAAAAAAAACCTACTTAACTATGTTTAAACTAGTGTATCTCAAAGTTATTTGACCATAGAATTCTCTTCTTCACATAATATGTATTAAAAACCCTTATAACACACTTCAGAAATGTTATTCTGTAATATTTTAGGAAGTAGGAGATACTTTGAGATCCACAATCTTATTTGACCCTCATAAGTGCCAGCCCTCAGAGGGACTTGATCTAAGACATGATGCTTCTCTGAGGTTGAGTTTGGGTAGGATGGGGGCAGGGGAAACTGATCTAGGATGGATAGGGCAGCGAGGTAAGCCAGGGCTAGAACAAGGATCCAAGGAGAAGGAATAAGTCATCCTATTCCAGAAGTTGTCTGTCCAGGACTCAGGAGCTGGGCAGATAGTGGTGGATTTAGGCGAGTCATCCAGCTGAAGGCTGGGAGTTGGATACTAGGTCTAAAAAACACCATGCATCAGGTAGGGGCACAAGTAGTGATGTTTCACCACTTCCTGAACATGCCCCATATATTTGTACGTCCTTCCTTACCTCTGCTTGTGTTCTTCCCCGAAACGCCTAGTTACTTGTTCTGAGAATATGTTAGGTACCATAGACTCAGAGATAAGAAACAGCTCCTGCCCTAAAGGAGCTTTGTATGCAGTACAAAGGCCTAAAAATAAATAGGCATTTGTAATATGGTATAAGAGATAAGGCCATGGGCACAGATTGGAGGAATCTAGAGGGAGATTTGGTTCTTTAGAATTAGCTTGAGTTAGCTGAATAAACAAGACGGGAAGGGGGAAGATTGTAGCAGAGAAGAAAGTATTGTTGAGGCAGGTAAGAAACAAGGTATTTCATACTATGGAATATGTGTTTGATCCAGAAGGCATTAGTTGGCACTGAATTTTTAGCAGGTGAGCAGCAGTGTATGATCTGTCATTTAGGAAGATCTCTTGGCTGGAGTGGAGGATGAATTAAAAAACTAGAACAGAGGCAAAGAGACAAGCTGTTTCAGTGACCCAGGCCATAGCGTTGGAAAAGGAGAAAGGAAAAGATTCCAGAGATGTTACAGAAAGATAATCACAGGACTTGCTGATGGATAAAGAAGAGCGAGGAGTCAAAGATGACACATTCTCCTGCATTCTTTTGTTTTTGGTTTTGTTTTTACCAAAGAATAAAGAAAAAAATGGGTTTTGTTGAACCTAAAAACGTATCTAAGACTTTTAAAAACTATTGGATCCAGTTCCAACAGCTTCCTAATTCAGGAGACTGCAGTAGGGTGGAAGCAGTGTCGCTGAGGGATCACTGCTTGCACGGTGGGTAGAAGTACAGTCTTTCAGATTCTAATTGTATCCCTTTTTCTTCCCAAGCCACGTAACACAGACTACATCCTGGATGCATCCCGTGATGAGCGCACTGACCCTGTCCTGCTCAGAGGAGAACGAAGAGGATTGCTCCAGAGAACTTCCTGACCAGAAGAATTGATGGTTTTCTGTGGGAAGCTGCGGTCCATGGTCTTCTGGCATCTCCATCGATGTGGAGGACTCTGACACGTGACATCTAAAATAGGAGTAAACCACACACTATTTAGTGAAGTGAAATGGAGATTGAATTTAAGCTATTTTTGTAAAACTTTTTGGTATAACTGTATACATTTACAAAATTAATTGCCACTACAGTAGTTCTTTAGGAATAATCTAGTCCTGTTTTTGAAATCATATGTAATTGGATTTTATAATATATATAATTTTTCATATGTAATTTTATAGTTAGTTCTTTATAGAATATCAGACACAGTGGTTTTTATAATTAAGACATATTGAAAACTATGTGAACATAGTGAAACACTTCATTTATCTGGTAATTCACTAACCTCTTATATGCGTACCTTAGGAAAGTGATTTAAGCAAGTTTTCCACAGGCCACTGGATATATAGCTTACATCTTTATGATGCTTTCTAATTTACAAAATGCTTTTCAGACCCTGTTTTATGTAAACCATACAACACGCCTGTGAGGCAACTCCACTGGGTATTTTTCAGTTAGGAAAAGGGCAGTTCAGAGAAATGAAGCACCTTGTCCTGGAGCTGAGGCTCACACCCTCACCTTCCGATTCCATGTCCAGGCCCCTTTGCCCCACACCCTGCTGTCCCTGCAGAGGCAGGTCGCAGCCCGACACACAGGGTCGCATGTCTCTGTTGATGCAGCTGAGCTCCACAGCTGTGTACCCCTGGGGCCACAGAGACTCAGGGGGCACTTGTTCATTCAAACATGGCCCCCACCCAACCTTATGGTTCTCCTATAAACCCTTCCCCCAAACACTCACCAAGCAGGGGCATGGCTTTGTGACGTTGATTCAATGGGCTTCTTTCAGCAGCTCACATTTTTCTAAAGTAAAGGGACCGACTCCCTCGTGGGATTTGCCCTGCTGGGTTGTCCTTACCAGAGGGAGTGTTGAGGGGAGCTGATGAATAGAGGGGCATCCGGAATCTATGTATCAAAAGAGACATCCTTGAACTCCTCTGCTGTGCATTCCAGACTGACCTCATTATTGCTAATATCAGCCTCCAGACCGATTATGCTTCTGATCTTATTTCATCTTATTGTAAGGATGCTACTAGACAGTTTTTGGAAGGAATGAGCCATTGACTTGGAGTGCTAAAGATTTTCTCTCTGTTTAATGATTGAAACCTGGGGCTGGGAAGTTGGGGTCGGGGGTGGGCAGGGAGGAGGAAGTCATTTTAAATGCTCTGGGCATTAAGTACCAACTGAATAACAAAAAGGGACTTATCCTTACGCAGTGTTATTATATAGTTAGGTGATGTACTGTACTGAGGAAGCAAGTGAGCAAGAATCATTAATTAATCAGAATACTGTTCCCAAACCATCCGTGATAACACAGAGACGTTACCGTGTCTGTCTGGCCTCCTCTTCTCCCCACCACCACCACTGCTCTTCTTCTTCCTTTCCCTCTTCCTCTCCTCACTCCCTTTTCTCTTTCTCTCTCTCCCGCCCTCCCCACCTCTGAAATACAAGTAAGAAAAAGGAACTCAGAGCCTTGAGGATCACTTGACTCAGTGATTTTCAAACATCTTTTGGTGAAAAAGACTCATTTTTCAAGTGAATTCTTAAACAGAATCTCAATATTTGTAACAGATTTTTTTTTTTAAATATTGCTGTCCTGCTTCAAACAAGATGGAGGCCTGAAGCCCAATTAAAACAGCCCCCAGCACTGCTATGCAAACCTAAAACTCCTTAGAATATAGTGTGAGAATCATCCATTGTAACCATTTATATAGATGAGTAAACTGAGATCCTGAGAGCTCACACAGTGAGGTCAAACTTAGACCTAGGTCTTGAGTCTCCTAGTCTACTACATTTCATATGGTATATTGTATAGATCTATGTTGTAAATATATGTGTACATTATATGCATGCACACATTCCTGAATATATGTAGGATTTATAATTCATGTCTTGAATGATAACATAAGTCAAATCCAGGCTGATAGGTAGTCATTAGCCCTGAGAAAAGTTTCAGAATGGCTGGAGAAACTTGTGTTTCCTCTGACAGCTCTTTGAATATTAGGAAGCTGCAGGGAGACAAGTTTTGAGAGAAGGCCCTGAAGGAGCTCTTTCCTTGTGTCCCCCAGAGGTGAGTGAGATTCTCAAACACCCCAAGTTACTTTTATAAATTAGTATACCAAATTGATGGTATGAAGTGTCCCTCCCCTTCCTGGGAGTGTTTTTCTAATTTGTTTCTAGTGAGGAAGACACAGAAGATGCTCAAGTCACTTGGCATCAAGATCCTCAGGAAGCAGGTCACTGGCGGACGCCTCATAGGTTAACTTTACCATTTGGTGCCACTTTCCTTCCTGCTTCCTAATCGAATACCTAATGGAAAAGGCCTACAAAAATCGCAATGAAATTATTTATTGGGCATTTTGTGCCATACATTCGTGACAGATAATTTGCATGTATTATTTCATTATCTTCTTAAAACAACCCCATGAGGTAGAAACTATGATCATCTTCATTTTGTAAACAAGTTTAGGATTAGAGAGAGTTGCTGATCTTTGCCTCAGGGTGATTTATCACCTACGTGTGGAAACTGGGGCTCAAGGCAAGTCTTGCGGGGCCCATTCTCTTAAACCACTGCAGAGCCAGTTAGAGCCATTGTGTGTGACACTGGCGGCAGAGCTGGGGTCCGGGGGTCAGTTTTACAAAGAGGCAGATTCAAGTTCAGTGTGCTAAGGAACTTCCTCGTAGTCAGAACACATCAGGAAAGAATTCCCCAGGAGTAAGTGGAAACCATGTCCCAGGAAGTGTTCTGTCAGGCTGAACTCCTTACTGCAAGACTGTTGCTGAGGAGTTCAGGGTCTGAACTGGCTGGACCATTTGAGCACTGACTGAGATTTCTTCATCTTTATGCTTCTGTGACCTCTGAACCCACAGATGAATGCCCCAAGAATTGCTCAAAGAAACATATGGTGGGGAGTCATTAAGAATCCTTATTCAATGCAAGTAGAATCCCCCAATTATTTCAGAGTGAGTTGACATTTATATAGCCCATCTTTCTTTAAGTCAACTCTATTGTTGTGGTCATTGTAAACTCTTCTCTGTTGACCCACTGACTCAGATTGTAGGATCTAAAACTCTCAATGTTCTTACATGCTTCCATCTCACTTTACTAAAGAGTGACCTGGCTTAGCCTTCCTTACGTATTTAATCTCAGAATATTGACCGAGCACCAACAGTGAACCAAGCACAGTACTAGGCACTATGGTGAAGTAGGGCAAAAGCTGATCATTTCCTGGTGTCTACTTACTGTTGGCTAAGAAGTTAAAAGCTTCTCAGGTAGTCAGAATTGAATAGCTTCTCTTTAATTTTTTTATTTTAAAAATAATCTATTTCCATTAAAAAAAGAATCAAGTAGTATGGAATTGAATAAAGTCAAAAGATAGCCTATCTCACTTTCCCAAGGTAGCTATCACTAATACTTTCATGAGAATTTTTACTCAAAGGAAATCATACTGTCAAGTATCTTTCTTTTGACTTAATATATTATGGTCATTTTTTTCATGGTGATACATAGATTAATGTTATACCTCAAATGTCTCCATAAAATATCACTACCCAGATAACACCTAATTTCTGTAGCCAACAATCTATTGATGAGCACTTAGACTAATTTAAATTGTCAGGCTTCCCTAGTGGCGCAGTTGTTGAGAGTCCGCCTGCCGATGCAGGGGACACGGGTTCGTGCCCTGATCCAGGAAGATCCCACATGCCGTGGAGTGGCTGGGCCCGTGAGCCATGGTCGCTGAGCCTGCGTGTCTGGAGCCTGTGCTCCGCATCGGGAGAGGCCACAACAGTGAGAGGCCCGTGTACTGCAAAAAATAAAATAAAATAAAATAAATAAATAAATAAAAATTTAAAAAGTAAAAATAAATTGTCTTCTGTTACTAACAATGCCACAGTGAACATTCTCATATTCATTAAATCCTTTTCCTCATACATCTATGTACTCTTATGCCAGTATGCCTATAGTGAGGATACATTCATAAAAGTAAATTACTACATCAAAGTTATGTTCATTTTAATTTTGGTATAAATTCACAAATTCTCCTCCATAAAAATAGGACCAATTTACAGTACCAGCAATAGTGTATAAGAGCTTTTCTTCTCCATATTATAGAACAATTTTTTAGTCAAAAGACTGCCAATAACTTTTCTGATTGTTTTTGTCCTTAGAGTAATCCTTTTTCCATCACTATCTAAAGACCTGAATTTTTTCATCATTGGGTTTTAGTTGTCCCTTGAGAGCAGAGGCTGACTCTGTATATAGGGGAGTCTAGCAGTGACCAATTCACTGTACGTCAAACACGTAATTACTGTCATCTTTTTATTTGAAAGTATTGACCTTTCCTACTTTATATATAATGGTGGCGAGGACCAACTTTTACTTTTTTATTTTATTTTTTTTAACATCTTTATTGGAGTATAATTGCTTTACAATGGTGTGTTAGTTTCTGCGTTATAACAAAGTGCATCAGCTATACATATACATATATCCCCATATCTCCTCCCTCTTTCATCTCCCTCCTATCCTCCCTATCCCACCCCTCTAGGTGGTCACAAAGCACAGAGCTGATCTCCCTGTGCTATGCGGCTGCTTCTCACTAGCTGTCTATTTTATGTTTGGTAGTGTATATATGTCCATGCCACTCTCTCACTTCGTCCCAGCTTACCCTTCCCCCTCCCCGTGGAGGACTGACTTTTAAATTAGTTAACTGGGGTGAGAGGCCTTGGTAAAGTGCAAAGCACAATACAGATGAACTTTGAGCCTTGATTTCCCCATCTCTGTGAGGGGATAGTATTCCCCTGACTCTTCCCAAACCAGTTCAGCTCAGCAACCATTTCCTGAGCACCTGCGAGATGCCAGACAAGATGCAAGGTCTTGAAGATAACACACTGAGTAGTTCTGATTCCCAAATCAAGAAGCTCATAGTCTAAAACCCTTTTTTCCTTTCTTTCCTTTTCTCTCAAAAACCTTGTATTTTTCCTTAAAGGAGTGAGAAGTTAGGGGTTTGGTTAATAAGAACGCCTGAAGAGAGGCCCTTTATCACTCTCTTAAATTTGAATAATTCCAAAATAATATTAACAACACCCTTTGACTAGAAATAAAAGAAAAGGAACATACTGTATGAAGGGCCTCTCCAATAATAAATTCTAAGCAGCTGTAAAAATACAGAGTCAAATGATACTTTCATAAAGTATTTGCAAAATTAGAAAGTATTATCCTTTTTCTAGGGGGAAATGGACATTTTTATTTTCTTTGCTAAGTAAAATGCAACTATTTCAAAAGTCAACAAACTTGAATTTTACAACATACAGAACAAAAAGAACTAAGCTAACATTAAGACAACTTACATACTTTATTGCATATAAATTTTGAGGATGAAAAGAACTTTAAATAGAATACGCCCATGAAACTTAACTTTAGAAATAAAATCCCAAGATGTTTTAACTGTAGCTATCCACATGTAATATCATTGTGCCTGCATGATGATTATGTAAATATTAAATGCAGTTCTGTATTTGCTTTCTTCATATGACTTTTTAACATTTAACTAATACTACTTTTTTTTTTTTTTTTAAGTTTGAATTTCACTCTCAGCATACAGGGGTGGTCTGAGGGAAAGTGCAATCAGATTAGTAGCTCTGACCCCTCTTCATTCCTGTTCCCCCATCACTAAAATATTATGTCACTTTACCCTGTTTATTCCTTATACATTATTTATCAATTTGTAATGATCTATTTGTGTTTTGTCTTCCTTAATAACGGGAGTAAGAATGAGAGTACGTTGCTTGATGACAGGGATTTATCTGTCTCATTCACCATTGTAGGAAGGATCTAGCACCATGGAGGAGGATCTAACACAGTGCCTGTCACATAGTAGGTGTTCAATGCATACTTGCCAAATTGAATGTATAATGTGCTGTCCATAGCTAAGACTTAGTTCCCACTTTAACTCTCATGCCCTTGTATTCCTTTATTCACTTTAAACACTGAGTGCTACCAGATGGCAAACACTGCAAAGTCCTAGAGATACAGTGCAAAACATATATGATCCTAGCCCCTATGTGATTTATATATATATATATATATATTTTTTTTTTCTTTCTTTCTTTTCGGTACGCAGGCCGCTCACTGTTGTGGCCTCTCCCGTTGCGGAGCACAGGCTCTGGACGCGCAGGCTCAGCGGCCATGGCTCACGGGCCGAGCCACTCCGTGGCATGTGGGATCTTCCCGGACCGGGGCACGAACCCGTGTCCCCTGCATCGGCAGGCGGACTCTCAACCACTGCGCCACCAGGGAAGCCCGTGATTTATATTTTATGCAAAGGACATTCAACTGAAATTAACCAAAGCTTTTTAAACTTATTTTCTTTATTCCCCTTTTTTATTCCATAGCTGAACTTCTAGTCCATTTAATGTTCACTGTCTCAAGAAAGGTGTGTGGCATCAGTAAGCAGAGGAACACATGCTCTTTTAAGTTTCAAAAGTCTGGCTCCTTAGGGAGTTGGAAAGGATTCATGATTTAGATCAAAGATCTGAGAGCACATATGATGTGGAAGAGCAAGGCTTTCCTACTCCCTGTCCAGGAAATAATTCCCCTGGCTGTGGGAATTATTATTACACATGCTGTGTATAGGCAGATAGAGCCTTGGACTTCAGTGAGCTTCCTCTAGCCCAGTGTGGTCCAAACTGGAAGGTCATATTGATTCCCATGAACCCAAAAGGATCACAGGAGTAGCAGGAAGACCCACTGGACCTAAATGAAGATTTTTTCTATTCGGTCCACATGGCCTCTCAGTGAAACCCAACTTGGATAGTGACAACAGACCATCTAAACCCAGAGTGCCCTGGCACTAAGTAAGCCTCCCAGAGTTTAGCAATGACTCCCCAGAATGGAGGGAAACTGCAAGTTGACTGAGATTAGTATTGGTCGAGATCACTTATACCCTACCCCTGATGTCTTCTGGCCTGTCTGCCTCTGCATTCACAGGTAGTGACTGACATGCTTGGTGAGCTTGGGAGAAAGAAAAAGACATGTACTGTTTCTAGAACATTTCTTAATATATTCCCCTTTCTCTGATCCATGCAAACACTGCCTATTTGTTTTTCAGGTCTTTCTCATTTATTACCTGCATAATGGCAATGGAGGCAATATACCTTTCTCTCTCTCTACCGCACCTGTCCCCATCAACCTACCCACCACACTTCTGTCAGAATTATCTTTCTGAAACACACATCTGATTCTATTGCCCCCTTGCTGCTCTTCAGTTCCTAGCACCTGCCATTAACTGACCCTTTCCTCTCTTCCTCCAGCAGCATTTCTCACCCAACAGTCACTCAGATAGACTGTTTTGTCTAGGGAACGTCTCCTGCCTCATTCCCTCAGCAGATTCCTTCTCATCCTTCCAAGACACCCCTCGATACACCTCTTCTGTGAAGATCCTAACACATGCTGCTTCCCCCCAGCCAGCACCGGCACTCTAGGTACTATCTCTTGTTCATACCTCTGTCCAGCCCCTCTTCCCACTCAGGGGTGGTGGAGTATGAACTTCCATCCCAAGAGGAGTTGCTGACCTATTTGTCCAGACACCCATTGGGATACTACATTTATTTACTAATTTATTTCTATCTAGTGAACTGGGTTACTGGGTCCTCAACGCTTGAGGTCTGGTCCTACCCTCTCTTGTGTGCTTCCTGTCTCCACGTGGTAACAAGCATCAGAGCTCTGGTTAAAGCCAACTAGTCCCTCTCACTGTGGCTGTCCCACTCAACATCACAGCTAGGTGAGTAAATCAGGGGGAGTTGGGAGGGAAATGGGAAGAGAGAAGATTGGCTCAGATAGTCCGTTGTTTCTTATTTATATATTGTTACATTGGGGTATTTTTATCTACAACCTGGAGGGTGAGAAGGTTAACTGGGAGGAGACATGCTCTAAAATCCTACCCCATCCCCCTGTCGCTGCAAACCTTTTAATAAAGCCTCTGTCACACTATACTTGCAATTAATTAGGGCGGGAAAGGGGGGCATGTGTCTCTCCTACTAGACTCTGAGCCCTTTGAGTCCATATCTTATTCTTTGCCCCTCTCACAGAACATGGCAGAGTATTGTTCAATAAATGCTTACAGAATACATTTTAAAAGTGATTCATTGTTTTCAAAAACTCTTTTGGCTGTTTCCTGCTTCCGGCAGAAAAAAAAAACAAAGTGAATGAAAAAGAAAATGAGATGGGAGTTTAAGAACATCTACACCAGCTAGTTCTACTAAAGTTGGAATGATGTAATGGATTTTTCTAGAAGAAGCAAGTGTATGCTGCATAGGTTTGACCACAAGACTCAGTGTGATTGCAGTGGAAGGGTTGTAAAGCATATACACAAATATTATTGATTTACCCAAGATTTTGAAAACTACAACAGAATGATTTTAGTATGGAAGGGTAGGTAAAGCCTAAAACCAAAATACATGTGCATTTCAAGGCAACAGTGTTGAACTTCTATTCTTACAGGTTAATTAATCATGTTGCTAAAGAGTTGATTTGGTACAAGGGAGTTATGTATTACCACAGTACTTTGAAGGTGCAGAAATTATCCCATCTATAAGTCCGTTGAAATTGCTTGTGTGTGCTGTTTCACAATAGAGAAATACATCTTTCATCAGCAAAATATGGGGTGAGAAAACAGGAAGACAAAACAAATTGGGTGGATAATAAAGTTACCTTGGCATATAGACAGTTCAGGTCAGGCATTTCTCTGAAATGGAATATGAAAAGACGTTTGTGGGGAGATCCTATTTCTATATACTGAGTAGTTTTATCATTCAGGGAAGTAATCCATGCATTAAATCTAATGCCAGCTTTTTATTTTTGTGCAGTGATCACATGAGTTATATATAGTTCTGTGATCACCACTAAAAAATAAAAAGCGGGCACCAAATTAAATGCATGGATTACTTCTCTGAGTAATGTGTGTGCACACACACATACATGTATATGTGTATATGTACACACATACACACTTTAGAGGAATAAGAAATATTTAATAGACTAACGTCTACAGAATTTCAAGAATGTGACAAAATGGTGGCCCCTCACTCACAAATGTAACCCCTACTATGACTCATACTAGGTGAAAAGTCTATGAAGTTATCTCAGTTTTCCCACCGTTGCTAAGATTGTTCATTGATTATATTCCTTCTGTCTCTGAGTAGCATATTCCTGATTAGTATTTCACCAAGTTTAAGACTCTATCAATTATAAGACTTACCATTATTTTTTCTATCACCAAAAATTGTTTAAAAGCATCTAAAATATGACATAGTACTTTGGATTTTTGTCTTATGTCTTTTTAAGTAAACTTAAGAGCTATTTGAACATAGTTTTAATCATGTGTGTATATAAAGGAAAATGAAATAATAAATTGTGATATTCCTAAAACTTCTGTATATTCAGAGTGGAACTCTTCTGAACCTCTCTTTTAAATCAGAGTTTTCATCCACATTTTTCACAATAACATTCTGCCATCAAAATGAAGCATTTCTTAAAGAGCTGTTCCACTACTATCCCTAGGAATTTCTCCCCAGGTCTTGACATCTATTCTGAGTTTTGATGCTGGTACTTTTTTTGATCTTTTCAAAAGGATTTAATAGAAGATTTTTAGACAATAATCAGGATTCATATTCCTTCCTCAAATAGTCCTTAAATGATTTATTTACTGAAAAGTAAAGTAACAGTCCATTCATACCACAAGAAAAACAACCAAGTTCATGCATGCCCAGGCAAAGACAACTGTATCATTATAGTTGCCTTTTGCAGTTTTGGCGGTATAAGGGTGAACCTAACTGCCTTCCTGGCCAACAGGAAGTGGAAGACATCATGGGTTGTAAGACACACCTTGTCGTATGTTCGGTTCCCCGAGGTGAGAATTTGTTTGAACTGGGGGGGAAAAAAAACATGGTAGGAAAATAGAGAAAGAGGACTGACACATAGGGAAGGGAGAAAAGCTCACACAAGGGTGTGATGTCAAGCAAAGCCCATCCATCAGAAGGTGTGGAGGCGGGGATGGCACTTTGGCTCAGTCCCACAAGGGAGCTCTGGGGAAAGTGTAAGTCCTGCTTCAGTTTTCCAAGTAGAGGCCAGGGAGCTGGAGTATTTATACCCCTGAACCAACAGTCATTGGTTAAGCATGGGAGGCCCGGGAGAGAGATATGAATTTCTAGGTCCTTCTAGCTCTGTGTAGGCAAAGTGGGTTCATGCAGCCCTACAACAAAGAGATGTAGGTGCTGGATGTTGGGAGTAAAATCACACAGAGCTAATGTTCATGAGAGTTGTAGAGGGATCCGAGAGCGCTAACCATGACTGTTACACATCCCAGTTTCAGACATTTATATGTGAAAAATATATGCCTTAGAACTGATGAAATGTGGTACTGAGGATCAAATTTCCTTCTTCCTGGCTCATCTCATAGCATCCTTGAAATTGAGTTAAAGATAAAATGTCTTAACAAATGAAAACAGAATGGCCTTTCTAAAAAAATATTTAATTCAATCAAAATTACTTTAAAAGCTATTCCTAAAAATCCTAATGGGAAATACTTGAAAGAGATCAAGTGTACCCCCACATTGACAGGAGTTGAATGTCTAAACTATCCAGGACAGAAACCGTATAATTTACTCTGTGAAGTCAATCTTTAAGCCTATTCAAACTCCCTCAATAATCTATACCAGTGCCATCTTTCCTGCCAATTTCAAAGAAATTAGAAACAAACCTCCCCCACCTGTGATATGAGGCGTTCCTAGAATTATTGATTAATTACCTAAGATATGATTAAAAAAAACATGTTTAAAACACAGTAATACTCTATGTTGGGGAGGGTACATGACGTCAATATTCTCAAGTATTTTTAGGGCATTTATAAATCACTGTAAAGTTTCTGGAAATCAGTCTTGGAATACCTATCAAGAACCTTAAAAATATTCAAACTTTTTGACCCTATAGTTCTACTACTATGAATTTTTCCTCACAAAAAACCACAATTTTAGACCAGAAAAAAATTGTATTGAAAAGGTTTTCTGAAGCACTATTTAAAATAGAAATAAATACCTATAGACCTCAAACCAGGAGAATATCTATTGTTAAGTAAAATATATCTAACATGATGGAAAATATTTAATAATATTTAATGACCCAGGGAAAATGTAACAATATAACATTAAGTGGAAATAAAAGAAAAGAGAAGTCTGTTTACAGCATGATACAACAGTATTTTATATATAAGTACCATAGAAGAACTTGAAGAAAATATTAGATGACATTATTAGTGATATTTATTTTATTCATTATACTTTTCTATATTTTAAAAATTCTCTACAGTAAGTATTTTATAAGAAAAAATAAATGTTAGTAATTTTAGGTATGTATGGAAAAAAGTATATGTGAGCTGATGATATTTTTTATTTCCCCTTCATTTCCTAGGAGAGTTTTGCTTTAGAACTCTGTATACAATATGGTAAAAGTTTTTTGTCTTCTTTGTTTTTTTTTTTGCGGTACGCGGGCCTCTCACTGTTGTGGCCTCTACCGTTGCGGAGCACAGGCTCCGGACACGCAGGCTCAGCGGCCACGGCTCACGGGCCCAGCCGCTCCACGGCATCTTCCCAGACTGGGGCACGAACCCATGATTCCTGCATCGGCAGGCAGACTCTCAACCACTTCGCCACCAGGGAAGCCCAGGTAAAAGTTTTTAATGCTATAACATAAGGGCTGGAAAAAGGACTGATTGGGCTGTGGGTATGAATGAGACAGGACCTGTATCCTCAATAATTAAATTGGTTATTGTGGAAACAAACAAACAAAAAAAAATTGCATTTAAAATTTCTCTCTACAGCACTTGTGTGGCCAGATTCACTGCCTTAATGCTTATTCGGGATTTTTCTTTTGCTAGAAAAATAGGATTGTCACAGATGTGATATTTCCTTTTTCATTCTCTAGGGTGGGCCAAGTTTGATGGTAGCATAAAGACTGAGACCTTCACTGCTGTCGTGGATGTCAATTAAAATATTCCTGAGCAGTAGCATTGAGTAACCATCCTGCAGGACACCCCGAGTTTGCCATCTGTATCTCGCCATTTTCAAAGATCCTGGACCTATTTTCTCTCCACTGAAAATATTTATGCAGTAAAAACAGCAATCGATTCTAGCAGAGTTGATGTGTCATTAAGTTTTTCAGATTCATTATTTGCACCTAGAGCCAGGTCTGAAGTATTCTGCCTTTGGACACAGTGCCTGGTACAGGACTCTGCCCTAAAAACCGAGCCTCTGAATAACGTCTTCGCAAGAAGCACAAAATCTTAGAGTCTATATGGACTTGTAAGTCCCTTTGTCCAACCATCTTTCAAATGAAAGGAGCCTTTTAAAGCACTCCTGACCAATAGGTATTCAGAGCTTTGCTGGGATATTCCTATTGAGGAGGAACTTGTTAACTCCTTAAAAAAATTCTTATTTCCCTAAGGATGATTTTTTTAAAAAGTCATCTCGTAACATTCAACAAAGACATTGATCTATCCACAAGAACTAACCTGTGGCTTAGCCTCCTCACATGGATTTCCTTTGCTGATGGGGATGCCTCCCCACCAGAGACTAAGCTGGATGCCAGTCCCTTTCACCCCCATCCCACTGTGGTGTTTATAGTACGTGTGAATAAGATACATGGTGCCATCTACACGGAAACTGTGACTCCTCTCATGTTAGGGGTTGAATCACACCCCCTCCCCAAATTCCCGAAGGCAACTAGGCTAACCACTATGCCACCAACCTCAGGGTGTGACCTTATTTGGAGATAAGCTCTTTACAAAGATAATGAAGTTAAAATGAGGTCATTAGGGTGAGCCTTAACCAATATCACTAGTGTCCTTATAACAAGGGGAAATTTTGAAACATACAGACACACACAGGGAGAACACCATGTGAAGACTGACTGATGTTACCACAAGACAAGGAACTACCCTGGGAGAGAGGCCTGAAGCAGAGCCTTCCCTAGAGCCTCCAGAAGGAGCATGACCCTGCCAACACCTCCATCTCTTGGCTCCAGACTCCAGAAGGTGAGACAACACATTTCTGTTGTTTAAGTCACTCAGTTTGTAGTACTTTGTTCCAGCAGTCCTAGCAGACTAATACACCCCCGAAATCCAGAACTGCCCCTCCTAAATTAGAAAAACAGTAATAATCACAGTATTAGCTACCTGAGTGACTGATATTGTTGGTCATTTTTTGTGGAGGTGAGTTTCTGTCCTGTTGAGATCAAAAGTCAGCTCTCCTGGAGGCACATCTCAGCCTCTTCCCTTGCGGTGCGAGCTCACAAGGCAGACCACCAGCTGATCCACTGGGGGTAACAGTAAGAACAAACCTCCAAGGGTCCCATTTGGGTGATGTTCAGGCCAATATTTAAGAGGCCCATGGTTGCACGTTAGAATCACCTGGAGAGAATTTAAAAATCACAAAGCCTAGCCAGACCCCAGATCCATTAAACTGAATCCCTGGGAGTAGGACCCAGGCACCTATGTCTTGAAGATCCCCAAGGGATTACAGTCTGTAGCCAAGGTTGAGAATTATTGCCCTAGACTATCTTTGAATCCAGGTAACTGAAACTTCCCAGGGAGCAGCCTGCCGAAAACGAAAGTTATATTCTTGGTGCATATATTCTTAGAGTCACAAAATTGAAAGTGCAATCTCAACAATGCTTACAATCAGATACACACACGTACTCTTCAATTGCATGATTTCCTCTGACAAAACTTCCCCACTTTGAACATTTGAAAACTGCCGCTAAATTCCTTTTTTTTTTTTTTTGCTGTACGCGGGCCCCTCACTGTTGTGGCCTCTCCCGTTGCGGAGCGCAGGCTCAGCGGCCATGGATCACGGGCCTAGCTGCTCTGTGGCATGTGGGATCTTCCCAGACCGGGGCACGAACCCATGTCCCCTGCCTCGCCAGGCGGACTCTCAACCACTGCGCCACCAGGGAAGCCCTAAATTCCATTTTTATTTATTTATTTATTTTTTAACATCTTTATTGGGGTATAATTGCTTCACAACGGTGTGTTAGTTTCTGCCTTATAACAAAGTGAATCAGTTATACATATTCATATGTTCCCATATCTCTTCCCTCTTGCGTCTCCCTCCCTCCCACCCCTCCAGGTGGTCACAAAGCACCGAGCTGATCTCCCTGTACTATGCGGCTGATTCCCACTAGCTATCTACCTTACGTTTGGTAGTGTATATATAAATTCCATTTTTTAAACGTCAATAATAATGCCACCAACTCACATTTATAGAGAATTTACAATTTAAAGTTTGCATCTCACGATAACATGGTGAAGTGGTCAGGGTAAGCATTCTTTCTGTTTTGCATATGAGAAAACTGAGGCTCAGTTAAGTTATGTGACGTTCTCAAGCCATGTTACAGTTACCAACTTGTTCCAATTTCCCTGGGACTTTCCTGGTTTTAAAAACTGGAGGTCCCACATCTCGAGAGCCCCTCAGTCTTTGGCAAACCAGGGTAGCTGGTCACCCTGCACCTACAGCAAGAGGCTGAGATGAGTCCCAGTTACCTGCTCTGAAGGACTGTAGAGCATGTGTAAGCCAATCCCTCCTTTCACAGGGAGAAGGAAAGACTTGTATGAGTCTCCAGAACCCCTGCTGGATCTCCTTCCACTCTGAGATGGATGTAGAGGGGCTGCCAGGGCACAAAGAAAGAAAAGTGATGGGGTCTCCTCCCCCAACCATATTTATGGTACATTCCCTAGGACTCAGAGCAGAAAGCTGTGTCAAGTTTGCTTCTGTTTTGTTTTTTTATTGTTGGGCTCATAGTTTTGATTTATTTAATATATTTTAAATAATCATACAGAGAAATGACTTTCTTGGGGGGTGTAACAATTCTATGAATTTTTAAATGTAACATGTATAGACACATTTGACCACCACCATAATGAAGAAATAGAACAGTTTTATTGACCCACAATCTCCTTCTTTCCATCCTTTTGTAGACATACTTGCCCCATCCCCAAATTCTGGCAATCACTGCTCTAGTCTCCATAGCTTTTAGAGGATAATTCCATAATTTTTGTCTTTTTGAGAATATATAAATAATCATAGAGTGTGTAAACTCCTGAGACTGGCCTCTTTTACTCAGCTTAATGCCTCTGAGATTCATCCAGGTCATTGCATGTATCAAGTTTGTTCATTTTCACTACTGAGGAGTATTCCATTGTATGGGTGGACCACAGTTTATTCATGCATTCACCTACTGAAAGACATTTGGGCTGTTTCCAGGTTTTGGTGATAATGAATAGAGCTGTTATAAACATTCATGTCTTGGTGTTTGTTTGTTTTTCAATTGTGGTTAAAAAAAAAAAAAATCCCACATAGGGTTTCCCTGGTGGCGCAGTGGTTGGGAGTCCGTCTGCCGATGCAGGGGACACGGGTTCGTGCCCCGGTCCGGGAAGATCCCACATGCCGCGGAGCGGCTGGGCCCGTGAGCAATGGCCACTGAGCCTGCACATCTGGAGCCTGTGCTCCACAACGGGAGAGGCCACAACAGTGAGAGGCCCGTGTACCGCAAAAAAAAAAAAAAAAAAAATCCCACATAATATAAAACTTGTATACTGGTTTTTGTATAAACATAAGAGTTCACTTCTCTAGGGGAAATATCCAGAGGCAAGATTGCTTGAGTATGTGTTGTGTTCACTTTTTATTGCTGCCATAACAAATTACCACAAACTTAGTAGATTAAGCAATACAAATGTCTTATTATCTCACAGTTCCATAAGTCAGAAGCCTAAAATGGGTCTTAGCAGGCTAAATCCAAGCTGTTAGTAGGGCTGTGTTCCTTTCTGGAAGCTGTAGGAAAGAACTCACTTTCTTGCTCATTCAGTTACTGGCAGAGTTCAGTTCCTTGCAGTTTTAGAACTAAGAACACTATTTACTTCCTTGGTTCATGGCCCCCTTGCTGCCCTTTCAAAGCCATTAACATCACGTCTCTCTCTGACCCAGACAAGAAAGAGTCTCTGCTATTAAGGACTCAGTTGATTTGATTAGATTGGGCCCACCCAGATAATCCAAGATAATGTCACCATTTCGAAGTCCATACCCTGGGGAGTGGACAAGATGGCGGAGTAGGGAGACCCTGAGCTCACCTCCTCCCACAGGCACACGAAAATTACAACTATTTGCATAGCAGCTAATGATGAGAAAAACCAGCAGACGAGCAGGAAAAATCTTCTACAACTAAAGATATAAAGAAGGAAACACAATAAGATGGGTAGCAAGGGTGGAGGTGGGGTATAGTCAAGACCATACCCCTTTTGGGTGCCACACAAATGAGAGGATAATTATAATCGTGGAAGTTGTCCCTAAGGAGCAAGTGGCCCAAGTCCCACACTGGGCTCCCCAGCCCAGTGGTCTTGCACTAGGAAGATGAGCCCCCAGAACATTTGGCTTTGAACGCCTGTGGGCAACCCAGAGGGCTATGAGAATTAGAGGATCTACCCTTAAAGGGCCCACACAAAATCTCACACAGTCCAGGACCCAGGGCAGAGCAGTAATTTGAAAGGAGCCTGGTTCAGACCCATCTGCTGATTTTAGAGAGCCTCCCAAGAGGCAGGAAGCAACTGAAGCTCACCCTGGGACATAGACACAGGTGACAGTCATTTTGGGGAACTTGTCCTACCATGTGGACACTGGTGCTGGCAAGCCCTATTTTGGAATCCCACCTCTAGCTTATTAGCTCTGAGATCTAGACCCACCCACTAGACTGTTGGCACCAATACTGGGACACCTCAGGCCAAGCAAATAGCTTGGCCCACCAACCAGCAGTCCTAAGACTCCCTGAGCTCGTGGCTGCCCAGACCTGGCCCTGTCCACAACAGGACCCAGGACCTAGCCGCACATACCAGTGCACCAGCACTATGCCCTGAACCCCAAGACCCCTGCAGCAGGAGACTCTGGGACTGGCTCCACCCACCAGTGAGCCGGCAATAGCTCTGGGACCAGCCTCACACACCAATGTGTAGGCACCAGCCCTCGGACCCCCTGAGCCCCAACCCTTCCCACCAGCAGGCTGAAAACACCACCCCCAGTACCCAGGGCCCTGTAGCCAGAGACTTTGGGACCTGACTCTGCCCACCAGTCAGCTGGCACTAGCCCCAGGACCCTCTGGGACTTGGTCCTGCCCATCAGTAGGCTAATACCAGTTCTGGGAAACCCTGAGCCCTGCAGCCAGAGACCCTAGGACCTGGGTCCATCAACCAGTGGGCAGGCACTAGCCCCAGGATCTGGCCTCACACACCAGTGGGTGGACGTTAGCCCCAGGGCCACCACATCCCCAATTCCTGCTGTATCAGGACCCAGCCCATGCAACATTGTGCCAGCACCAGCCCCAGGACCCCCTTGACCACAGCCCCCACCCACCAGCGGGTGGATATCAGATCTGAGACACCTTGGAATCCTCAGTCAGCCACCCCAGGATCCAGCCCCACTTACCAGCAGGTGGACACTAGATTTAGGACATGCCAGACCCCACAGCCAGCCACGTCAGGAACTGGACCCACTCACTATCAGGCCAACACTAGATCCAGGACCACCAGCCCACAACCGCACCCTTCAGAATAAGACTCTGCCCACCAGAGGGCCATCACTAGCACCAGGACTCCCTGGGGCCTGTGGCCAGCAGCTTAAGACCCAGTCCCACCCACCAGTGGCCAGAAGCTTCCACAAGGCAGGTTCTGGCAAGCAACCAGACTGGGGACCAGCCACACTTACTAGACCACCCAGAGTAGTCAGCGCACCACAACAGAAGGACCCATACAGCCCCAAAATAAGGCACCCCTAAAGCATATATCTCTGGTGATCAGAGTGAAGTGCACTGCATAGGATGTCTCCTACAAAAGGCCACTTCTCCAAAGTTGGGAAATGTAACCAACCTACAAAATACATAGATATAAAAACAGAAAATTAAGCAAAAATAGGCAACAGAGGAATATGTAAATGAAGGAACAAGATTAAAACCCCAGAATAAGAACTAACTGAAATGGCATTAGGCAATCTACCTGATAAAGTATTCAAGGTAATGATCATAAACATGTTCAAAGAAACTCCAGAGAAGATTGGATGAACAGAGTGAGAAGTTAGAATTTTTTAACAAAGAGTTAGAAAATATGTAGAAGAACCAAGCAGAGATAAGGAAATAATAATTAAAATGAAAAATATACTAAAAGCAATCAACAGTAGATTAGATGATACAGAGGAACAGATGAATGAGCTGGAAGACAGAGGATTGGAAATCACTGAAGCTGAACAGAAAAAAAGAAAAAGAATAAAAAGAAATGACAACAGTTTAAGAGACCAACACCAAGCATACTAGCAGTCATAGTATAGGGGTCCCAGAAGGAAAAGAGAGAGTACAGGGAGCAGAGAATATATCTGAAGATATAATAGCTGAAAGCTGAAAGCTGAAAACCAAAAGACAATAAAGCTGTTAGCTTCCCTAATCTGGGAAAGGAAACACACATCCAGGTCCAAGAAGCACAGAGAGTTCCAAACAGGATCAACTCAAAAAGGAACACACCAGGGCTTCCCTGGTGGCGCAGTGGTTAAGAATCTGCCTTCCAATGCAGGGGAGACGGGTTCAAGCCCTGGTCTGGAAAGACAAGTTGTAATTAAAAGAGCAAAAATTAAAGGTAAAGAGAACATTAAAAACAGCAGAAGAAAAGCAACAATTTATGTATTGCGTTGGCCAAAATTTTCATGTAGGTTTTTCTGTAATGTCTTACAGAAAAACCCAAATGAACTTTTTGGCCAACCCAATATGAGGGACCCACCTCCTAGAGTAATGAAAATAAAACCAAAAATAAACAAATGGGACCTAATTAAACTTAAAAGATTTTGCACAGCAAAGGAAACCATAAATAAAACCAAAAGACAACCCACAGAATGGGAGAAAATATTTGCAAATGAAGTGACCAACAAGGGATTAATCTCCAAAATATACAAACAGCTCATACAGCTGTATGTCAAAAAAACAAAAAACAACCCAATCAAAAAATGGGCAGAAGATATAAATAGACATTTCTCCAAAGAAGACATACAGATGGCCAAATAGCAGGTGAAAAGATGCTCAAATCACTAATTATCAGAGAAATGCAAATCAAAACTACAATGAAGTATCACCTCACACCAGTCAGAATGGTTATCATCAAAAAGTCTACACATAATACATGCTGGAGAGGACGTGGAGAAAAGAGAACCCTCCTACACTGTTGGTAGGAATGTAAATTGGTGCAACCACTATGAAGAACAGTATGGAGGTTCTTTAAAATACTAAAAATAGAGCTACCATATGTTCCAGCAATCCCACCCCTGGGCATATATCCAGAGAAAACCATGGTTCCAAAGCATACATGCACCCCAATGTTCACTGCAGCACTATTTACAATAAACAAGATATGGAAGCAACCTAAATGTCCATCAGCAGAGGAATGGATAAAGAAGATGTGGTACATATATACAATGGAATATTACTCAGCCATAAAAAAGAACAAAATAATGTCATTTACAGCAACATGGATGGACCTAGAGATTATCACACTAAGTGAAGTAAGTCAGACAAAGACAAATATCATATGATATCACTCACATGTGGAATCTAATTTTTAAAAAGTGATACAAATGAACTTATTTACAAAACAAAAACAGACTTACAGATATAGAAAACAAACTTATGGTTACCAAAGGGGAAACGTGAAAGGGAGGGTTAAATAAGGAGCTTGGGATTAACATACATACACTATTATATATAAAATAGATAACCAACATGGACCTACTATATGGCACAGGGAACTCTACTCAGTATTCTGTGATAACCTATATGAGAAAATAATCTGAAAAAAATGAATATATGTGTATGTACAACTGAATCACTTTGCTGTACCCCTGAAACTAAAAAAACATTGTAAATCAACTATAATCCAATAAAATTTATAAAATAAATATAAAATAAATATAAAATATAATATAAAATAAAATAAATAAATATAAAACAAAATATTGTAAAATAAATGAACATAAAATATATATTTATAAAATAAATATTATAAAATAATAAATAAATATAAAATAAAAATTTTAAATATAAAAATAAATATTAAATAAATCATTCTCCTATCAATAAATATGTGATGATTTTAAACCTAAAAAAATCATACAATCATTTCAATAGATGCAGAAAAACTTTTTAATAAAATTCAACATCTATTTATTATAAGAATTCTCCACAAAGTGGTTATAGACGGAACATACCTCAACATAATAATGACAAGCCCACAGGTAACATTAGACAAGCCCACAGGTAACATGGTGAAAAGCTGAAACCATTTCCTCTATGATTAGAAACAAGACAAGATGCCCACTCTCTCTACGTTTATTCAACATATTATTGGAAGTTCTAGCCACAGCAATGAGACAAGGAAAAGAAATAAAAGGAATATGTGTTGGAAAGGAGGAAGTAAAACTGTCACTGTTTGCAGATGACAAGATACTATACATAGAAAATCTTAAAAACACAACCAAAGAACTGCTAGAGCGCATCAATTAATTTGGAAAAGTTTCAGGACGCAAAATTAATATACAGAAACATGTTGCATCTCTATACACTAACAATGAAATATCAGAAAGAGAAATTACAGAAACAATCCCATTTATAATTGCATCAAAAAGAATAAACTACCTAGGAATAAATCTAACTAAGGAGGTAAAGACCTGTACTCAGAGAACTATTAAAACACTGATGAAAGAAATTGAAAATGACACAAGGAGTTGGAAACATATATTATGTTCATGGATTGGAGGGATTAACATTGTTAAAATGATCATACTACCCAAGGCAATCCACAGATTCAATGCAATCCCTATCAAAATACCAACTGCATTTTTCGTAGAACTAGAACAAATAATTCTAAAACTTATATGGAAACACAAAGACCCAGAATAGCCAAAACAATCTTGAAAAAGAGAATGAAGCTGGAGGTATCATGCTCCCTGATTTCAAACTCTCCTTCAAAGCTACAGTAATCAAAACAGTATGGTACTGGCACAAAAAGACACATAGATCAATGGAACAGAGTCAAGAGCCCAGAAATGAGCCCACACTTATAAGGGCAATTAATCTATCCCTATATTCCATTAAGAGAATATGACTTTTGCTCTATTAAAAAAATTGTTATTAAGATTACATGATCTTGGGGCTTCCCTGGTGATGCATTGGTTGGGAATCCGCCTGCCAATGCAGGGGACACGGGTTCAAGCCCTGGCCCGGGAAGATCCCACATGCTGTGGAGCAACTAAGCCTGTATGCCACAACAACTAAGCCTGCACTCTGGAGCCTGCGAGCCACAACTCCTGAGCCAGTGTGCCACACCTACTGAAGCCCACATGCCTAGAGCCCGTGCTCCACAGCAAGAGGGACCACCACAATGAGAAGCCCGCACACAGGAGTGGCCTGCGCTCGCCGCAACTAGAGAAAAGCCCGGGCGCAGCAAAGAAGACCCAACACAGCCAAAAAATTTAAAAAAATTTAAAAAAATAAAAAGATTACATGATCTTAAAGGAAAACCCTGAGGCCTAACCTCATGGCATCTACAACTTCTTTCACACCAGTGTCCTTTCTAACAAACATTGTGTGACTGTGGATGTGGCCTTCACAAAGAACCATTAGGGGAGTCAAATGACAGGAAGTCAAAGTGAACTAGAAGGAATGTTTTTGAACACTGCAGAACCATTCCTAAGCAGGGGGGAGAGATTTTCCTTTCCAGTGAATTAAATAGATATATAGACACCAAATCTGCTTAGAACAAATATGACTTCTCAGATCTAAGGATACCTGGTGATGCCCATAGATGAAACACTGAAAATTAAGCAGAGGGAGGAAATTATATTGCCAGCCTTCTGGAAATTCTTGTCTACAACTGTACAATAAGGGAGCAACCTGGAGCTGTCTTGAGAATTACCTCCAAGAATCTAAAGTTGCTAGAAACTATCCCAGAGAATTTGAAAATCCTAATCTTACCTGTACCAAATAGAATACTTTGTCAGAAACCTGGCAGGAAACAGAAGCCACAACAGGTGGTCCAAATGAAGATGCTACTTATGGAGATATGGTGAGGGTTCAGGGAAGAAGCAAGTGATGGTGAAGCACACAGAAACTAACAAGAGTTAGAAGCTATTTCTACTTTTAGGGCTGAGGGATAAAGGAAAACATAATGTTGCTGGAGTCTGAGCACCGGGCGGTAGAGGAGAAGGTTCCCTGCTGGAGGGATGCAGCTACTCTCAGAACATGGTATCAAAGCAAGAAGGGGCAGAAAGGGAGAGGATTTGTCCTGACCTTTCTCTCCTCCCACCCTCCCTTCTTCTGTGGGTACTTCTCACTGCTGGAATGAAGTCAGCCCAAAACAACCAGCATAAGGAGTAATCCAGGGATTCCTGATCTGTGTGCAACAGAAGATCTGCTATCTGAGAAATTTCATCAGAATGAGTAAATGAACCATTCATTCCTTGATGGATAATTCCTGCCCCCCTTCTAGGTGCATAGGTGCCGCCCATCAATGAGATGCACACAGTCCTCACTCTCACAAAACTTACAGCCCAGTGGGCGTGGCAGTCAAATAGACCCAGCAGAGGGTGTGACAGATGTACAGAGTAGAGCCAGCTAACCCAGATGTAAGAGATCAGAGAGAGGTTCTTGGAGGAAGTTATATCTAAAGGGAGATTTAAATAATGCGTAAGTAGAGAGGGCCTCCTGAGTAATGGCAGGGAGGTGAGATTGAGGATGATACGGTGGGATTCAGTATAGCCAGAGCATAGCTTTGGGAGTGGACAAGGGGATGGGGGCAATGGGAATGGCCTGGAAGAAGTCTAGAGAGGTGAGAAGGGCCAGATCTCAAAAAAACCTTGTGCGCGTGCTAAGAATAATTGTGAGGAATGGAAAGATTATAAGCAGGGTAATGGCATAATCGGATGTTTTTTAAGGGTCTCCAAGGTGTGAAGGACAGATGGGCAAGGAACAAGTGTGGAAGGAGTTTTCACAGCCTGGCCCCTTCTCTGGCTGAGACCCTGGCCAAGTGCCTCAACAGCCCTGAGCTTCAGTTCCCTCACCCATATGACAAAAATAATCAGCCTTGCCCAGCTGACCTCACTAGATTGGGGCAAGAATCAGAGGGACAAGAATGGGCTTTGGCAACTATAAAGTGTAGTCAGAATTCCCACCAGCATTGTGATGAAAAGAAAATGTGGCTGATACTGTTATATTTCCCAAGGAAATCTGCGTGGTCCTCTGATCCATTTCCCAAAGACCAGAGAGGAAATTGAGAATGAAGCAGCCCCAGAGCCAGCACACTGAAAAGAGTGTGTGCATGCCATGGATTTTGAAATAGAGATCCTGTCCTTCTTGTTGTGTGGCACATGGTCACTGTTCAATAAATATGAATTGATGAATGGCTGAGTGAGGCTTTGTTTTGTTTTATTTTCATTTTTGCAAACTCTCTTATGACCACAGAGGGAAAGCTAAATTAATGCCATATGACTGTAAAAATCCCTCTGACATCTTTTATTGTAATAGAGGATGACAATGGTTATCAGAGCAGAAGGAACATGCATGAGTAAAAGTAAATACCAAACACATTTTGGGAAACCAAGCACCTCCTGATGACTTTTGCAGCTGTTCAGCTTCCTAAAGCACAGCAACCTGGAGTCTCAGGGCAGTCTAACCAGGATATCCTCGTGTTTCCAGGGGTGTGCCTTCTCCCTCTCCCTGGGTTGTGCAGAATTTTAAATGTCATAGTGATCACATTTTTCCCCAGGATAACATGAAATATCATTGGAGCTTAATGGAGATGAACAAAAGATTAAATTCAGATGTTACTGATATATTACACTGGAGAAATTACATCTCTTCCACAAGCTATAAATCCTCTGAATTTTTTAACACAGTAAGAAATAAAATAGCAAAAGCTACTATTTCTGAGTCCCTGCCATGCATTCTACCCTATCCAAGTAATTCACACCTATCACCTCATGTAATGTCCCTGACAGTCCTTCAAGGTAGGCATTATCATCTCCATTTAACACATAAATGCAGACAAACTCATTGACCTACTCAAAGCCACATGACTTGTGGATGTGTGAATGTCCCCCCACTTAAGCTCTATGGCCTTGGCAGAGTTACTTTTACCTGCACTAAGCCTCATCTGCAGAATGGAAATAACAAGATACTGAATTCATAAGAGTGTAGATCATATTAAATGAGATGTTATGTGCAGCACTTTACTGCAGGGCCTGCTACACTTAGTGCATTAGTCAGTAATGATTACTGACTAATATGATTTTTTATAAGGAACTGGCTCATGCAATTATGTAGGCTGAGAAGTTCCACCATTTGCAAACTAGAGATTCAGGAGAGCCAGAGGTGTTGATCCAGTCTGAGTCCAAAGGCCTGAGAACCAGGGGTGCCAAGTTCCAGTCTGACTGCAAGAGAAAACCAATGTCCAGGGTCCAGGAAAACAGGTGAAGAGAGAGAATTCCTTCTTATTCAGCCTTTTATTCTATTCAGGTCTTCAGTGGATTGGATGAGGCCCACTCACATTGTGAAGGTCAATTTGTTTTACTCAGTCTACCAATTCAAATGTTAATCTTATCCAGAAATATCACCACAGACATGCCCAGAAATAATGTTTAACCAAGTATCTGACTACTCTGTGGTCCAGTCAAGTTGACACATAAAATTAACCATCACACTTACTAAATGGTGCTTTGTATGCTTGGAATTCTATGTCTGTCTAGCCACTGTTTGTTTCACTTTGCCTCAAAACCAAAAAGAGTCACCAGTATAATGATAATGAAATCAAAAGCCACATACAATTTTTCTTCCCTTGGGGAATTTTTCAACGTCTTGCATATTTAATTCATGGCAAGGGTTCCAGGCTCTGGGACTGTTTTCCCTAAAACTCAGGAAAAGGTGGGAAGGCATGTTAGTAATTCAGAAATAGGAGAATGCCACATATTGAGCCCTAGAGCACTAAGAAAAAAAAAAGGCCTAAGTAACAGCTTTCTAACCCTCGAGGCTAGGGCTGTGTGTATAGATAACCAAGCAAGGAAAAGCTTAGACCATGAATTAAAAGTAGGCACTTCCTTGGGCTGAGGCATCTCATTAGATGCTCCCATATCACCCTAAGTAATAAGGAAAAAATTAGTTTAAATCTGAAGACAAAATATATATGTATGTATTATGTATATGTATGTATATATACATACCCATTGCACAAAATGTCCCATGGCATTTTTCTGCACCCAAACCTATATTTCGTTTGCTGAGGTGCCCATTTTCTACTCACCACCTTCATTTTTTTTTAAATAAATGTGTTTATTTATTTATTTTTGGCTGTGTTGGGTCTTTGTTGCTGTGCGCAGGCTTTCTCTAGTGGCGGGGAGCAGGGGCTGCTCTTCATTGTGGTGCGCGGGTTTCTCATGGCGGTGGCTTCTTGTTGCAGAGCACAGGGTCTAGGTGTGCGGGCTTCAGTAGTTGTGGCATGCAGGCTCAGTAGTTGTGGCTCATGGGCTCTAGAGGGATGCCTCAGTAGCTGTGGTGCACGGGTTTAGTCGCTCTGCAGCATGTGGGATCTTCCTGGACCAGGGCTCGAACCCATGTCCCCTGCACTGGCAGGCGAATTCTTAACCACTGTGCCACCAGGGAAGTCCCACCACCTTCATTTCTGATGGTGGAGTTAGAAAGAGCTGAGCTTGAAATGCAGCCCTGCCACATTCTAGCCATGTTACCTTGAGCCAAATACTCATCTCTGAGCTTCAGAGACTCCCTCCATTGGGCATAAACTTCACAGAGCCCTTAGGAAGGTTAAGGAAATTACTTATTGTGTCTGGCACTTAATAAGACCTCCATAAATGTGAGCTTCCTTTCCACTCTCCATCTCCCACCTCAATGAGGGAAAAAGTAAACTTTTCTTAAGTTACTGCTGTTTTTAGATGACTGAAAGATGACATTCATTCATCTCTGCATAAGGAGATAGCTGGAACTGAATAAAACATCAACTCCACTGGTTATCAAACCATATCCTACTGAGCCTTCTTAAGGCTTGTGGGGTAAGGGAGCACATTTGGGTAAGATTTCCACCCTACCCAACCTTCCACTTCAACTAGAGTTCATTTTACTTGCTTTGTGTATGCCTGCTTCCATTTAAGATTTCATTTTAACAAAAGATTCCTCAGAGAATAATTGCAAACCACTGATCTAATGCAAATCCATTTTAGAGATGAGGAAACAAAGACTCCAAAGGTAAGGTAACAACCCCTACAACCATTTGAGACAGAGTCAGAATTAAAACACAGGTTCTTGGACTCCTAGGTCACTGTGCTGTCATTTTAAGCTATAGCATCTCACTATGACTGATGTGGGAATGGTAATGTGGTGTGGAAAGAGAGCCTCCATCAACACAGGGAACACAGGGTTGGCCAAGGTTTACATTGAGGGGAGTGTCCCATGAAGAGACTCCAGAGGGGAGGAGAGACAGTTTTTCTTGTAGCCCAGAGGTCACGATGGATACCTAGGCTGCCTCACATGCCTATGGAAGTCCAAACCCACTTCTGGGTTTCTATTCCAAGACTCATCCTATACCATGTTGACTGACACAAAATAAGCCATGTTTTGCTTTCTACTATAAAGGCTGAGTTTATTCAATCTTACTGAAGATGGCAGAATGGTGGAAGGGGAAGTAGAGGTACAGGTACCATACCACTAAGCTCATAACCTCTATCACACTGGCATCTATCTTTATCAAATTTTCCCTTTGTTTCCCCTCACCTCCTCCATCTATGATTGCCACATAAAACTCCAAATACTTATCCTATTTTGTAGTTATTCTCCCCTCTTGAATATCCAAATCTATCAAGGTACTTAACAATTTGAAAAAGTCTTCCTGCTATTAATAACCACATTTCTTAGATAAAGTGTGGTTAGATAGAAAAAATTTAAACAAAACCTGAAATTAAATTGTATTCTATTATAGGAAAAACAGAGGCATCTATGGTAAAATGAGAAATTACAGCAGTGGTCCTGAATTTTTTCTACATAAATTTCACCTTCCCTTTGGAGTGCTCTCATAATTCTTCTTGCCACTATCTTGCCCAGACCCTGGAAAATGTTTACCTTAAAACCCACTGCACAAGCTTGGATCTAATTTCTCTCCTTGGTTCCTTTAGGCAGAACAGGGAGGAGGCAATTTCATTTTAAGCTAATTAAATAGCTTCTGAAATGGTGAGCTAAGTAGTCTGTCCAACACACTCACTGAGGACAATTAAACAATCTGGACAACATTTTATTTTAATCTGCCTGCAGTCAATGGAGAGCTAAAAAGCAATAAGAAATCATAAGACTGAGATCTGAAAGAAGATGGAAACCAACAGAGTTAAGTTCAACAACTGGACGTCTTTACCCTTTGTGTATCTACTGATTCCAAGAGAGGTTAATGAGAGTCTGAGTTACTGAACAGAAATTTTAACAGATTAGTTGAAGTTAGAGAGAAATTGGAGTCCAGAGTCACCAAAGGGACACTGATAAACTTGTGGAACTCTACAGGCTCAAGATCCTATGAGTAAGGGTAAAATAGAAGAAGAATAACCCTTAAAGAAATTGAAGCCAAAATTCAAACCATTTCAGTCCCTGAAATTGGATTAACATGACCCTAGGTTGCAAGTGCACTTAGTTGTCCTCCATAAGCAAACATAAATCATTTTTGGAGAAAGAGAACATCATGATAAGCTTTTTTCCTCTAATTTTTATCTAACAATGTCCAGCACATAATCAAAAGAAACAAGGCACAACAAGAAGACAAGACACACAAGAACAAAGAAAACAGAAAAAGATCCAAGTAGTTCTAGATAATAAAATTATTAGTCATAGATTTTAGAATAATAATGCTTCTGAGGAGATAAAAGACAAGATCCAGAATTTTGGCAGATAATTGGAAATTACAAAAATATAATGAAATGGAGGGCTTCCCTGGTAGCGCAGTGGTTGAGAGTCTGCCTGCCGATGCAGGGGACATGGGTTTGTGCCCCGGTCGGGGAAGATCCCACATGCCATGGAGTGGCTGGGCCTGTGAGCCATGGCCACTGAGCCTGCACGTCCGGAGCCTGTGCTCCGCAACAGGAGAGGCCACAACAGTGAGAGGCCCACGTACTGCAAAAAAAATATATATATATATAATGAAATGGAAATATTAGAACAAAAAATACAATAAGCAAAAGTAAGAACACCATGGATGTGTTTAGCAGCAGTTAGGTACAACTTAAAACAGGAAGAAAGAAGAAAATATCCAGAATTATGCAAGAGGGAACAAAATACAGCAGAGACTTAAGTGCAGATGAAATACACTAAAAAAGCCTAACATGTATAATAAATCTCAGAAAGAAAATACAGAAAGAATTGGGAAGAAGAAATATTTGAAACAATTAGCTGAACTTTTTCCAAAACTGATGAAATGTTTTAAGTCATAAATTCAGGAATTCTTACAAACCCCAAGCAAGACAAATACAAAGAAATCCACATCTAGACGCATCATAGTCAAACTGCTGATAAACAAAGACAAAAACAAAACACTAAAGACAGAAAGGAAAAAGACACATTACCATCTCAACAGGAATAGTGAAATAAGACAACAGAATTATTTCGACAAAGTATTCAAAGAAAAAGTGTCTTGTCAACTTAGAATTCTATATCCAGCAATAATAGCCTTCAAGAATAAAGGTGAAATAAAAATATTTTCAGACAAAAATAGAATTCAGCAGACCCATTATAAATGAAGTTTTTTAGGAAAAAAGAATTAGCCCAAATGGAAGCTTAGAGGTGAAGGAAGGAACACACATCAACAAAAAGAGTAAATTTGTGATTAATGCTCGGTGAATACTGACTGTGAAAAGCAATAATTATTATCTGTGATAGGATTTAAAATATCTGTAAACTTATTTATATGCAGCAACAATAGTAAATAAGTTAAAAGATAGAGATCAAATATTCTAAGATCCTTGTACTGAACATAAAGAGGGTAAAAAGTACCAAATAACACTAGCCTTTGATAGGTTATGGATGCATGTAGTAATCTCTAGAGTAACCACTTGTAGACTGGATGTTTGTGTCCCTCCAAAATTCATATGCTGAAACTCTACACCTCGATGTGATTATATCAGGAGATAGGCCTTTGGGAGGGAATTAGGATCTGATGAGGTCATGAGGGTGGAGCCATCATAAGTGAGATTAGTGCCTTTCTAAGTGTCATGAGAAAGCTTCTTTCCTTTCTCTGTTTCTACCATGTAAATATACAAGGAGAAATTTGCTATCTGCACCTCAGAAGAGGGCTCTCATCAGAACCCAACTATGCTGGCACCATGATCTCAGACATAAAGCCTCCAGGAATGTGAGAAATAAATTTTTGTTTTGATAAGCCACCTAGTTTTGTTATACAGCCTAAACTGAGTAAGACACCATCAAAACTCCAGTAAAAGTATATAATTATTAAGCAAACAAAAGAGGGAAAATGATGAAAAAATTCAAACAATCTAAATTATTTTATATTCTTGTCTTCTGACAAGAAACAAGAAATACAAGAATATATGTTGTTTGGCATAAATAGAAAGCTAACAATAAAATGAGAGATTCAAACCAAATATATCAGTAATAAATTAAATATAAACAGACCAAATTTTCCAATTAAAGGCAAAGAATGCCAGGCTTTATAATAAAAAAAAGCTCAACTATTCACAAGGGTAATCTAAAATATGGAGGTATTATAAAAGTATATAAAAAATAAAAGAATGAAAAAGATATACCATGTAAAGAATAACTGAAAAAAAAAAGCTAGTGTTGCTAAATTAATATCAGAAAAATGTACTTTAAGGTCAAAGTATTACAAATGAATAAAAAATAAACTTTATAATTTAAAAAGATTTTATTTACTAGGTAGGTATGGCAATTATACATTTATATGCACCAAATAACATAGGCCAAAATATACAAGACAAAAACTGATAGAACTGAAAGAAGAAATAGACAAATCCAATATCTTAGTGGATGTTTTAGCATACTTCTTTCAGTAATAGTATATGTAGTCAAAACAATTAATGAAGATAAAGATAATCTGAACAACACATTGGTAAATATAACCTAATTACCATATATGAATATTCTACTCAATAACTGTAGCATACACATTTTTTTCCAAATATACATGAAGTAGTTATAAAGCTTAACAATATCCTTGATCATAAAACAAATCTTAACCAATGTCAAAGGACTAAAATCATACAGAATATATTTTTAAACACAGTGCAATTAAGCTAAGAATCAATGATCCCAAAACTATAAATTCCCATGTGCTTGAAAACTAAAGAATATCCTTCTAAATAACACATTATTCAAAGGAAATAAAAATTAGAAAATATTTTAAATAAAAGATCTAAAAGATCAAGGAAACAGTACATAAAAACATTTATAGGATGCATCTTACAGAAAATTTCTACCTTTAAATGTACACATTATAAAAGAAGAAAGACTAAAAAGTTATGAACTAAGTAATCATCTCAAGAAACTAACAATAGAAGAGCAAGTTATAACCAAAGAAAAATGGAATAAAGAAGAAAAATAGTAGAAGCAGAAATTAAGGAAAGAGAGAATAAATTTACAATAGAGAGGAATCAACAAAGACCAAAGTTGGTTATTTGGACAGAGTAGTGATATTAATAACTATCTAGCAAGATTAATCAAGAAAAAAGAGAAAAAGAAAAATAACCAATGTTAGGTAAGAAAAAAGGAAAATCATTAAAGATCTTATAGATATTAAAAAGATCACAAGAGAATACTATAAAACAATTTTAGGTCATTAAAGTTTAAAGTTTGATAAAAATAGAAAAACTTACATTAAAAATACAATATGTAAAACTAACACAAGGAAAAATAGAATATCTGAATCATCCTATAACATCAAAGAAATTGAGTCCATAATCTTAAACTCTCTAAAAAGAAAACCCAGTATCAAAGAGTTTCACCAGTGTATTCTACCAAACATTTAAGGAAGGCATAGCCAATTATACACAAACTGTTTCAGAGAACAGCATAAAATGGAACACTCTCAAAAGTTACTTATGAGGCCAGCAAAACCTTTATGCCAAAATCTGACAAGGACATTACAAGAAGTGAAAATTACAGAATGATTTCAGTCATGAAGATGCAAAACATATAAGCAAACAAAATCCAGCAATATTTAGAATGGTTAATACATTATGACTGAGAAAGATTTATTCCAAGGAAGCAAGATTGGTTTAACTGTCAAAAAAAAATGGAACAATTAACTCACCACATTAACAAAATAAATACTAATTATCATATTGTCTTCTCAGTGCAGAAAAAGCTTTTAACAGAAGTTGTCTCCATTTTATGATTTAAGAATCTCATAGTGAGGCAGGAGACAGATGGGCCCCTCCAGGGTAAACAGCTGGAATTCATTCCCTGTGGACGGAAACTCTAAAATATCAATAGCAGGACAATCAAGAGAGGGTGCTGGGCTTCCCCGGTGGTGCAGTGGTTGAGAGTCCGCCTGCCGATGCAGGGGACACGGGTTCGTGCCTGGGTCAGGGAGGATCCCACGTGCCATGGGGTGGCTGGGCCCGTGGGCCATGGCTGCTGAGCCTGCGCGTCTGGACCCTGTGCTCCACGATGGGAGAGGCCACAGCGGTGAGAGGCCCACATACCGCAGGAAAAAAAAAAAAGAAAGGATGCTGGGCCCTGCCCAGATAAGAGATAAAAGACCACATATTCCTCATTCTCAATGTCAAGAAGACCTTCCTGAGTATACACGTGTAGAAAGGCTCCTTGGAGGTCAAAAGGGTGGGGCGCTACCCCATAGTAAGTGATGTCAACCACCCATAGGCCTCTTTGCTAGAATCTGTCTTGGCTAAGAGATGCGCATGCACACAGGGGAGGACCCTGTGAAATACTAAATACGGACTCAGAACCAGGCAAAGCAAGATGATCGGTCAAAGGAAACCTGGAAGAAATGTCCCGTAAAAGTGATTCAAACTACCACAAGGGCGCAACTCTCTTTCTGAGCCCACCCATATGTCTATCCACACATATTGTACTCTTTTTCCTCCTAATAGACACTTTACTTGCTTCACTACTTTCTGTCTCTATGTGGAAATTCATTTCTATACAGCTGATGGGCCAGGGCCTTGTCACTGGCCACTGGTCCCTGGTTAGTGGCTAATATTTAGCAGTCTCACTGCCATGGCCCTGATCTCTGAGAGGCAGCAGTGAGTGGTGGCGTGAAGTTAGATCTTAGTTCCCTGCCCAGGAATTGGACCTGGGAAGCCTGGACGAAAACCAGGAATCCTAGCCACTAGTCCAGCAGTGGCTACAGGCTAGAAGCAGAGTTCCCTGGGCTCTTGACCCCACTGAAAAGTGCATTTCTCAAGGAGACAAAAACTGTAAAAACAGGTACAAAGTTTATTATAGAGACACAGTATAACAAGTGGGAGAGCACACAGAGTTTGTTAAGACAGAACCAAGGCAGAGATACACACCCAGAGAGGAAGGGTGTGGGCAACCTCTCTAATGAGGAGGAATGCAGTAAAGAGGCGGTTAGGTCATTTATATAGGGCAGGTCTTCTGGGTCTTTGTTTACCTTTGGCCAATCATCTGGCTTCTTTTTCCACACCTGACCTGCCCTAGGACCCTCCCCAACAGGCATGTGCAACTTTTTTCCAAGATTGATTCCAGCACAGAGGCCTATAGGATGGCCTTGGCATCACATATTGTGGGGTGGTGCCCCCTCCTTTCTGACCCCCAAGGAGCCTTTCTGCGCATGTGCAGTATCTCCCTTGCCCCAAGGATGGGAAATATGTGACCTCTTGACCCTATACTCAAACAAGGTTTAGCCTCTCTCTGTTCCTGCCATGACTGTTATCTTAAGGTGTCCACAGGAGACAAAGCCTGAGTATTTACCCTGTTTCTGTTGTTATTTCTATTTCGAAGTGCAAATAGGAGGTTGATTGTAAATATCTAACCTGGAGGCCACCTATCTCCTGTCTCAGGAAATGCAAACAGGAGGCTAGTTGTAACTGTCCAGCCTAAAGCCCATCTTTTTCTCACCCCAAGAACTGTAAACAGGAGGCCAGTTGTAAATACCTAATCTGGAGACCATCTATCTCCAGCCTCAGCCTGACCTCAGTCTCTGGCCGGGAACCAAAATCTTGCTTCAAGCCACTGAAGGCCGAGGCCACCTGAAATCAATTGCAATCTCAAAATAGAAAGGAAATTTCTTGATATTATAAAGGGTAGCTATAAAAAAAATTCACAGGGGGCTTCCCTGGTGGCGCAGTGGTTGAGAGTCCGCCTGCCGATGCAGGGGACACGGGTTCAAAAAATCATACTTATGGGTGAAGCACCATCACCTTCAGGATAAGTCCAGGCTGCTTTGTGGTCTGCTGGCTCCACACATGAAACCTGGGTCCCAGCCATGGTCAACCATTTGCAGCTTGCCAAACTGCAAAATGATGTAGGCCAACCTCATTCCACACATTTCTTATTAAACAGAGATTCTACTTCCATTGTACAATTACTTGTCTACAAGTATCTCTCATATTGTTGCTAACACTAAAATCAATGAACAAAAATATGAATTAAGCAGTTAGTTTGGAATAAATGCCTTGAAACACTGAATGCCATGAATAGGAGTTTTCAGGATTAAAAATGATATGTGGAAAGAAAAGCTCTAGCTGTTAACATAAATAAGAAAAGAAGTTTTAAGAATTGATAGCTCTGCTACATATTAATACTTCTAACAATCATAAAATTAGAAGAAACTTGGGTGGTTTTGCTTAGTAAACCAAAGCATGTAGTGTTGTAAAAAAAAATAAGTATGTAAGGAAATAAGTATTGGAATCCAAATGGGAAAAACATGCACTGCCCCAGATCCTAAAGGATGCATGAGGTTTAGATCAAAAGAACACAGAAGTGTAAGAAGGAGGCAAATTTCAGGATAAAAAAAAAGTGAACTAGAGAAGAGGTAGTAAAATGACAAAATCATTTTATCTGTGTTGTATGCATGGTCTTTGGAGGCAGACAAACCTGGGGAGAAATAAACAAGGTCCTTGTAATCTTCTGCCAATCAATTAACCTCTCTGAGGACCAGTTGTCATGAAGGTTAAATGACAAATGGGTGTACTGTCATGTAAGTCCTCCCCCCATAAAAAAGTCTCCACTCATTCCTCTTGCCCCACTTCAAAGCTACATCTTCATTTTCACAGGTGACAAAAAAAGAGCAAGACAAGATTCTCCAAAATTCCCTTAAGATATCCAAAATAAAAAGAGCTCATTCCTCAAATCAAAAGGAACAAAGAAACCACAAAAGGTTACAATTCAAATGAGCCTCAGAGACTGAGGGTCTAAGGAATGCACTGATGGCTAGAACTGTCTTATGCAAATAGAGTATTTTAAAAATCTTTTCCAGACCTCTCCTGAAGCTTCTGCCTCCCTCCAGAATGTATTGCCTTCATAAACGCATGCTGAATGGCCAGCTTTCCTCCCAACTAGTTGTGTACAGAAGTAGATTGCATACTCACTCATAGGGAGCATGATTTGCAAAAGGAGAGCAGAGAGGTAAGGTGTTCGTGCATCTGCAAAAACCTTGCCCAGAAGATGACTTATGACATTAGAAGTGATCAAGCTTCGGAAGGAACCAAGAAAGCTCTATTATGCTGTTAGGAACATACATAGCCAGATATGTGCTTAACTGCTCCTCCCTTGCTTCTTGCCAAAAGGGCCGATGTACTGTCCAGCTTATTATGTTGGGTTTTTTTTTGTTTTGTTTCAACTCCAGGGCTCTATGGAACCCATTCTTAGAATGCCAAAGGTTTTGACAAGTCCCAGATCTTGTGAGCCAACCTAAACCTGGCTGGGCTCAGAGATGGATGACATGCCATCCAGGAGCTGGCCCCTGTTCCTCTCTGAATGGATCAGGAGATGCAGGCACACCACTGATGAAGCTCCCTCCCAAGGTTGAGGCTCTAATGGAACACATCTGAATTCCCTCCAGGGGAAGCTGCCAAGAACCTGGAGGAGGGGAAGGGCATCTAGAGAGAGGGAATGACTGTGAGAGAGACAAGCTCCAGCCCTCCAGACTTGTCAATCAGGGATTTAGAGAGACCTAGAGAGAATGAAAGCACTCAAAAGAAATAAACCTTTCATAATCATCTTTAGGGCAGGCAGACATAAGAATTACAGAGTAAAGATTTGTGCTCTGATAGAAAGCCCAGAAAGATTAAATCCTAGCAAGCTGGGTATTAAGTGTGCCAGATGCTGTTCTGAGCTCTACGTGCATTATCTCATTTAATCTTCATGATGTGCTTGCAACGGGGACTCTTACCTCCTCCATTTTATAGACAGAAAACTGAGGCTTAGCGAGGCTGGGCAACTAGCCCCAGACCCAACAGCAGTGAGCACTGAACTCATAACTGGATGTTGCCTCTCCATTGAAAATAATCCATGACAAAAATAATCCTAACAAAGCATTTATCACACGATTGAAATGGAGCAGGACCCTCTGGGGCCCTCCTGGGTACAAATCCTTTCCCTGTTCCCCATTTCTTATTTATAGGAAATGGGTTTCATTCAGCCTCCTTGACCTTCCCTAAGTTCCAAAAGGCAGATTCAAACAGCTGCTAATCAGAGAAGGGAAGGAATGCAGAAGCAAAGGAGGAGCAGTCAAGAAAAAATAGTGCAGCCTAGGGGCAAGGTCCTGGTTCCTGCTCAGGGAATATACATAACAATATATTTGAGTTCTTCTGCAAAAACTAAGGCTGGCACCCAGGTGGAGGATGGTAACTTCAGGCTGAGCACAAGATTCCAGGAACTCCGCCCTGCTACCTCACCAGCAACCAATCAGAAGAAAGTCTTCACACAGTGGAAGAAAACACTCTGTGTCCCTTCCCAAATGATTCTCCCTTTAAAAACTTTCGTGGTTGAGCAGAATCTTTGGAGTTGATTGTTGGACATGAGGCCATCTTCTCCCCAGGTTTCCAGCCTCCTGAAAAAAGCAAACTTTCTTTTCCAACCAACATACATCTCTCAGGTATTTGCTTTCAAGCTGAACCTGAGTTCAGTAACACCATAAGTATTCAGTAAATAATTATTAATAAAATAACTAACTAACTAAATAACAAATGTTATTATAAGGTCAGCACTGGATTAATACAGAACTGGCACTAATCAGCTTTGTGTCTTTGTGGAAATTGCTTGTCTTCTCTGGGTTGCATTTTCCTCATCTAAAAAGAAGTTTAGACTAGATACTCTCTGGGTTATATGATATGATTAATGAGTCATATGGTGAGCCCAGCATTTAAACAAAACTATCCATCTAGTCTAAACCAGAGCTCTCAATGTAACTTTGTCCCAAGTCCCTTCAGCTGTGTGAAATTGTGTCTCTTTTCCAAGAGAAAAAATACATCTAGGCTGGGAAAATACACACATCTTTCTAGAGCACCCTGTGGCTTGGTTGGAGAGGACACTGACATTAACAAAAGGGCCCTTTATCACAGTTGCCATTTCATTCTCAGTGACCAGATTGTCCCATTTTTCTCAGTCAAGATGTTAAATGACCCCATGAAGGGCTTCTCTCTTTGCTCAGCCGGATGGCTCTTTCCTGGCAATTGAAATGCAGGGTTCTTTTCCACCAAAACTACAACATAAGGACAGGAAAAACCTCTTAGAATGTACTCAGAGCAAAACTATAATCTTGAATGTTTTCAACAGCTCCTTTTCTCTCCTTTAAAATTCTTTTTTTTTGTCTTTAAGGCATTAAACAATATTGCATGGACAGAACTTATTGGACTAAAAAGTTGGTTGTTTTTATGTTTGTCCTTATGTACCCTGACCTTACTACACCACATCCTTTTCTCAGCTACCACTTGACTGCTCCCAGACATGTTTATTCTTCTCTATCCAGTCTCCATCAAGGCCTCCTCCTCTAGAAAGCCTTTCTTGAGTCTGTCAGGTAGACATGGGCATTTTTCATATGAATAAATTATACTTGAGGCCAGGGCCCATGATATCTCTGGTTGGCATTCTCACCTAGCAAAGCACCTGATGTAAGGTAGGCATCCACACAGTTAGGTAGGCACAGTCAGCCCTCCCTCCATATCTGCTGGGTCCACATCCATGATTCAACTAACCATTGATCAAAAATATTTGGAATAAAAAGTCCTAGAGGGCTTCCCAGGTGGCTCAGTTGTTGAGAGTCCACCTGCTGATGCAGGGGACACGGGTTCGTGCCCTGGTCTGGGAAGATCCCACATGCCGCGGAGCGGCTGGGCCCGTGAGCCATGGCCGCTGAGCCTGTGCGTCCGGAGCCTGTGCTCCACAACGGGAGAGGCCACAGCAGTGAGAGGCCTGTGTACCGCAAAAAAAAAAAAAGTTCTAGAAAGTTCCAAAAAGCAAAACTTTAATTTGCTGCACATCAGTAACTATTTACAAAGCATTTACCTTGTATTTACAACTATTTACATAGCATTTACATTGTATTAGGTATTATAAGTAATCTCAGGATGGTTTAAGGTATATGGAAGTATGTGCGTAGTTTATATGCAAATAGTACGCAATTTTATATAAGGGACTTGAGTGGATTTAGGTACCCACATGGGTGTCCTGGAACCAATTCTTTGCTGATGTCAAGGGACTACTGTACAGTTGACCCTTGAACAATGCGGGAGGTTGGGATGCCAGCCCTCCTGTATTTGGTGAATGAATGTTGAAAGGATGCTTCAAAAAAATCAATTAAAACATTAAGTAATAGATAAAACAAAATATAAATTACAAGGATATGTGATATGAGAATACGATATGAATATTGTTAAGAACATGATGACGCTTATCAGTGGGTCTACAGCCCAACAGTAATTATACTGATGATCATTTTTGCTCTTCAGGCTTTATGAACTATGTGACTTGAATAGGCCCTGTGTAAGTAGAAACCAAGGACAGATCGTTTACCTGGGAGAGAGGAAGATGTACTTCTTAAAAATCCAAATACGTTTGCATCAGAGCTTACTTTGAACCTTAACCCAGTTCCTACCACTGGATGAAAGAATCACCAACACACGTCTATGAGAAACAGGCTGACCATCACTGCCCTAGATCTGAGAAAGATGGAACAAGGCCATGGTCAAGTTACAGGTGCCAGCTGGAAGGAGATGACTTAATGTGGAAGAGTGAAGGTTGAGTTATGAAGCGGTCCTTGTTGAAGTTAAATCTATACTCGGAATTAAATTCAGAATATCTCTGTTCTCAAACACTGACCAGATCTGTGGCCTCTATTCAGACAAAGTTGCTACCTTGAAGCAACTCTGCACAAGAAGTGTGATTCAGCAAAAGAGTGACTGTGAATTCAGTTAGACCTGGGTTGAAATCCTGCCTCTTAGTAACTCTATGAACTTGGTCATGCCTCCTGAGCATCATTTTTGTCAGTAGAAAAGTAGAGATAATAACACTTGTTACTACACATTGTTGAAAGTAGGCATTCAATAAATGCTACTTTCCTTCTCTCCATGTAGTCAGCCACTAGGGAAAAAGAACTGAGAGGGAAACTTCCTAAACTGGGAAGAAATTGCCCAGATTTCCAACTGGGGAACGTTTACTGTTGAAAAAAACTGGTTGTGGAAAGGAACAGCAAAAGTAGGAATCCTCAAAAATTGGAATCTATATCAAATCACTCACTTTAATTTTACATATATTTATTGAATACCTACTATGTGACAGACATTGTTCTGAGCCTTGAGAAAATGGGCAAGAATAAGACACACAATCCCTCCTGTCAGAGAGCTCACAAGCTATCAGGAAAGACATTCATTCAAGAGGTACAAGTGTGATGAGTGTTTTGAAACAGTGCTATGGGAGCACAGGGTCTAGTCTAAACTGTCAAATGTAGCTTATCTGAAAGCCCCATTTATGCTGAGAAAAAATGGATGAATAGGACAGATTGGTGGATTTTATATTTTCCTCCACCACTCAAATTACACAGATATTTCTTGCATTCCTACTATGTGCTAAGCCCTGAGGAGACAGAAATAAAAAAGAAACTATGAACAGTCTCTGCTCCCCTCAAGCCTCAAAATCCATCAAAGAAAAACAAAATAAATGGCAGAGATGCCAGATGATATCACGAATAAAAGGCTTTGGAAACAAAGGAGGGAATGGTGGATCTGCTCCCAAGGGGAGATTAAAAGCACACCAAGAAGGAGAGCCAGCATTGGGCTTTGGATGGCAATTTCCATCCTACCCTCTGAGCTTTTACACAGTGAGGATAAATGATGCCTGCAGTGCCAGCTGGTACTGTTAACAACTTGAGGCATTAATGTAATACAGTGATGCCCTCAGAAAATAAATAGAGCTGATAAAGAAATTAATGTGTTCAAAAATAAATGCATCATCTGCTGGCTTGTTCACATCTCCTTCACACAGGGTGAAGTTTACTGGGGCTAGAAAGAAAGAATACAGCAGTCAAGTACAACCCACAAGTGACAGCCAGGGGAAAGATCAGTGTTTCCTCCCCATCCTCATGTACTAAGTGACTGAAGAGCTTCCATTTCCAGGGCACTTTTCAGTTTTCAAAATACCTTTACATTCAAATTTTATTGGTTCTGCCCCACAAGTCCTGAAAACAAGGAGTGGGGATATGTCATTCCCACTATACAGATGGGAAAGCTGAGACTCAGGGAATAAGCCATTTCTAGAGTCACATGCTAGAGAGGGATGAAGGGAATATTAGCGCCCAAGTCTTCTGATTTTCCCTCTAATGATCTTTGGATGCCCTCAGGCAGTTCTCAAACTCTAATGTTCACATGAGCCACCTGGGAGTCAAAAATGCAGAGTTGGAGTCGTAAGTGTGGGGTGATTCCTGAGATTCTGTATTTCCAGCTGGCTCCATGATGCTGATGTTGCTGGAGAAAGGGCACTCTTCACAAGAAAAGATTATCATAATTGTGTTTCCCAGAAGAAACTATTTCAAATGGTTATGAAAGTGGATGATCCTTCTTATTTTTTCAAAATACCAAGTAGCAGTCCCTCAACAATTTTACGTAAGCAATAACTAGTCTCCTTTGACATCTGTGGGTCATGGAAGACTTCTGTTATAGTTCATTTATCTCACTTCTCACCCTTGTTTTGGTGTCTTCTAGTCTCTTGCTGGGTCTATCTCAGTCTCTGACTCTGACTGTATTACCCCTTCTCTGATGCTTGACCATCAATCCATGTTCTTGAATTACAGTGACAAGCAATGGCTCACATCTCCATTGTGTCCTGTCTGCTGGGCAAAGGCCAACTCACCATGCTACCTTTCAATATAATAGGCAATGACAATTCATTTTCATAATTAATCAATCAATACCTACTCACTGACTGCTCCAAGGTACTCAGGAGGCACTATGCTTCAAGATGACCTGCCTAGAAACGAGACACAAGATGATTTAAGACAAAAAAAAAAAACCAAAACAAACAAACAAAAAAAAAACATGGCATCAGGAATAAGATAAGGGGATATTCAGAATAAGTTAAAGTGTGTTCTTGGAAGTAAGAATAGAAAGAGAATATGTTCAATGCTGTAAAGTATGGAAAAAAGTGTAAGACATAGTCATTTCCCTCTAGGATGCTTTAACTCTAGCTGGGGCATTGATGATGAGAACGATTACGCTCGTTTTTATTGATGGCAGAGGTTAGTTATTAGTATATTTGTCCTGTTTTGTGATCCAGCATTTTGTGATGAAGTGGACAGGAGCCATATTCCCCTCTTTGGTCACTGTATGATGGGCTCCCAGTAAGGATAAGCTGGCTTCACCTGGTAAGGGGTGACCATGTGACCTGAGCCAAGTGAATCAAAGACTCTCTCCTTAGAATTTGAATTTTGAGCAGAGTGACAGGAAGACTGAAAGTAGCCAGAGCTGACACCCTGGATGGCAGTGCCCCAAGAACTCTCCACCAGTTCTTGCCAGAGCCACTTTGTCTCCTGTCCTCTCTGAGTCTCATTCTTCAGCTTTTCCTTTTATTACATGAGCAATCCCACGGCCTTCCGATAGATACCTATTCTATGTAAGTTGGCCAGAGTGTTGTTTAAATCAAAGAATTCTAATTCAGAAACACCTGTATTTGGCTAGGTTCTATGCTGTGTACTTTTATGCGGGTTTAATTAAATCATCTCCAAAATCAAAAGACATAGGTGCTGTTGAGTCCAATAAGGAATATTCTTGCTCTCTGAGTTCTGAATGAATTGAAGAAAAAGACAAAGATCCCAAACATATCATCTTTATTACTGATAGAGTATATATTTTCAGATGAATGGATTTCCCAGTACTGTATCCTAGAAGTAAATAAACTTGCACAGGTATCCTGCATCAGAACAGACCTCCTAATGGAGAGGCAATCTTCTATAAAATGTATGGCATGAAGCAATAGAGAAGTAAACATTCTTCTTGTGGGCAACTCACTCTCAAGAGGAAGAAAGGGAGGAACTGAGCCAAGCCTGATCCATTTGTTCTTCCTGAATTTACCAATCAAGTCAGTTACCCCACTCTACTCACCCCCTTTAAGTTGCAATAAGTAAAGGGGAGGAGAGACACTAGGGCTCTTACACCAATTAAGCTCCTTCTGCACAGAAGGAAATATCTGGAGATGGGAAGAATCACTCTTCCCAAGAGTGATTAGCTCACATTTTAACAATCCTACCTATTTTTCCAGGAATCTGCTAAACACTGCATATGGATTACCTCATTTCATCCTCACAATCACTCTCTGAAGTACCTACTAATAGCATGCCCATTTTACAGATGGAGATACTGAGGCTTAGAGACTGTTAACTAGCTTTCCAGAAGACTCAGCTAGTGTGTGGTAAAGCCAGGATTCAAACCCGAACAGTATGACCCTTGATTTTGTGTCTTATGTCATTGTCCCTGAAGAGCCTCTCCAATGAGGAAACTGACACAAAGAGAAATTAACTCAGTGATATAAGAATTGGTAGAGCCAGGTTTCGAATCTGCAGTCAGATCTATCTGATTGCAAACACCATGTACTTAACCACTCTACAAATACACAAAATATTTCAGAAAAGTTTGAGTACCAGAGGCACTCACAAAAGAGAAACATGAATTTAGCCTGGAGCACTCACAAAAGTTACATGGAGGGCTGGTGTTAGGAGCTGGATATTTAAAGGTAGGTGGGATATATTTTGAGGAAGCCATTTCAGTCCAAGAGACGAGAACGAATCCTAGGTTGTTGGCTAGAAGTGAGCTTATAAAACACTGAGTCCATGAGGAAGATGAAGAAACAGAGACCTAAGAGGTGTGGTGAGTAGAGGAGGGAGCAATGATTAGATGAAAGGACCACATGTCGGGGGATCAGAACCAAAGCTGAATAGATGAAATAGATGAAATCCCAGTTACAGGATTTTAAACCAGGCAAGAAAGTTTGGATTGTAAGATTCTTGAGCACAGTTTGAGAATGCAACCTGCCACAGAACCTGTCAGTGATTCTCATCAGGGAGGAGGACGAGATAGAATTTAAGAAACCCAGTGAGAACTGGGTGGAGACCTCAATACAAAAGGAAAGTGATGGGACTTCCCTGGCGGTCCAGTCGTTAAGACTCCACGCTTTCACTGCAGGGGACGCAGGTTCCATCCCTGGTCAGGGAACGAAGATCCCATATGCTGGGCAGCCAAAAGACAAAAACAAAACAAAACAAACAGAAGGAAGGTGATGAGGGCCTGAACAAGGTAGTAAAACACACCTGGAAAGAAGTGGTGACTGAGAGCCATCTGCAATTTGGTGATAGGAATGACGTAGAGAGGAAGAGGAGGGAAAAAAGTTAAAATTAATACCTGTTTCTAAACTAAGAGATTTGAAAATATCATTTGGAGAAATTGGAGAAATAAAAATTTGGCTTTGGAACCCAATGTCTTTTGTTCCTGGCCCACGGTCATCACCTTAACCAAGACCTGATCTCAGGAAAGGGCCTCATTAATCCCCCACTGAGGTATGTATGACAGGCAAGGATTAAAGCATCAGTACTTTCAGGGAAAAAAGAAAAAACATTGACATTTGAAAGGAAGTATTTTTTAATTATTCCAATTAGAGAAGTCCAGGCAGAAGCAGCCAACAGAGGAGGAATTTGAGGAGAAAGGAGGACCCTCTGCCTTAGGAACTGGTGCCATGGGGGGGCTTCCTACCGTATGGCACTCCTGGCACTCCAGGCAACCTTCTGAACACTGACATACATGCCCTCATTCAACCCTAACAACAACCCTGCAAAGCGGACACTATAATTCTCATTCTAGAGATTACACCACTTGCCCCAAGTCACAGCATCAAGAAGTGTCCGAGCTGGATCTCAACCAGCAAGGTGGCTCTTAGAGGATTAGTCCTAACGACAAAATGAGAAGGTGGGGCAATATGAACAAACCATTACATCAGCACTTCTAAAACATTTTAAATAGTAGAAATTCTTATTTTTTTTATTCCTAGTTAAATCCTACCCAGGAGATGGACAGATAAATGATAGATAGATAGATAGATAGATAGATATAGATAGATAGATTGATAGATGATAGAAGGAAAAGAGATGAACTATTCCAGGTCGAAGGAACACAGTGAGAGTAAGGAATCTGGAGCTTGTCTCTTGTCCCCCACTGTTTCCACGGACATTGGGTTGTCCATGGAAACCCAATCAGAACACAATTGCAGTGCAAAGCAGCTCATTACTTGCCCTTCCTGCTCTTCTAAGAATGTACACAAGGAAAAGCACAGATTGAAATATCAGCTTTATTGATGGGCCTCTGCTAATGGCTAGATTGGAAAAAGCTGTGGAGTCTTCCAGCTTCCTCTTTGAACTAAATCAGTCTACTGATGCAGGTACAGACAGAAGGTACAATCACCCATCATAGGTTCAGATGGGTCAAAGGTCAAGAGAACCAGAGACAAGAGGCTTAGCTGTTCATGAAACCTGTCCAGTGGAGAAATGTCAGGCTTTCCCTCTTCTACTCCACCTTACACATAGCTGGTAGAGGCAGGTAGAAGCAGAGTGAGCTGCACAATTCTAGGGGCACTTGAGAGATGCCCTTGGGTGGAAGGGTCAGGGGTATATCCGCAATATGTAATGACTTGGACAGCTCAAGTATCAACCAATCAAAATGGGACCTGGACATTAAGTAGTATACCTTTAAACCAACCAGGAGGGGAAAATGGGTGAGAAAAGTTAAAATCTAGTGGAAAGCACAAGAGAAGAGTATTTTTGTTAGACAATCTTCTGGGTCAACAGTCAGTCTGTACAGTTGGTGATTGGGTGCTTACCCCTGGTCCAATAAGCAAAGTCCAAATTGGCCAGTACTCACATGGCAACCTACACAGAAGGAGCACCTTAGATGGGATGGTGGAGCTGAGGGGTATTCTGAACATGTCTTTACAGTTCATGCATCCAGAACCTCTACAAGGCCCAGTACAAAAGCCTCTTCACCCCTATGAAGCCTTCCCTGCTTACTTTAAATAGTTTCCCTTCTATATAAGCCCTCATAACAGTTTGTATCTCATTTATACTTTTACCCTGAACTACGCTTTTTAAATGCACGTCTCTTTTCTGCTGGATTGGATGCCTTATTCATCCCTGTATCCCAATGATTCTCAACCAGTGGCAATTTTTGATTGTCACAAGTTGGGCGGGGGGAGGGTGCTATAGGCACCTAGTAGAGGCCAAAGATGCTGTTAAACATCCTACAGTGCACAGGACAGCCACCACCACCCCCAACATACACACACAAATGTCCTGTAGGGCCAAAATGTCAACAGTGCCAAGGTTGAGAAATCTTGCTGTATCCCTAGTGCTTGGCAGATAGTAGGTGTTCAATAAATATTTGTTCAGTGAATAAATGGATGAATGAATGGTTTGTATTTTTTTTTTTCGGTCTGCGGGCCTCTCACTATTGTGGCCTCTCCCGTTGTGGAGCACAGGCTCCGGACGCGCAGGTTCAGCGGCCATGGCTCACAGGCCCAGCCACGTGCGGCATGTGGGATCATCCTGGACCAGGGCACGAACCCGTGTCCCCTGCATCTTCAGGCGGACTCTCAACCACTGCGCCACCAGGGAAGCCCAGTTTGTATTTTTTAAGTAGCTCATCTCTTGCTTGAAGCCCCTCAGTAAGGGTTGGCTCACAGATAATTTAACTGGTTGTTTTTGGATGAATAGTCAGTCATAGTGAGTTGCATTTTGTAAGATAGTACATGACCTGTCTGCTTCTTTCTTCTCTTCAATGGTGCTCCATTGCCTATAAATTAAAATGCATACTCCTAAGGATGGCAGACAAGGCCCTCCAAGATCAATCCCTGCCTAAACTGTACCATTCCCCACCACATACCCCATACTCCAGCCAGCTCCATTAAATTATATTCAGCTCACATACATACACTGCTATTTAGAATTTTCATGGCTTTGCAAAATGTCTTCCCTTTGCCTAGCATTTTCTATACAACCCTATACCATAGCTACTTCTTGAGCTTCCATTCACCTGGTTCAACTTGTCCTATTTTACTTTTATGTATGGTTGACCCTTGAAGGACGGGTTTGAACTGCACAGGTTCACTTATACATGGATTTTTTTTCCCGCATAAATATATAGTTGTCCCTCGGTATCTGCAGGGGATTGGTTCCAGGACCCTCCACGAATACCAAGATCTGAGGATGTTCAAGTCCCATAGTCGGCCTTCTGTATCTGCAAATTTGTGTATGTGTTTTAAATTTGTATCTGCTGTTGATTGATTCCTCAGATGGGGAACTCGCCAATAAGAAGGGATGATTGTATTCCCTTATTTACCTTAGAGAATTGATCATCCATTCTTTTGTGATAAGCTTTTCCAAACACTTTGATTTCCTCCCACCTCTTTCTTCAGTATGGGAACTATACCACGTGTGTGTGGTGTGATTGATCATAGACACTGCACTGAGCTAATGACTAAGCTCTTGAAACTAGTTTTCAAGTGCCATTTTGATGAGAGATTCTCAGCTAGGGGTGTATATCAGAATCATCAAAGAAGAATTTTGAAATAAAAATCTCTGGAGGTAGAATCCATTTTGTTTTTGCATTTGTTTATTGTCAGTTCCATGGGTGATTTCCAGGGTTCCCTCCTGGTTAAATATAAGCACTTTAAATGAACCAGCATCTGGTATAAAATCAATTCACCAGCGTATCAAAATGAAAAGCAAAAAGAAAGATCAATATCTTCTTCTGAATGTACTGAATTCCTGCTTTTTTCCAAAGGCATATTTATTTCTAAATAAAATAAAGAGCATTACTTGGAGACCAAGTGGCATACAACTCCATCCAGGACATGAACTGCAAGTAGGCAATGTTCTGTTAATAATGCCAGCATCTGTTCTGCATTTTCAACTGGAAAGCAAGTATTTCCCATCTAACTCTGCTGATTCACTCTTTGGAGTATTATACATGCTATGACAGATTCTCTCTTTCCATGCCAATGAACTGGGTTGGCCTCTTAGAATTACGAAGATTCATTTATAGAAATATGCAATAAAATCTTTCAAGGGAAAAAAGGACTTTGAGATACTTGTGGATTGGAGCATGGACACATGCAGCTAACATCACATCTATTCCAATGGCCTTTTGCCATGCTGTTTCAGGTCTCCATCTGCTGCTGGTTAGCAAAAATTCCATTCACAGCTGTCCAGATGAATCAAATGTCCAATTAGCATTTCTTGCTCAGTGACAGGATTCTGCCCAGAACAAAAATTTTAAAACAGAAAGTACAATAGAACAGAAAGTTTGATTGGTATTCTTGCTGAAAACAGTACTCTGTGAATTCTTGAATGTCTTCTTAGGGAAAAAACAAAACAAAACAAAAACCTATAGGAAGCTGACAAAGTTTTCTAACAATGTTTCTTCCCTGAAAACAGTTAAGTTCAAAGAATTTCAGTTCATTATATGCGTGTCTTCCTGATGAAAAGCCTCGCTCTGTTCTTTCCTGTTCCTCAGTTCCAAAAGACCATCAACATCCTAAGTTTGCCATCCACTACAAATGGAAGATGGTTCCACTAATAAAACCATCTCTTGTTTTCAGTTTAAACTTCTAAGGTGAGGAAAATGAACTCAACCTACTTTTCAGATTTCCCTTATTGGTGGTAACCAGAATTCATTTTATACTTATATGTTCAAGTATGCCAAGGTACTCAGCAAGATATCTAGAATTCTAACTCAAAAAGGCTCAACAGTAGAATAGCCCAAGAAACTATTTGTGTTCCTCCAGTGCTTAAAGCATTTTCAATGGTTTTCCACTTCACATAGAATAAAATTACCAAGACCCAGCATGATTTAGCCTTTAGCTGTGTCTCCACTCTCAAACTGTGCCTCTCTCCCCTTGGCCCATATGCCCCAGACACACTGGCCTAATTTCAGTTCTGTCTCCCATTAAGCCATCATCTTCTCTACCCAAGGGCCTTTGCACATGCTGCTTCTCATGAATACTTTTCCTACCTCTCTGTCTTTTAGAACTTTACTTCCTCTGATAGTCCTTCCTGATCATATCTATCTGGCTCCACCTTCCTCCTGTTGTAAAGCCCTTCTAATTTCCTTTTCTGTTTCTTGTACCACTCATCACAGTTTGTAATTCTTTTTTTTTTTTTTTTGTGGTACACGGGCCTCTCACTGTTGTGGCCTCTCCCGTTGCGGAGCACAGGCTCTGGATGCGCAGGCTCAGCGGCCATGGCTCACGGGCCCAGCCGCTCCACGGCATGTGGGATCCTCCTGGACCGGGGCATGAACCCATGTCCCCTGCATCGGCAGGTGGACTCTCAACCACTGTGCCACCAGGGAAGCCCTGTAATTCATTTTTTGTGTGTACTTTTCTTTGGCCTTTGTCTCTTAGTGGAAGGAAATCTCTAGATAAAGACAGAGCTTAAGTTATTCTTGTTCATCATATAATAGTATGTCCACTGCCTAGCACAGTGCTTTTACTTACTAACAACTCAAAAAATTTCAGATATCTATTATAAGAAATGAATGAATACATGAATGTTAACATTTTAATTAACAATGTGATCAAATCATGTTTTACAATGGAAGAGATATCTTTTCTCTGTCACAGCTAATGAAACTAAGAAGGTCTTCCTAAATAAGGATCTTTCTCTGTAACAAGGAAGTGAAAATTTTCAAAGTAACTTAAAACCCATAATAATAACTGCCATTTGTAGAGCAGTTTATAACTCACAAAGCTTCCTTGTACTTTTGCCGTTATCTTCCCTACGTTATAGAAAAAAAAGAAACACTAAGTACAGAGTTTCTGTACCTCCTTAGTTGCCCAAGATTACAAATTAATTAAAGACAGAAGTAGGACTCAAACCCAGGTCAATAGGTACCTAATTTTACTGGTCTTTCTTCCCTGCCTCATTGGTCTCTCTGTCTTGCAGTCAAGTTACTCCTGCTAAAGTCTGGAGATGATTTTCGGAAGAATCTACCCTGAAGGAGAAATATAGTTTCATTTCAAATCTGATTGAATGTACAGCTAAATTAAGTTGCTGGAGAAAATTCATTTTCTAGGAGCAGTTTCAGCACACATTTTAAACAATTAATAAACACAGTGCATATGTTAAAAACAAAACCAAACCATAAAAAAATGGACAGTGGAAGAGACCGAGTAAACAGAGACCATACTCTCTCTCTAACCCAGTGGGGAATCCACTGCTATCCGTATTAAGGATAGTCACAGGAGAAGACTCATCCATATTTTTTCTCTGGAGACAGTTGTACACAGGCTTTGCTTAAGTAAAGTACCCCCATAGTCAAAATTGTTCCATTCATTGTTATTTACCCACACCAAAGTTGATTTTTATGACAAGCTTCACTGTTAACCCAGATGCTTCCATGGCAGCGTGTAAGCTGTGACTGCAGAAATAAGCTTCCCCTCCACAGTCACACTGACTGTTAAATTAAAGCAGTAATTACAAGAGCAATTTTAAAAGTCAGCTAAGCTTTATTTTTTTCACATAATGATTGTAATGTTTTTATTTAAATAATAAATGTTCATTTAGAAGTTATTTTTATTATTATTATGTCTTATTCAAACAATAAAGATCAAAATTAAGAAAGAGCAAGGAAGGTAAAAGAGGGAAGTGGAGGGAAGGGGAAAGGGGAAAATGAGAGGTTAGGAGGGGTTAGGAGAGGAGAGGGGAGGGGGGCTATGTTCCAGAATGCCAGTGTCTTGTGCTATTAATGAAAGTAAATTTAAAGATCCAATTTCTTTTTCAATATGAAGATGCTTTGTAACTATAGCATTTCTCATTGCCATCAACTTCCAATTCCCTTCTCAGTATGCCTAGGAAACCTAAACATATTCTGGGGAAGAAAGAGTCTAATCAAGATGCAACTGCTAAGGTCATAGTGAAGGAAATGTTCACAGCAAAGACAGGGAAGACCAAGATAAGTAGCACGAGGATATCGGCTCTATCTGTATTTGCATCCTCAGCAGTCTTCTTTCTCTTCCAGAATTTTGAGCAGAGAGCCAGCTGCAAGGCTGAGCATGCATAAACACAGTTGACTGTTGTCACCAAATGCAACTTGCAACGAATTTAATCTGAAGCGTATATCATACTGTTCAGAGTTATTATGCTACAGAGTAGTTAGCATAAATGGTAAACAATTCACATGAAGGGTGGAATTACATTTACATTGTTAAATCAAGATGTTTCTTTTTTTCTTTTGTTCTTTATTCTTCAGCATCATTTGTATTTATATCAATAATTTACATTTGACTTGATCAATGTAATCAAGACACATAGATATAGACACACACACACACACACACACACACACACACACACACACACACACACAAATGGTGACAGAGTTTACTCATAAGTTAAGACACCCAGTGCTTCAGACCCAAATCCTCTTCACCATGACTCAACTCTCTGGTCCTCTCCCACCAACTCAGCCCTTTCCACAGTCTGTTTTTGACGTCCTTCAATCTTGGGAATACCTGATCTCTATATATACAATTCTCACCTCCAGGCCTGATCTCTTAGATGTCTGAGAGTCCAAGGGAAAAACAAAGGAAATCTAAGTAGGTACTGAGTATCAGAACTTGTGTCAGGGGTTTATATATGGATGACCTGTTATGAATTTTTCAAGAGTTTAGCCAGTTTGATATTGCACATATTTTTATAAACACAGAAGTTGAAGTTTAAAGAAAGACTTGTTGGGCTTCCCCGGTGGCGCAGTGGTTGAGAGTCCGCCTGCCGATGCAGGGGACACGGGTTCGTGCCCCGGTCCAGGAAGATCCCACAAGCCATGGAGTGGTTGGGCCCGTGAGCCATGGCCACTGAGCCTATGCGTCCAGAGCCTGTGCTCCGCAATGGGAGAGGCCACAACAGTGAGAGGCCCGCGTACCGCAAAAAAAAAAAAAGAAAGAAAGACTTGTTCAGGGTGACAAAGGTAGTAAGTGATGAAACAGTCCAGGAGTTCAGACTCCACATTTAATGCTCTTTCCATGGCAACACAGAAGAACTCTCAAGAATGGGACTGCAGATAGCCCTTGCTGTTTAGGCTGAGAAAGTGTAATAGCCATTGCTTATTTCTGACCAACATCTTATGCCTTGGGATTCTAACCTCTCTTCCTCCATGTGATTCCATTGGAGATGGAAATTATTGATCCTTCTCTAATCTTACCCTCTTATCTTCCAAAGGCTGGGTACATGCTTCAGGACTGTCCAATCCTGGTACTACATTCCTCTATTAAACCAAATGGTTTAGGGAGTGGACACAAGAGCCAAGCAAGGTCAATTAGCTTCCATTTCTGGAAAATGATAAATGGACTATAGACAAAAGTTTCTTTCCAATGAGTTTGCTAAGCTGGAACAATGCAATTCTGGAACTGCTGGAACTTATATTTCCTAGCTACAGGAAGGAGCTCCTCTGTTGTAGTTGAGAATAAGTCAGAAAGAACAGATGGCATGCTCTTTCCCTTCTCTATGCGTTTACATGTATGATTCTCTACATCTAGAACACCTCTTTTGCTTTTCCACTCAAAAAGAAAAAATATAGCTAACCCCTATCTCATTTCAGGTATCAGTTCCTTCAAGAGTTCTGTCCTCCTTCCCCATGTTGAGTTAGATGCCCCTGCTCTATACTCTCTAAGCATCTTGTACTTACACCTATAAGTGAAATTATCACACAGCATTGCTATTACTATCTACTGTCTTTCCCATTCTCTACATGATGAGATTGCCATACAGAGTGAGCATGTCATGGTTATCATTGCATTCACATCATTTGGGAAAGTAACAGGTAATAATAGATGTTCAGTGTTTGCAAAAAGTATGGATGGTAGTGGATATTAGGTGAGCTTGAAAACTGTTTCCCAAACGGTAAAAGCTGTTGAGAATTATCCTCCACAAGGAAATAAAGGGAAATTTTAAATTTCAGAAATTCCAAATTTTCTTAAATTCTCATGGGTAAAACTAGAACCAGTGAAAATTATAGGCAGATCTATTTTACCACAATATAAGAAAAGAGTTTTTTTATCAAACACATGGTTTTAGTAGTTTCTGTGTGTCTGTGGTTTTTATCAGTTTTACTATGTTCTGCATATTGTAGTTTTACTTGTTACTTATTACGATTGGAGTTTATAGCACTTCTTGAAAATGTAATTTATTTTTTGGTCATTTTTGGAAAATCTCAGTCAATATGTCTTCAAATATGCTTCTGACCCATTTTCTCTTTCCATTATTTCTAGGGTTACAGCTATATACACGTATGATAGACATTTTCACCATGTCCCTCTATCCTCCTCTTTTTAATGCTATTCTTTCCTTGTATTATTCCAGATATTCTCTTCTGACCTATATTCCAGTTCACTAATTCTCTCTTTAGATGTGGCTAATGTGATGTTAAACCATTTAGTTCTTAATTTCAGTAACTGTATTTTTCATTTCCACAGTTTTTTTTTGTTTGTTTTTTTTGCAGTACGCGGGCCTCTCACTGTTGTGGCCTCTCCCGTTGCAGAGCACAGGCTCTGGATGCACAGGCTCAGCGGCCATGGCTCACGGGGCCAGCCGCTCCGTGGCATGTGGGATCTTCCTGGACCGGGTCACGAACCCGTGTCCCCTGCACCGGCAGGCGGACTCTCAACCACTGCACCACCAGGGAAGCCCTCCACAGTTTTTATATTCTTTTTCATAGTCTCTTGACCTCTGCTGAAATTCTCCATTTTGTTACCCAGTTTCTTGAACATGTTAATCATACTTAAAGTCAGTCCACACTTGATAACTCCAGCATCTAGATCATCTGTGGATTTATTTCTACTTTCTGTTTTTTTTTTAATCTAAGTTTTTGTTAATTCTTACCTCTTTCTCTGACTGGTTATTTTTTGTCAAATTCTAAATATCGTGTGTGAAAAATTACAGAGATAATTCAAGACTATAACAGATGCTATCTTCCTCAGAAAAGGTTTGATTTGCTTGTGACAACTGTTAGGAGTAGATCACTTTAATCACCATAATCTCTTATAGCTGAACTTCAGTCTTTGTGAGAGCTAGGGTTAGTCTATTTCTGGCTTCATCTAATCCCAAAGTATAGCCCTTCAAGGATTCCAGCTGGAAGTCTTGGATATTTGTTTACCAAGTTCTGTCCTCCTTGGTGGACTCTGTACTCAATTTTTGGCATTGCCTCCTTCATATGAATCAAAAGAAAATTCTCATAGCTTCTCAGCCTCTCAGCCACCAATTGACACCAACTGGGCTCAATTCTACGGACTTCATCTTCTCTGAGTTTCTGCTCCCTCCAGTACTTGCTGCTTTGGTAGCTCTCCAATACCTTCGAAAAGATTATATACATGCACACATACTTTATATATAAAACCTCCCAAAGTTTTTATATCTACTTGTACATCTATGTTTATATTTCTTGTCATCTTGATAATTTTCCAATACTTTCAAATGTTTTTTAAAAAATATACATTGTCCTGGGACTTCCCTGGTGGTCCAGTGGTTAAGACTCCATGTTTCTAATGCAGGGGTCTCAGGTTCAATCCCTAGTCGGGGAACTAAGATCCCACATGCCGTGTAGTGCAGCCAGAAAAAAAAAAAAAATCTATATCTATGTATTTATGTATATCTATACACACACACATTGTCCAGCCTTTCTGTAGTTCTTAACAGGAGGACTTGTTATCTACCACTCCCAGAATCAAAATCCTACTATAGGATTTTATGTGAGGTTAAAGTTTGACTGGGTAAACCTTAAACTTTATCTGGAGGAGTAAATGTAAGAGAATAGCCATGGAAATTTTTCTGAATTAAGGGAAATTAGTCTTTGTACTATAAAGTTTTAGTAATAAAACCATATGATGATGAGAGAAGAATAGTAACAGATCCAAATAACAGAAGACAATCTAGAAATGTTGGTTATACTATATATATTATATATTACATATAAAGGAGGAATTTCACCTCATAGAAAATCAATGCCAGATGAATTAAAGATCTAAGTTTCAAACAGTCATAAAATTGAAGTAGAGAAATCCTTCCTAGTTTAACACACAAAGTAGAAAACAAATAACAGATTGTCTACATTAAATAAAATTTAAACAAAAGATATCATAAACACTATTAAAATTAAACAGGTAACAATAAACAGGGAAGCAACAAGCTGGGAAAGGTATAAATGGCAGATATTTATAGAGACAGAGAGAGACAGATAGACAGAAACAGAGGGAGACAGAGAAACAGTTCTAACACAAATCAATAAAAAGATTAAAACGATTCAATACAAAAGTGTGCAAGTTGAAGAGACAATCTACGTTACTAATTTTTTCAAAAACCTATTTGAAGATGCCCAGCTTCACTACACTTAAAAAAAAATTATGAAAAACAAAATAACAAGATAAAGTCTTTTTCAACTTTCAAATGAACGAATATTTATATATATTCTTGGCAAGGGTGTGAGGAGATAGGAGCTCATATATACTTTTGGTGGGAAGATAAATTGATGCAATTTTTATGGAGGACAATTTGGCAATATTTATCAAACTTTAAAATATGCTTATCATTTCACTTCTAGGGCTCTCTCCTACAGAAATATTGGCACTTGGGTAAAAGGAAATATACTGAAGCACCATTTCTAACAGTGCAAAATTGGAAACCATCTAAATGTCCACTACATAAAGGAACGGTTAATTAAATTTGCACATCTGTTAAATAGCATACTATAAATCTATTAAAAATCTATTAAAAATTACAAGCTGTCAGACTTCCCTGGTGGCACAGTGGTTAAGAATCCGCCTGCCAATGCAGGGGTTCAAGCCCTGGTCCGGGAAGATCCCACATGCCGTGGAGCAACTAAGCCCGTGTGCCACAACTACTGAGCCTGTGCTCTAGAGCCCACAAGCCACAACTACTGAGCCCATGAGCCACAACTACTGAAGTCTGCGTGCCTAGAGACCGTGCTCCACAACAAGAGAAGCCACCACAATGAGAAGCCGACTCACCACAATGAAGAGTAATCCCAACTCGCCACAACCAGAGAAAAGCCCGTGCACAGCAACGAAGACCAAATGCATCCAAAAAAAATAATAATAAAAAAATTTTTTTTTACGTACAAGTTGTTCTATACTTACTATCATATTATATATTGGCTAGTGAGAAAAGCAAGTTATAAAAATTTTTTAGTATGATTTGTTTTAAAAATTCTACTTCTGTGAATATTATATATGTTTTATGTGTATCTGTGTGTGTGTGTATGTAGCTTAATAAATGAGTTGAATTCAGTAATCAACAGAAAATGGCCGTGCATCTGTTTTCATGTATGCCAGTTTGTATGATACTGTAACAGGCAGAGCCCCATAGCCTCTTTTCTGATCACTTGAAGGTACTAAAAAATATAGCCAGTCTAAATCAAAACTTCAATTTTGTATCCAATTTAAAACCTCTCCTTCTTTCTAGCAAAGGCTTAACTGTAGTTTGGAGACCAGCAGTGAGATGGGGGGAAATGTCTATCCTCTTACTCTGTCTTCCTTTCCTCCCACCCTTGCTGATGGTTTCAACAGGGTCAAGTGACAGAAAAGGAGGTTTTAAATGAAAAGAGCCAGATGTCTTACTTGACCGCTGCTGTGATAATCCTTGTGTCCTGTCAGTGACCTCTGCCCTGGCAGGCATACAGTCTAGCTCTCTCCTGGAGGGATACATAGCCAGCCTCACTCCACGTCACTGCCCTTACCAAGTGTGCAGCTCAGTAGGCCTTCATCCAGCAAATAGAACCTCTGTTTCCTTTCTCATGGGCATGAGCCATTTACATAGGGAACTCCCTTACTGGGTCTGAGAGAGAGCAGAAATGCCAAAGATCTACAAATTCCTTTCAAATAATTGTATTCCAAATTAATTTCTAGGTGCCTTTACATAGGCTGTTAGTGATGATGTCACTAGTCTCCTTTTGCTTTGTTTTTTTTTTTTTTTTTTTTGTGGTACACGGGCCTCTCACTGCTGTGGCCTCTTCCGTTAAGGAGCACAGGCTTAGGACGCTCAGGCCCAGCGGGCATGGCTCACGGGCCCAGCTGCTCCGGGGCACGTGGGATCTTCCCGGTCCAGGGCACGAACCCGTGTCCCCTGCATCGGCAGGCGGACTCTCAACCACTGCGCCACCAGGGAAGCCCCTGCTTTGTTTTAGTAAATCCTGTGTAAGTGTCTATCATGCCTCTCTTTAGAATATGGGTCACTTATCACCTATTATCTTCAGCTTTGGTGCATTAGCTGCAAATCCAAAACAGTAGGAAATACCCCATTTAGCACCCTGTCACATTTATACCCCCCCACACACAATCTCATGCACACAGATATACATATATCTGCTTTGCTAATGGAGATCAAGAAGTAGGATACCCACAAATTGTGAACATTGGTGGCCTCTGCAGTGGAATGGGGGGCAGTGAGAGTGGTGACTTTCATTTTTCACTCTATATTTCTCAATCATTGAATTTGCTTACAATAAGCATGCAATTCCTTTGTAATTAAGAAAACAATAAAATAGTAATGATAATAATAATAATAAAATATTGATAATAGTTATCACTTTTAAGTCTCAAAGTACCAGGCTTAGTGCTAGATGCTTTGTTAACATTATCTGTTTTAATCCTCTTCACAGCACAATGATTATGGCTTTTTGATAGATGAGGATTCTTTGAGGCCAACTTGGCCAACGTTCTAAGATTTGCTGGGCTTAGAAACCAATGTAGTCTACCTCCAGAAATCCTCAACAGTTCTCCTGGTATATTCTAGTCTAGCACTTAGCAGGGTGACAGTCAGTAGGCCACTCAGTAGTGGTTGATTGACTGCAGGCCGTGAACTGCCTCTTTTCATCTGTAGCACCCAGCACAGTGTCCTAGCTGTAATAGATGTATATTAGGTGCTCGGTAAATGCTAGCTGAATGGATTGAGAGGTCGTATAATTTATCATCCAAACCAGGACACTTCTGATAGTGAAAGTGAGTGCTACTCGCAGCTACACAGGTGCAGCACATGAAAATCAGGACCGTTCTGGGAAACAAGGCAGTGTGGTCACCCTGTTGGTAGAAGGAAGGAAGGAAGGTAAGAGGGAAGAGGGGAGGAGAAGAAGGGCAGGGAGGGAATAGGAGAGAAGGGAGAAAATGTATCCATGGTATTTTATTGTCCTGCAAATTTCTGTAGAGTGTATAAAGCTTTTTCACAATTAATGACATGAAGCTTGAAAATAAAATAGACCTCGGAGAAGTAGTATATCTGTATAAAGGAGTTTTAGTTGTTATAATTAGTGATTTCAAGTCATAAAAGGGGAATGATGGAGAGCTATCAGGAAGGAAGAGAAGGCTGAAGTTTTTGAAGAAAAGTAATTCTGTTTATTTTCATCTCTTGACAGACAAAACGGTACATCAAAGAAGAAATGCCCTGGAAATGAAGTTCTTTCCAACAGTTTGGGTAAAGAAGAGAGCTGTAGAGGTTTGGGTCAAGTGTTGAGCTGGAAGCTGCTGGGAGGTGACAGAGATGCCATTTCATGTCCAGACTCAGCTGAGGCTCATCCAGTCCTGACTGCTCAGTTAGGAGGAAGTACTCGAGCTGGGGAATAAAAGACATGAACAAACTATTGTGTTGGCCAAAAAGTTCGTTCGGGTTTTTCGTAAGATTATACGGAAAGACCGGAACAAAATTTTTGGCCAGCCCAATACTTGGGTTGGTTTAAGCTTCTCTGAGCCTCACTTTCCTCACCTGCTCATTTGGGATAAAACACCTCACAGTGTGAGCTGAAAATTCAAAGAAACAATTATGGCAGCTGTGCATCTTCCTTACCAGGGTCAATTGTTTTGTTAAAACATTTGTTCTTATAAAGAGTGAGAAGCCTGGGACCTGTGTCACAGTAATCTGTGCTCTCTCACATCTGCTGCTGATGCTTTGGACACAATGCTATAGACTGAATACTTGTGTCCCCAACCCCAAATTCATATGCTGAAATACTAACCCCCAATGTGATGGTATTAGAAGGTGGGGTCTTTGGGAAGTGACTAGGTCATCATAAGGGTAGAGCGCTCACGAATGGGATTGTGCCCTTATAGTAGAGGTTCCACAGATCTGTCTTGCCCCTTTGACCATGTGAGGTAATGGCGAAAAGACAGCCATCTGTCTGTGAGGAAGCCGGTCCCCACCAGACATTGAATATGCCCTTGCCATGATCTTGGACTTCCCAGTCTCCAGAACTGTGAGAAATAAATGTCTGTTGTTTTTAAGCCACGTAGTTTACGGTATTTTTGTTATAGCAGCCCAAATGGACTAAGACGACAAAGCACATCACATTAGTGTTGCCTTGTAGGACATGTCATGCACTGAAATGACAGCTTCGGCTTGCTGAGAATATGGCTCTCCATCGCACAGTTTATGCCCATTTTCTGAGCGGATGCCCATCGCAGGGTCAGTAGGGTCATTGAATTTTCATTCTGTGGGATTCAGTGCTTTCTCAAGAGGCAGGCTGACTATGGAAGGTCTAACACCCCTGGCGGTGGGTAGGTCCACAAAACAAGTCCGGGTAAGCATGTGAGCATGTGTGTGTGTGTGTGTGTATGTGTGTGCATGTGTGTGTGTGTGTGCACGCAGACATGTTTACCTGTGTGTGCATGTGTGTTTCGTGAGAAGAAAAAAGTGAGATGAAAAGGATTGAGGTCACTGATGAACCACAGATTATCTCCCAAACATCCTGAACCCCTGCCTCTAGAATATCCACTTGTTCTAAACATCAGGGAGAAGAAAGCTGAATCACTGACGTCTTATATAAATCTAAATTTTCTAATGGCATTTTACATTATTAAAACTTAATGAGAAAAGACTGAGTAGGGGAGAAGTCTAGCTTATTAAGCTCATTTTTTGGTCTATTTTTCATTTTATAAAGAGATTCAAATTCAAAGCCTACACAACAAAGAAGCACTCACTCCCCTTTTTGGAGTAATATGTTTGGGTTTTTTTTTTTCTTTAAATTGGGCTTAAATTAGACCTCAGAAGGAGGGAATTCATTAAAATCCTGATCTGTGATGTTGGTAAGTCGCCATCTGAAAGGCTTGTATTACTTCCTTTGATAGGGTTCAAAGGAGAAATAACAAATGCCAAAAATAAGATTATGGTTTTGCTTGATGTGCTAATTTATAATGTTTTCATCAGATTACAAAATCACAAAATTAGATAAAGAAGAAAAAGATCAATTCTTGATAGGTAGCTTTTTCCCCAGTTAAAATATGCATAGACCTTGTGTGTTTTCCTCTAGCATTTTTCTATGAAGAGATACACATGCAAATCCATGGACATTCATGTATGTGGTAAAATTGATATCACACATCATACATAAATTGTATCCTGCTCTTTTCCACTTAATCCTATATTATTATCATTGCTTCTGACTGAATGTTATTTGAAAACAATTTTTAACTGTAGATAAGGCATAAATTATTATTAATTGAAGAGGCCTCTGTCATTGTCTGTAGGGACCATTTCCAGTTGATCATCCTTGTCAGTAATGTATGAGAAATAACAATGTTTAAATATGAATTTGGAATCTGATATTGCTTTAGATTCTTAGAAATGGAATTTTTATATTCAAAGAAGTGCTCATTTTAAAGCTTTTGGGATATTTCTTACAAAATGTCTCCCCATGAAATTTGTTACTGCGTGACTGCCATGAGAGGGGATACGGGCCAAGCACTCCCCCCCACCCTCACCAGCCTTGAGCATCATCCAGTTATGCCAATTCGTGTGTGTACTTTGCACATTTTTATACCAGTGTTAGTGTTTGTATAATTCAAATTTTTTAAATTTTAAATTTAAGGCTATTAGCCCTTCTTTTTGTTTGTTTGCAAATGGATTTTCCAATTTGTCATTTACCTTTTAATTTTGTTTTTTGTGCTGGTGACAAACTACTTACATTTTTAGGTAGCCAGATATAACAATCTTTTTTAATTTAATTTAATTTTATTTTATTTTTTGTGGTATGCGGGCCTCTCACTGCTGTGGCCTCTCCCGTTGAGGACCACAGGCTCCGGACGCGCAGGCTTAGCAGCCATGGCTCATGGGCCCAGCCGCTCCGCGGCATGTAGGATCTTCCCGGACTGGGGCACGAACCCGCATCCCCTGCATCGGCAGGCGGACTCTCAACCACTGTGCCACCAGGGAAGCCCAACAATATTTTTTTTAAAGATCTCTCCTGTTGCTTTTATGCTTGTAAGTCCTCATCTATCCCTAATTAGTTTACTGCCTGCCAATAATTTCTTCCTGTTTTTAAATTTTAAAAAATATATAATCCAGGGACTCTCCTGGTGGTGCAGTGGTTAAGAATCCGACTGTCAATGCAGGGGACACATCCCTGGTCCGGGAAGATCCCACATGCTGCGGAGCAACTAAGCCCGCGTGTCACAACTACTGAAGTCACGTGCCTAGAGCCCGTGCTCTGCAACAAGAGATGCCCCTGCTCACCACAACTAGAGAAAAGCCATTGTGCAGCAACGAAGACCCAGCATAGCAAATTTTAAGTTCCTAGCATAGTGGCTGATACACACTTTATGTTCAATACTTGGTTATTATTGTCATATTATATTCATGATCTTTAGTCCTTTATCTAGGAATTTGGAGTGTTTCTTGTTCAAATACTTTTCATATTTCTCAGTATATTTTTAAGATTGATACCATACATTTTTACTTATGCTTATTTCTAGGTATTTGGTGTACTGTTAAAAAAAAAAAAAGACATTTTCACTACATCTTTTAATTGTTACTTGTTAAAATGGCTGAAACCTCAAAACGATAGGTGTCAACTGCATCTGTATTCCAAAGTGAGATCACCTTCACCTTCAAGGGCTAGCAGAGGAGACAATGAAAATCGGGTTTATGATCCTTGTCTTTTTACCTTCTCAAACATCACAAGGGTTAAATTGGAGAGGTGAGGAGAGTTTGGAAATGGAGACTTTTAAAAAGAGAATAGTCTGAAAGATGCATCCCATTCCACTCCCCTCCCTCTTACACACAACACACATGGTCCCATGGGTAAAAGGTGTAGGATGCTTTTCTCTCAACACAAGTCAAGTGAAAGTGCATGCATTGGGACCACTCAGAGAACTGGTTGAGAGTGCCCTGGAGCTGGTGGCATGATGGTGTGGCGTCCGAGTCAGGCCTCAGGAATCTAAAGGATGAGAGTCTGAAGCAGCTTCAGGCAGAAAGTAGAGAGCTATGGTAGAATAAAACTGCATCCACCAACAGCAGATCTAAGAAACCTGTTTCTCCTGGAGCACAGATAGAATCAGTGGAGCTATCTGGTGGCACAAGAGGACTTGATGAGGGACTTCCTTGGTGGCGCAGTGGTTAAGAATCCACCTGCCAATGCAGGGGACACGGGTTCGATCCCTGGTCCGGGAAGATCCCACATGCTGCAGAGCAACTAAGCCTGTGTGCCACAGCTACTGAGCCTGCGCTCTAGAGCCTGCAAGCCACAACTACTGAGCCCACGTGCTGCCACTACTGAAGCCCACATGCCTAGAGCCCGTGCTCCGCAAAAAGAGAAGCCACCACAATGTAAGGCCTGCACACTGCAACGAAGAGTAGCCCCTGCTCAACCCAACTAGAGAAAGCCCGCGTGCAGCAATGAAGACCCAACACAGCCAAAAATAACTAAATTAAAAAAAAAAAGAATCATGAAGTCGATGTGTTTTTTTTTTAAAAAGAAGACTTGATCAGCAAGATGCTGGAAGTGGGCAGCCAAAGGAAAAGTGGGGATGACTGTGCGAGTGTACATCCTCCATGTCAGTACATGGTAGCAGACATGAGATCCTCAGTGGTAGGGGCTTTTCAAAGAAGCCACAAAGCGCTCCAAAGAAAGTCCCCTTGAAGTATCTGAGCCCAGAGAGTGACAATGCACAATGTGAACCAAATAATACATTTTCTGCCCTTTTTCCTCTCCTCCTTTTTTCCCACCCCTTCCCCCCACCCATTTTGACTTTAGAAGGGTGAGAACTGGTATCAGCAAGTAGAGTGGTGGAGGAATGGAAACACACACCCAAAGCTGGGAAATGGGAAAAGCTTTAACTTCAATGGGAGTTTGGACTTGGAATTGGAATGAGAATGTTTTAAGGATTATAGTGACCGAAGCCTTATTAATTATCTCAGAGAGGCCAGAACATCACGGTTTCTGCCCTGGATTTTATCCAAGAGATTAGGAAAGAATTAGCACTCCAAACTCAGTATGCAGGAGCAGTGGTAAGAACAGAAAGAACTCATTTTCTGTTGTATCCTTCAAATTCTGATGTTCAACATGACAGTTACATTTGTTCAAATTTTAATATTAATTTAATAATGAGCATAAAAAGTAATGAAGGGTGTCAAGCAAATTAGGAAAGTGACATTCAATTATTTATCTTAGGGAGTTTATATAGCAGCAGATATGTTTTTAAGTGCTCAAAGTTCAAACCAGTAAACCCTAGGGATGAACAGTCCAGGCCATCTAGTCCATTGCTCTGTCTACAGACCAAAGACAACTAACCATCTGTGTCATATGCAAATTCCCTCTATTTAAGAAACTTGTATGGGAGATTTAATTAAATAAAATCAAACCATTTCTGAGCAGGCCCTTTGCCACCAACAGCCCTAATGTAAACAGTGGATATTAATTTTCAGGCCATAAAACTCATGGACACAAAGAACATAATTTTGTAAAATTTTTCTCTGACTCATCCAATATAACTTATCCAGGGCCTTCATTCTACCTGATGTAAAAAACATAATCTATTCAATCCAGGTAAACTGTCAACTAATTAAGTGATTTTCTCCAGGCACCTTAAGCTAAGGCTTATTCTACTCCTAAAGTAGCATTGAACTTTGAGAGGAACTTCAGTGGAATGGGTGTCTGGTCTGCAGATTTCCTCCTGTATCTGATAGAGTTTGCTGGGATACAAAGCATCCTGTGTAAACTCTGTCATTACTTGGGTCCCTTCTGTGTCTTCCAGCATATGCTCCATCCTGACTTGCCTCCAGCTGACAGGGTCATGGAGGTCATTGTCCTCATTCTGATGACCAGGGTCCTCTGGGTGAGCCATCCTCTGTCAGCCACTCTGTGTAGCTCTAAGGGGCACGTGGAACTTTTGGCCATTATTTCATGCTTCTCCAGTGTCATAAGAGCCACTGAGTTGGGGGGTTGGTGCTATCTCAAGCTCTCTTTGCCTAGACCTGCCCTATCCCCATTTATGTGGTACAGCCACTTTCAAAAGCAGATGTAAAAGACTTCGCTAAAGCACTGTCACCCCCTCCCACTTATCTGGGAAGCAGGATACAGATCTTCTCTATTTTGGATATTGCGCCCCCCCCTAAGGGCAGGGGTAAAGGGCCAGGCTCATCTGGGGTACTGACTGGCAGCTAAGCTTCCTCATCCTTCTCAGAAACTCCTCCTTATGCAGACTGTCACCTTTTTCTATAGAAAGCTATAGAAGGAATTAACTCTATACCTGCCTTCCATCAGCGTTTCAGCCTAGAAACAAAAAAACAAAAAAAAAACCCACCCACAACTTCATCTCTTGCCTCAAAAATAAAAGGCCTTAGATTTCAAGATTAATGCCTCTGCTCTGAGTTTCAAGAATCTGTTTGGAATTTAAAAAAGGAAGGAAAGAAAGAATTTGCCACTATTCTCTCTAAGTTCTTTGTGGCTCCTTTCAGTGAGTACTCTCTGAGCTGTTAATGCCACTAAGTCAACGGAGAGAGGGTCATGGTGTGAAGGAAGGAGACAAATGTTACTTAACATTTCTACATTTTAATCTGTAATACATGTGTTTCAAATCTCCAGTTATCTAACAAAAGTCACCACACGTACACCCACTTCTCTACCCCTAGCCAACAAGGAGGAAACATATAGTTCTACAGTTTCCTGGACCTAAGGGTGGGGAAAGAAACTCGGCAGCAGGCATATATATATGCCCATTACTTACCAAAAAGTGCACTTCAAAGCAAGCTGAATCTATGGAGGTCAGCTGGGAGAGGTTCTAGCAGATCTGTGCTCTCCTAAATCAGAAGTATCCCTGGAAACAAAGGGTAGACATAAAGGCAATCATACCCAGAGGGGATTATTATTGAGATCAGGATCTGCTTTAAGCATTCAGAAAATTACTTGTTTACTTGCATTATTAATTTTATGAATTTGACAACGCGAAATGAATGACAAAGTCTATCCACCTAGGTGCTATACGTTGGACAGTGAATACATTTTAATTTTGTAACAAATGAAACCAGATTAATATGCCTCCAACCTGAAATGACTTTGGAATTCTCAGAAAAGTGAACTGGGGAGTGTGACGTCCCACCTCTATTTACTAATCAGTTTGCAATGTCTTAATTAAATTCTCTTCTGAGCCTCGAGAAGGTATGGTGAGACTGGAAGGTATAAATTGAACCAAATTCTCCAACAACCACAATATAATATAAGTAGGGAGAAATAATCTCTGGATCTTTCCAAGATAAAAGGAAAATGGAATTATTTCCTATCACATATTCTCTGTTAGAAGGGCTAACAGGTGGGAAAAAATTAGATTTATTTGGGGTTCTTGGTCCACAAGGCAGAATTATACTTCAGTTTCAAGGAGGAAGACTTTAAAATATAAACTTACCCTCATTTCTCCCAAGTCATGCTAGTGTGGAGGGAGCAGAGTGGAAAGCAAGGAGAAGATAAGAGGAAAGAGGCTGAGTCACTGCTAAGGGTACAAGCAATAATCCACAGTGGCTTGAAATCTCATTTCCAGTAGAATCATCGGCCCTTGAATTCTCTGGTCTCCTGCTTTCCCATGGCAGGTGCTGGGAGAGGAAGGATTCATTCATTTGCTTCTTGCTGTTAGCTTGACATTCTGTCGTGTTGTCAGGTGAGCTCAATTTTCCCTGCAGTGGCCTTGACCATCAGATCTTCTTTGCCACCTCTGCTGCATTCTTAACATTGGGCTGTCACTGCCTAGCTTGACCTTCCCACTGCCAGTGAAATGGGAGAAGGTTCTCTCTTCAGCAATAATGTAACTTTTTTACAAGCAACCCTAAAGGGTAGCTTGGCTCTCACCATTTTCATTCATTCATTCAACATGTATTCAACAAATATTTAATCAGCAATTGCCGCATGCCAGGCACTGGGGTTGGGACTGGCGGCACAGTGGAGAACAAGACAATGATGGTCACTGACTTTGTGGAGCACAGAATCTAACATTGCACTTTTCTTCCTTTTCGAGTAACTTCAGAAAACCTCCTCAAGTGCCAAGGAACATCTGGGGGGCACTCTCCAGGTTGGCATTCAAAAGCATTTGTTCCGGGACTTCTCTGGTGGTGCGGTGGTTAAGAATCTGCCTGCCAATGCAGGGGACATGGGTTCAAGATCCAACATCTCAGAACCTTCTCACTTCTCCACATTGGAACAAACTTCCTGCTCACTCAGGTACTTCTCCCAAATGCCTTCTTTCTCAAAAGTTTAAAAAATATATTTATTTATTTGGCTGCACCAGGTCTTAGTTGTGGCATGCAGGATCTTCATTGCCGCATGTGGGATCCTTCAGTTGCGGCATGCATATGGGATCTAGTTCCCTGACCAGGGATCAATCCCAGGCCCCCTGCATTGGGAGCTCAGAGTCTTAACCACTGGACCACCAGGGAAGTCCCTTTCTCAAATATTTTAATATCCATGTCACAGAAACCAACTCTCCAATCCATTTCTTGCCATTTTTCCCAAGAGGTATAGAGGGCCATTATGAAAGTGTAATTTCTTCAGCCCTAGTGGGCCAGAGCTATATTGATTATATGTGAGAAGATATGAAGGAGTATCCAACCTTAAGAGTTGTATATTCATATTATAAAAAAACTTTATAGGTAATGGACAGTTGAAGTTCTTGGTTGAAATAATAAATAGAGGATGCATTTTTTATACTTTGCACACTTTTCCTCATAGCTGAATGCTAAGGAACCCATTAGGAATTTTAGAAAAGAGTAACAAGATCAGGTTTGTACTTCCCATCGTACACAATTTATTTACTATCTAGGGAGCTTTGAAAGTGGGAATATTTAGATGGAATTGGGATGAACTATAGTGACTCTCCAGCTTAAAGAGAAAAGGTATCCAATTAATTTCTTTACCTTTTTCTCTTCAGGGTAGTGCTTTTATCCTTCCTAAAATCCTGCACTGCAGGGACAACCAGCATTCCCTTTCTTCTTAAAGGGTTTTCTGGTCAAACAATAGTTCTATAGTCAGAGCTATAATTTTCCTTTGTCCATAGATGCAGACTCTATTCATACTGGAAAAGACATCTGTGGTTCTGAGCATCATTCTCTGGGATGCAGAGGCTGAAATGTTTGGTCTCAAGGAGGTCAGAAGGGGAGGAAGTTGAGGAAGGAGCTGGTTTTCAGTCAATGGTCAACCAGCCCGTATCACAGACCACCCTGCCACCAATTGAGGACCTGATGACAAACACCTTTGAACTGGGGTCAAAAGTCAGGCTCATTCCTCCTCTTTATCTTGAAAATAGTCCTTTTATGTATTATGGGCTGTAGGTTTTATGGTTAGCAGAGCATGTGTGAAGAACTGGGAAGGAACTGAGAAAGACATTGCAATGTGGACAGGGCAGGGCGTGAACAATTATCAACCTTTGTGGAAGTGTTATCCTCTGAGCTGTCATTCACTTGCTTTCTCCCACTCTGAGAGTGTGCTCATGAGGTCAGTAAAATTGACTGAAGACAGACAGACAGAAACATGTTTTCCAGGGATCTCAGAGGAGTAGCAGCTGCAAATAAGACATCCTGGCAATGACCACAAAAGAGAGAGCTGGCTTGACAGCCTTGAATGCACAGGTTACACCTAGATGCCTAGAAAGTATCCTGATTCTCTACAGTGACTATTGACCAAAGGCAGAATCATCTAAGTAGAAGAAACAATGAAATGCACCTGAGAATTCTGACATTTTGTCAACAAAATCAATGTAGAAATTTGCCATGGAAAATTTTCCTGGACAAAGGGAAAAGGCGAGTTGATCCCAGCCTAATTGATATTAACCTATCTAAAGGAAGACTATGGCAAGAGAAGAGAGTTGGTGAGCCAGAAAAGCGTAGAAAAATGGGGATCAGAGAGGCAAAATTCGGCCTTGTGTGCACAGTACCCAGGGGAGAGAGATTGTAAGTCTGGAAGATTCGTCACAACCTGCATATATTTCAAGAGGCCACAGAGTGCATTGCTTAGGATGTCTCTGGAGTCAGACTAACCTAGTTCAAACACTAAGACCGTAGCTTACTTACTTACTTACTTAATTGCTGTCTTGAACAAGATACTTAAGTTCTGTGAGACTTGGTTTCTTCATATGTAAAACCAAGATAATATGAATAGTTCCTTGTTGCCCCTCCTTCCTGGGCACACAGTGAGACTACATTTCCCAACCTCTCCTGAACTTTTAGGAGTGGTCATGTGACTGATTTCTACCCAATGGAATAGGAGCCAAAGTGGCATGAAACCCCTCCAGGCCCAACCCATTAAAAACTTCCTATATTCAATCTTCTATCCTCTTTACTTTCCCACTGGCTGGATGTGGCAGAGCCTCCAACACTTTGGGGACCTGAATGACTGTGTGAAGCAGAGCCCCTTTTACCAATCTGGAACCACGTTAGACTATTTGTAGGAGAAAAAATTAAATTCTATGGAGTAAACTATTATTCCTTTGGGGATTTATTTGCTCCAGCAGTTAGCCATCTTAACTAATATACTACTAATTGTTTTGTTGCATAAAAAGAGATGAGTCCATGTAAAACCTGTAGGATGGTACCTGCTATATAGAAAGTGCTTAAAATGTATAGCTATTATTTTTATTGTGAGCTAAACCAGACGCCTTTGAGGCTGGTGCAAGTTTGAAGATGACAAAATTGATGTCAGACTCAGCTGAAGTTTCTTCGTTTTTTCTTTGTCGTATCAGCCAAAAACACTACACAAGGTATAAATGAGGTGATGAATATATGCCAACATGACTGAGCAGGTCTCCAATACTTGCTTTCCAAGTGATAGATGGGGTGGGCTCAACAACCCACACAGAGCAAGGGTGTTGTCAAGTCAGAAGAGCCCAGAACTATAGACTAATAGCCTTCATACACTTTAGCTTGGGTTAGTAGGTGAAGAGGAGAGAGGGAGTCTCAGATCATTTCTCTAAGATGTCATTTGAGTTTAGGTTTATATCTTTTGCTGAACCATAGTTATATAATATTCTTACTTCCATATTTCATTTCTTATTGCCCCACTGGGTCTACTAGAGGTATCAGTGCAACACAACAAGCTATAACCTACTGCATCCTACCATCCTTCTTCCTTTGTACAAATTCCTTGATTTCCAAACTAACATGTATTCCGATTAGCTTTCCTGCCCTCTATAACTGAAAACTAAAGCCTGGGAATGAGGACAAGCATTGACCACAGAAAAGGAAATCCATATTACCAATGCATATATAAATCAACTATCTACCAGTCCCACTCCAGTCACTCTTTATCCTCCATCCTGCATTATTTTTTCATGGCATTTACAGCTATCTGAAACTTCACCTTTTATTTATTGCCTTACTTATTTATTATCTGCCTCTTCCCCCTGATGTAAGCTTATGAGGACGGAGACTATCCTGTTGCTGCTATATCCCAACATTCAGAACAGTGCCGCTCACAAAGTAGATACAAAGAAGCACATTTTTTTTTCAAATAAATACATGAATTTGTTGAATGAATGGATGTTTGTCATAGGTTGGTTTCCCTAAATATCTTCATTTATGGGGAACTGATGAAAGAATTTCTAGACCAAAAAAGCTAATTATTGGGGCCTTGACAAGATCTGGTACCAAGATCAGGTTACTTTGTGGATACTTGTTTGGGTATCCAAACAGCTGGGATCTTTAGGTAAAGTGACTCTACACAACCACAAAACATTTGGGAATGGAAATGTGTACATTACTTCTGGGGAGGTGAATCTAGCTTACTGTCACTCAATTATATTACAATTCGTTATTTCCTGTTCCGGTGTCAGGAAAAGATTAGAGCCCTTGGGATTACTTAGCCTAGAGGATAAAATGCCAAGATGAGATACAATCTGCTCACTAAAACAAGCCTTGTCAAATTCATCTCATGTCTTTTTTGGTGAGGGTCATTAAGTTGATGGATCTGGGGGAATGTTCTACAATAAAGGATTTTGTGGGATCTCTCAGGTTATTCTCACAGACAAGAAGGGAAAAGACAGGTGAATTGGCATATGGTTGAATGTTGAATGACCATCCCTGAAGGATGCAGGAGGGGGTCTTTGGTGATGGATTTCGTACAAGTACCTGGAATGCATTCTGATCAAATCTGTGGATCACAAATATACCTAGGAATAAGAACTAACACATGGGTGACAGAATCAGGTCCCATAAATCTCTTATTGAGCTGTAACAATGAATGTAATACAGCAAGACTGAATTTAACAGAGATAAAGATCAAGTCATGCACCTGGGTTCAACAAATCAATCACACATCTGACCCAGCTGAGTTCTTTTAAACCATCCAAGCCACTCCCAAGCTGCACAGCCAATATCCTGGAAAACTCAGTCCCTGACACCTTACAGAGCCCAAGTCTAGAGCCTTATTGCCCAAGGTCACAGCTAATTCATTTCTTGACCTGGTCTGTTACCTCAGCTCCTGACCCCTTACTCCATTCCCTGGCTCTGGCTGAACACTTGCCCTTTGGCTCTGACCATAGGCTCCCCTCTGCTGCTATGATCCCATTTCCCCTGCTTTGACCTCTCCAGCTCCTTTGAGTCTGGTCTCTGGGACCCATACCAGCACCTTCTCTGAGAATAGATAGCTTAAGGACAGAACGTTCCAAGCATTGACCAGTCTTGGCACCCATGAAGACACATACCTATGGAGAAGACAGATAAGCACAAAAGTAGATATATAGATAGATAGATACATACATACATACATATATATACATATACATATCTATATATACATATAGGTACGTATATATATCTTAATTTTTTCTTTCATTCTATACATATATATGTTTATAAAAATTCATCCATACTTTATTGCTACCTTTTTGTACTTTATAATATATTAAGTTGTTTTGACCATGAAAATAAATATTTTTCTATGGCAGGTTCATTGGAGAATGCATGTTAGAACTTTTTAAAAAGTATAGAGAGGGTTTTTTTATTTCTAAACTTTAAAAAAATATCACACATCATTCCATGCTAATTTCAATGATTTTTTTGAAGGAAAACATAAATGATCAAAATTCGTTCAAAAGGATGTCCACTTAGCTGGATCTCTAGCTTGAGGCTCTCTGAATGGTGACCCTTGTCCACCTGGTCACACATCCATAGTGGGACATGCAATTATTTTGTTTGTATGCCTTGTCAAGGGCAACCAGATATGTTGGAAGGCATTTCATTATCTCCAAGTTTTCTTTGATAATGACTTAATTTCTAAGAAATGAAATGCATCAGAATCCAGCCACAGCTGCTGGATTCAAGGGCTGCTCTAATGTCTCCCCACCCCCATTTTTGGCCCTTTTCCACCTTCTCTCCAGGCGAGAGGAAGGTGCCCTCCCTTCCCTCTCTCCTCTGCGAGTTATGTCAGGTGGCTTGCTTGGGGAGGTGCCAAAGATTAATAAACGCTGTTTTCAAACTGGCTCAGGAGCTGGTAATTCCTGGTGATTTCAGGCTGGTTTCCAAGCTGTTTGCCAAAGTAGGAGGGAGGACAGAGTTCTTAGTGAATGCCATCCACACACCGCCCTTCCAGACTCACTGTTGGGCCCTGCAGATCATCTCTGCTTCTCCCTCCAGGAAGGAGGCAAAGAATAGTGAGCAGTGATGTCACTTGGGACACTTCTACTGTTTCTATCTGATCCCAGCTTCCTCTCATGAGGAGCAAAACCAAGTCCCCCAAAGCTACCCGTGTCGGCCATGGCCCACTTAGTCTTCCCAGGCACAGGGCCCCCTGAGGCACTCCCTCAGGTTCTGGGAAGAAAAACAACCTTCCAGAGTGTGTCCCCAAGACTAAAGCACTCCCACTCCCCGTTCAGAGCCAGTGAGGACTGCCTCGGTGCAGGCCTCCTGCTGGGGCCTCTGCATGGAGACCCTTTTCCAGCTCCTGAGGGCTTAGCTTGCTTCAAGTGCCAGCTCGAAGCAGCCCTGCCCCAAGAAGCATCAACCATGTACCCTTCACCAGTACCTAGCTCGCTTGGCACCCATTGCCTTAGCGCGCGTGGCCCTCTCTCTTTCACCCTCGTGTTATACTTATCATTGTAGATACCTTGACTCCCTCACTGGACTGTAGGCTTCTTTATGGCACAGAAAATGACCGATTCACCTTTATTTCCCCCAGACACACTCAGCAAATCAGTGAAGAATGGGTCATTATCCTAAAAGCTGCCTGAGTTCCTGGTGCCCTGGGTAAAGCTGCTCACTTCTGTTTCTTCTGGGACACGTTGTAAACGATGCCTGTTTCCAAACACACTGCCACCTTCCAACTCTCTGGCTCCCAGGAACCCCCGACTGAGTTCTCTTTCTCAGAATCAGGAAGAGACCTCTGGGCTCTTTCCCAGCACACGTCCACATTCCACAGGCTCACCTAATGCCACCTTGACCTGCAGTAAAGACAGAGCTGTCCTGATTGAAATAGAAAGGGATGTGGTTTAATCCCTTTTGCTTGATTTCGCTTTCCCTGGTTTCCTCACCTCCAGCTGCCCCTGTGAGAGCCCCTGGGAACCTCCGATGGCCCCACAGGACAGTCTGAATCCATTGCACAGATGGTCACTGAAGACCCCTCTTAATCTGCGTTTCTGATTCATAGCTTGGACAGCAGCAACAGAGGGACATGGAGGGGAGTTGAGGGGAGCAAAGCTCGTTACTGAGGAGAACCTGAGATCTACCCAGGAAAGTGGTCACTGTGTGCACACGGGCCACGTACCAATGTCCCAGGCCTCGCAGGGTATGTGGCTGTATTTTATCAACCTCTGCATTCTCACCACTTAGCATGTGGCTGGATCAAAGCTGCCATTTCTCCATCACATTCAAGGACTCAATAAATATGAGTTGCTTTCCACACCTCCTCTGGCAAAGCATTAGATTCTACCCTGCTTTGCATCTAAGCTAGTTGGTCATGCATCAGTCCTGTCACTATGCTGTAAGATACTTGAGGGCATGGATAGTATGCTATTCACCTCTGCATCCCAACCAGGCACAGAGGACAGAATCAGCCAAGGGTGAAAAGTCAGGTGAATCAACCTGGAGGTGTTGAGAAAGCAGCCAAAGAGCCAGCAGCAGGAAGTTTAAGTGGGTAGAGGATGATCCGTTTCAACTGTGGGTCAGGGTTAGAACACAGTGCCAAACCTCAGGTGGGCAAAAAGAAGGCTCCCGAGGGCAGAACAGAGCTGAGGTCCTAAGTGTGGGCCCTGGGGTTCTAGTGACCAGCAGTGTAACTTCTCTGTGCCTCAACTCATCATTTGCCAACGTGAGTGGATAATATTACTCACCTCCTAGGGTTCTTTTGAGGATGAACAACGTAACGCGTGTAGAGTAGTTAGCACGGTGCTGGGTACATAATAAGCTCTCAAGCGTTAGCCATTACGTCATTATTTTTGTGTACAATTCATAAAACATTTTCCCAAATAAGCAGCAATTTCTCAGAAATATTTGATAGCTAGTGCCCTTTGGGGGCTCTGAAAATAGCTATGAAGGAAAGACTCTCAATAAACTACTTTTAAATAGTTGGGCAGGGTCTTAGTCAGTTCGAGAGTTCCGGAGGCTGGAAGTCCAAGATCAAGGTGACAGCATGGTTGCCTTTGCTGAGAGTCCTCTTCTTGTTCATAGCCCATGCCTTCTTGCTGTGTCCTCACGTGATGGCTGGGGCTAGGGTGCTTTCTGGAGGCTCTCTTATGGACAGCTAATCCCAGTCATGAGAGCTCCACCCTCATAGCCTACGCACCTCCCAAAGGCCACCTCCTAATACAATCATCTTTGGGGATAGGGCTTCAACATATGAATTTTTGGGGGAAACAAACATTCAAACTGTAGCAGGGAAGGTGTGCAGACATAAAAAGAAAAACACACCCAGGGATACACAGGCCTGCCTGATTCTCTGTCTCTGTCTCTCTGTCTCTCTGTCTCTGTCTCTGTCTCTCTCTCTCTCACACACAGACACACACACACACACTCCCCTTTTCCAGGTGTCCCTTGGATAGAATTCTGCAAACAATATGTCATAGCAAGCACTCTTGGCTCTGCCCCTCCAGGGATGATTCCTGAGCCAATGTGGAGGAAGGCATTCTCATCACCATTTCCCTTGAGAAGCCTGTGGTTCCTTGGGATGAGGAAAGCCTGTAATAAAATGCTGTGCATGAACTGATAAAGTAACTAGTATTACTGCGGACAATGGAGTACAAGAAACGATCTATTCAGGCCTTGTTCTGTTACACACTGAATCGATCTTTTACAAAGCAAAAATGGATGTATATGTGAAATCTATACATCCCACTTTCATAAACTGGGTTTATAAAATAAGTTCATTTTTCTGTTAACAGTAAAATCTATATGGCTCTAAGGTTACACTTGCCGCTGAAAGACAATTCCTTCCTGCCCTATAATTACTTTTTCTGTGATTCCAGGTTGTTGGGAGAATTAAATAAGTTATTATAGGGAAAGTGTTTACATTAGTGTCCAGCTCAATTCTAATAGAATAGCAAGCACTCAATAAATATTCTTTGTTATTATTCCCACCATCAATATCATTCCCAGTATTTCAGTCTGCCATCGGAGTCTGAATTTGGTGAGCCAGCTAGAGGAAAAGGATGTCACGGGCACAGTGGTTGTTGAAACTGGTCCTAAGTATTCCAGCTCCCTGGTCTTCCTGGCACCAGGTAGAACTGGACTCACTCAATGGCTTGTGGTTGGGTGGGGGTCACATGACTAGTTCTGGCCGCTGGTTGTGAGTGGAAGCAACGCATGTCACCTCTGGGCTGGAGCTTTTAATTGCTGTGCAGAACCTGCCAGAAGACCAGTAACGTTTCAGAGGAGGGCTGCTCCCTCTGTCTCTGTCCTCAGCTGAGAACAATGACGAGATGGAGTAGAATTCCTGCCAGCCTGCAATGGATGCATAGGATGAGCGAGAAATAATTCTTCACTCTTTTAGCCACTGGGATTTGGATTTGCTTGTTACTGTGACCCACCCTGGCCTGTCCTGACTGACACACCAGTATCTCGATTATCCCAACACAAGTTATTGCATTGCAAGTATATCACCAGAGAAGGGGGACATGGCTTATCAAAAATTCAAAAAGGTTCTTTACCAGTGGCTGTTTCTGCCACAGCATTTCCCTGGGGTGGGGGTGGGGTGCTGGGTGGTTTCTGGGAAAATATGGGGGAAGGGAAAATAAGGCTCCCCCTTCCAGTATTTTGCTCAACTATCAGCTCCCGGTGTTATGGTCATTCCTTGCTAATGTTCACTTGGTGATACTTTGGTCCAGCCTCGAACACATGCTTCGTCCTTGGTTTGACAAATGCCCTGTCTCCAACCAAGTCACCCCTCCATCACTGTGACATTTTGGTGCCCTTCTCTACTCTGCCTTCAGTCAGTACCATCTACATCATCAGAATTTTTCAAACAGTGTTGAACATCGAAAGGGAAAGTAAAAGGGAGTTTCCAGCCCTTTCAAAACTTGGCTCCTCATGCAAATATGCTCAAACCTGTCGGGTAATCTTTTAATTCTCTATACTGGGAGAATGGGTAGCTTTGTCACACACCAAATGTGTCTCCCAGTTCCCACATATCAGGCATCTGGTTCTTTCTCCTGGCTCTTCATAGCACTGGGCAGAAACCTCTGTTGACCACTTCTCGGGAACTCTGCAATTTTCTGTTTTCAGGTCTGTCCCCAAGAGGGCTGTGAGGTTTTCAATAGCTGAGATTTAAATACACTTCCTTTCCCTACCCAAATTGCTTATGTAAAAAGTGGGGGGGAGGGGTGGTGTCTTCAGAGAAGATGCAGCTCAGGTGTCACATCCTATGGAAAGCCCTTTTTGACCTCCTCTACCTCCCACCCGCTGCCAACTGTGGTAGAGGGAGCCGTTCACTCTCTTGTATCCCTATGACCCTGGCAAAATTTTACACTTGCTTATTGCCCTTATTTGTTTACACACTTGTCTCCTCCTTTTAAGGTGGAATTTCCTGGAAAGCAAGCATTTCATTGAGTTTTGTTTATTTTCATCATAGTCCTAACAACTAATGCATCCCTGGTCTACCCTTGCAGACCATTAATGCATGCATGTTTAATTATCAGGTGGACAGACAGCTTATATATCCACATAAATTCACACACCAAGTTAATAATCCAAAGTGTAGCGTATGATTTGGGATGTAGGAAAAAAGGATGGATGAGAAAGATTTTCAAAAGAAAGAAATAGAAAGAGGAAAAAAAACAGACAAATAAATACATGGATGTGAGTCAAAATCAACATCTACCACAGCCAACTCTTGACTTCCTTGATATGCTGTGAGTCTTACTGTCTCAGATAGACACTTTGAGGTTTCTAGTTTGGGCCTGTCCCGATTACAAGACAAAGACAGGGGCACACCATTCCCGTAAAGTTGCAAGATCCCAAGTGAGGTCCTCCCTAGCAGCTTCATTTACCTCAGTTTAGCCCTGGCCCCGCCCTTGAGGGTGTGCCTTGATATTGAATTGACAGTTGTTGGATATTTGAACATTCAGTTGGCTGGAGGAGAAGCTTCCCCTTACGGTGTGAACATGCCAATTATATGGACATGTTCTCCGTGTAATGTAACGTTCTCTATGTGATGACATAGCACGCCACAAACACAGTGGATACATTTGGAATCATTCCTGACTCCTTCCTCTCCTTCCCATATACACAGTCAAGTGGTGGTGAGACATCTTTCATCCTGCTTCCTAGGAAAGGATGATATGAAGGGGAACAGAGCAGGACAGGAAGTGCATGGCAGTTGCTGTGGGGTGACTATAATTGGCTGACTGACCTCTGAGCACATGTGAAAGACCCTTGAGTACTCTTTGATATAACTGGATGAGATTTGGAAAGGATGAGCAGGTAAGAGCAGGAGCCAGTTCAATTTAAATAATTACTGTGCATCTTTATCTGCAAGGGATATAAACCTGGGGAACCTGGTTTCTTACACTCCGTCATCTCTCACTCCTCTCCAACACAACCCTTCCCCATGCCAATAAGTCTGTTTGCTAATCTTGAGAATGCTAGATTCATTTGTACCTCCACTCCTTTGCTCATATGGTGTACAGCCATCTATGTAGCCCTTCCTTTCTCCCCTGTTTATCTGACCCCATCTGAGCCATCCTTCAAGACCCTCTTCTATTTATCTCTTTAAACTAATATCTACCTATGTGGTCTCTCTCTGCTGTGAATACCTGCCACACTGCATTATCATCCACTTAGGCACTTAATTGCATGCTGTCTCATATCATTATTTTAAAGTTTTCTTAGTGTCTATCTTGTTTGCCTAAGTTGACTATATTTCCTTTGAGTTTAGGGGTCATAAATGTCTTCCATTTTTCTCTAAGAGCCATTGTGCTTCCACATATAGTAGGAGTCTAATACCTATTGGATGTGTGGATGAAGAAATAGTACATAAATGTGGTGTTTGTATACTTCCTTTACATGATTCTGCCAAAATGACACCACTTAATCTCTCACCATAACTTGTTTTTGTAGTAGTGGAGACAGATTTTCCCTGATGTACTGACGCTCTTACTCACACCCTCAATGGGAAGATGTACATTGCAGGAAAAACTGCAAATACACTGGCTTCATAATTTGGGGCAAACCAAGATCTGTCACCCAATCCACACCTGGAAAAGGGGACAGTAATAGCAATAGTAGTAATAAAAGTGATGTGAGGGGCACTGTGTTTGCCTCCTCAAGATCTACATCCAGTATGTTTGCTTGTTCTCTGTAGCTCCCCTCAAAGCAAGTGGGATAATGGATTAACCCAAATGAATGAAAAATCCGATCTCCTGCTACCATTGTTGATTCAGTTGTGGGCACTTTCCCCAACTCAGGCCAAAGAGTATGGGGAAGACGTTTGCTCGCTGACTCTGGAAGAGAAGTATTTTCATTAAGTAAGACCTTCCCAAACCTTTAGAGGAAGCTGACATCATAGAAGGCATGGCAGACGGAAAGAAACCAGCTCTTGGTGACATTGTTTAGCTGCTGAATCAGACTATCCCTGAAGTCCATCCTATCCTGGACTTCAGTTAAATGAGGTACCTGTTCAAGTTCAACTCAATCCACTTAGAGTTCGATTTCCTGTTCCTTGCAACCAAATATATTATAACTGGTATACATATAAGGACAATAATAGCTGCATTACAAACTCACAGAGTAGTCTGGAGAGTAAAAGTTAATCACGGATGAGTAACTGCTGTGTAGGCTTTATCATGCAAATGTTTGTTGCTGAGAGTCCCTCTGTTAAGATGTCTTCTCTTAGGAGATAGAATATGGAGAGGATCTTAAAGATGCAGAAGTCTTGTTGGGTGGCTATCTTGGGAGTTAAAATTTTTTCTCAACAGAATTTGTCAGAAAGCTTGAAACATTAAAATACAAGCTGAACAGAATAAAAAGTACTGCACATGATGAACTTTCTAGAAGGAAATAATTTACATAAAACCTGGTGCCCAGCACACAGTGCTAAATAACTCTTTGTTTTTAAATTTTATTTTTATTTTTAAAGACAAACTAATCATACAGGGTACATGAAGTTACCGAAGTGTGTAAGTGTAGTCTCTCTCCTCCCCTAGCCCTCAGTAGCCGATAAACCTTCCTTTGCATCTCTTGTGCATATTTCTAGAGCTATTCTGTACGCACCCGTAGCATCCCATATACACTGCCGTGCTCCATTTTATTTTTTTTTTAGATCACATAATGTATTTTGGAGGCCTCTCCATATCAGTGTCTGTAGGGCTGTCCATTTCTTTTTAACCACTTCAGAGAATTCCAAACATAGCCCAAACGTAATTTCTCCTTCCATGAATTTGACCATGTTTACCTTTGGACACTTAGAACGTTTCCCATCGTTTGCGGAAACGATAATGGGATGTAAAACAGTGATGTCATGATTATCCTTCTAGGGAGAAATTTCACAGAAGTGGGAACCCATCTGTAGGATAAATTCCGAGTCGTGGAATTGCTGATTCAAAGGGCTTATGTACAGTAACTTTTTCATTTTTGAATTCATGAATGTTAAATTCGATGAATTCGCGGGCAGCCCCGTGGGGCGCCTAAGCACTTCTCTAAAGCTGTCGGTTAGATACTGGGTTGAGGACTAGGAGACCCGCAGACCGAGCCCTGGCTCCGGCCGCGCAAGGCGGAGCCACGCCCCGCCCGGCCCACTCGCCCGCCGCCCCACCCTGCACGCGACCTGCCCGCAGCCCCCGGCTGAGGAGCGGCACGTGCGATTCCACGTGAGGCTCCTAGCGGCACGCAGAGGAGGAGTGCGCCTGCGCCGGCCGCAGGAAAAGTAGGTCAGACGCCTCCTGTCACGTGACTCGCTCCCCTCAGCTACCCCGGCGCCTGCCGCCCGGGCAGAGCCGGCAGGCGCTCCGCACCCAACGTGACGGCCGGGCGCGGCGGGGCGGGCGGGGTCCGCGAGCGCCTGGCGCCCGCGAGGATTCGCCGGTTCTCCTCCCTTTGGGGCTCTCCGCTCCGAAGTCGGGCGGGCAAGTGGAGCGCCGCACTGAGCCTCCTAGAACGGGGTGGAAACACACGGCAAAGGAAAGCGGCCTCGCGTCCCTGACACCCGCACGCGGCTTTTTGAAGCATTGCAGCCTGGAAGGAAGGGAAGTGCGTCGCGTTTCGGTGACAGACGAATCCCACCGATCCTTTGCGGTCCCCATGTTATAAGGGAACACAGACATTCAAGGAAACAAACTTTGTCAAAGGAAATAGAAAAGAATGTGAATGATTCCTGAACATTTGCAGGAATGTTCTACAGGCCCCATTTCTAATCTCCTGCCCACCGCCGCCCAAATATACCCGCCTACAAGGATTGTAGGCACATTTCTCACCTACAAGAGACTTCAGAGGTGATGGTGGTGCCGATGGGGCTGGGTGTGTGTGAAGGCAGCCCTGAATCAACTGAAGCCTGAATTTTATGCATCAGGAATCATTTTATTTCGTGCCTCCATCCTTTCTGATTTTAAACTTGTTACACAAAGACAGGCTCTGCCTAAGTGGGTTGCAATCCAGTGGAAGAGACTGACAAGCAAAGTCAGTGGTCTACACCGTGGTGGGCTGTAAATCCTTCGATAGAGGTGTGCCCAGGTGTTACATAAGCCCAGAGGAGGAGGGGCACCCGAGCGCAGGGTTGGGTACCCTGAGCCTTGAAGGCTAAGTGGGAGTTATTTGGCAGAAAAGTAAGGCAGAGGGGGTGGAAAAGTGTTCCAAACAAAGGGAGCTACTAATAGTTACATAATGTTTCCCTCACGGAGTTCTTTACTATAATTGTTTTAGCCATGCATGTAGTTGGAATGTATATAGTTTCCATTTATGTTATTCTAAACTAGTCTTTAGTGAACATCATTATGCACGATACTTTCCCCCCTCCACTTTAAACTCCAGGAACAGGATGGCTGCGTAGAAGACACAAATATTTTGTATCTTTTGTAAAGCATTGTCAAATTATTTTCCAAAATAGTTGTAAATTTGTACCAAGGTGGCATGTAAGTATTTAGCATTCAGGCAGTAAGTTGCCTGTTAATTATTTCAAGTCAACGTAGCCTGATGAGATTAACACTTGATTTACTAGAATGCCATAAATCATAATACATGCATTTCTAGTTTTCATGATAAAATTCTGAATGAATTCAAGTTTGAAAAATGGAAAATATCAGATCAATGCATTTCATCCTTACAGGAAACCAGGTGGCATGTACGAGGGGGAGAGGAGGGGAGGAGAGGAGCGATACTAACTAAAGCAGCAGAAATACCTGATTACTCTGATTACTCCTTTCTTGCTGTGAATTAAGAGGAAGAGAAAGTAGCTCCACACAAGCCAGAACAAGACAAGAAGTTTCCACGCCTCTCTGCAAATGTCAGAACAGCAGCAGAATCAAAGAGGCCCTGAGTTTGACCCAAAAGGCCACTATAACTTACAGGAGGAAGGCTGGTCATGTGTTGGGGAACGAAGTTCCAGAAACCAACAGGCCTCCGCTTGGTCTCTGTTGGCATCTGTACCTGCAAGGAGAAAACAATACTGTGACACTGAAAAGGACATTTAGGAGAAAAGTGATTTAGGTAATACGGACTATGAAAGCCGAACATTTCTTACTTTTTGCCTGTATTAAGCTAGATGGTTAAGGAAAACAGAAGCATGGTGCAGTTATGATTTTGCAGAGACGTGGCTGTAGTTCATACTGTGGTTGTCTCCCTAATATCCATTCTGCACATTGCGTAATGACCTTATACTTTGGGGGGCAGGGCTTACCTCCCCTCAGCTTCAGGGGCTGGCCTTGATTGAATTAACAAATCAGTGTAGTCCCATTGCTCTTTTTATGAGGATTAGAAGAGTTAATTCAGCAAAAGCACTTAGAACATTGGCTGCCACATGTTAAGTGCGCAATGAACATTTGTTGTTGATGCTGTTGTTATTATTAGTGTAACAATGACTATTCAGTGAGAGAAAGCCTGAACTTGTTTCAGTGGTTACAGGATGACATTCTTTCTCCTAGGATGGGGATACAGAAGCATGTGTAACCACTGATGCCATCCGTCCACCTTGAGGGGAGCCAACCCACCACACACCTGATAGACAAGGGGGGCAGAGGAGGCCACACCCCGATCAAACTTCAGTTGTAGCCTGCACCAACCACCTCTTGACAGTTCAGTTGTTCGAGCCAAACACATCCCATTTGTTACTTCAGTCACTGGAGTTGGGTTATCTGTTATTTGCCAGCAGAAGCATCTTATATGAAACCATGCCTAGGTCCTTATTTTAACTAAAGGGTTAAAATGATGACAATGGCATTCCATTCTGAGCATGAACTTGTTAAAGAATGGGATTAAATCTTACCTCCATGGCAGATGAATACAATGACCCAAAGTATTCATTTTCTAGGGCTGCCATAACAAAATACCACTGGATGGTAAGACTGGTGGCTTAAATAACAGAAATTTGTTTTCTCACAGTTCTGGAGGTTAGGAGTCTGAGATCAAGGTGTTGGCAGGGTTGACTTCTTCTGAGATCTCTCACCTTGGCTTGTAGATGACCATATCCCCTCTCTGTGTTTTCATATGTTCTTCCCTTAGTGTGTGTGTGTCTCCCAATTTCTTCTTCTTATAAGGATGCCATTCATATTGGATTAGGACCCACCCTAATGACTCTGTTTTAACTAAATTACCTCTTTAAAGATCCTATTTCCAAATATAGACACATTCTGAGATACTGGGGACTAGGGCTTAATATTTATGAATATAGTGGTGGGGGGCACAATTCAGCTCATAACATCCAACAAGACATTAATGATATAATATGGGTTATTTAATATCAGATCTTAGTTCTTATTCTAGTTCTCTTCTCCAAGGCTTTTGTTCAGGACTGCTTGTGTGTGTGTGTGTGTTTGTGTGTGTGTTTGTGTGTGTGTGTGTGTGTAGGGGCTCAGGATGGGAGAGAGACTGATGTTGGAAGAGCATGCCTGAGGGTATAGATCCAGAAAAACTGCATGCAATGAAGCTCAGGCTAAATCTACTCTTAAATATCTGTCCTCAAAGAACAATTCACATTGAGGACAGGAAAGCAAAGGTAAAGGAAGCCTTGATTATTTTACTCTTTGTGAAGATGGGCAACTTTGCTAAAGAATATGCTTCAGGCAGATTTTTTTTTCCTCCCTTAACACTTCTTGGCTAAACTGCTGGTGCTTTATTGAAGAGTAGAATCTGATTTCTGGACCTGCTTGAAAAGCTGTTTCTGTGTTCTAATTTCAGTAAGGCAACATTCCAAAAAAGAATGGAGAGCTCAGTTTGTATTCCTAGGTTGGTCATTGAATTGCATACTTTGTACTATAGGGAAAAGCTGTGGGACATAGAAGACACTTCCCCACCTTTGGGCTCAGTTTCTCTGAATGTTAAGTGAAGCAGTTGGACTCCATGATTTCCGTTGTTTCTGTCTATTTATCATAGGATTAGATGAAAAGAATGTATTTTGGTTTCTTTGTTGGGCTTTATTAGTAAAAACTGCACTTAGTGTTCTCAAAAACTCTTTCCCAGCATTCAAGTGGCTATTTTTAAAAAATATCTACTGGCTGCACTTGGTCTTAGTTGCGGCAGGCAGGCTCCTTGGTTGCAGCATGTGAACTCTTAGCTGCGGCATGCATGTGGGATCTAGTTCCCTGATCAAGGATTGAACCCACGTCCCCTGCAATGGGAACACGCAGTCTCATCCACTGCGCTACCGAGGAAGTCCAGCAAGTGGCTATTAACACCACCTGCATCAGGTACTCACAACAGATAACGAAGGCACATTTCTTAAGAATGAGATGATCCAGATATCCCATCTTTGAACATCTGCCCATGTTTATCTCATTGTACAATTCTTTTACTTTTTTTCCCCTAGAGTGAGGAAAGGGGAGGGAAGAAGAATTGTTCATAGTGGAAGCCAGCATTCTAAGGAAAATATTTTGTTATTGCTTCTCAGTGTACCATCCCAGGAAGGCATGCTCCAGCCCAGAGGTTCTTAACCAGGGATGAACATCACAATCACCTGTGACAGTTTTTCAGTACACATGCCTGTGACTCCATTTCTCAATATTTTGAATCAGTGATTCTGGAGAAGGGCCTGAATTTGTGGAAAGATCTACAGGAATAATGCCACACATAACCAGTTCCGAACTGCGGGTTTGATCCAAACCCTTTCCTTCTTCCCATAAACCATTCCCAGTTCCTTTTGGCCAATGATGCTAAAACACCTTGTATTACAAATACAGCTCATGTTAATGGAAATATATCTGCAATCGAGAGGGACAATTCTTTCTTCCCTAAGTTACATATTAGGAATTTTAGTTGGTTGTGAGAAAAATAATCTAAGTAACTCATAAAATTCTACCTATTTTGCCATTGTAAATGCAGTTAGCATTTCTGAAACTAGGGGTGATGTTTTGCTACAGAGCTGATGTACTCTAAACAACAACAAAACTTTGTGTGGCATTTGCAATAGTTGCAGAGCAATATTTGGTATCAATGTTTTTGTTGAATCACTGAGTTACATTCTGGAATTACAGCACTAAAATAACAAGAGGCTTGATTCCATCAACTCTCCTGGAGGGTTTATGTAAGGAAATTATATTTGCTTGCTGAACTGTAAATTAAACAGGTTCTAGCTTTCCACTCCTTCAGACTTGCATCTCTCTGGCTGCATATGGAATTTGCTCTCATTGGACTCCAGTAGAGAGCATCTAAGTAGAGAAAAAGAGGAAACATTACTCAACACATCGAAAAACAAAGAATTTTCTGCTTCCCCCAGAAGTCCAGCTCTTGGAGCAGCGGAATAAGCAGACATTTTGGAGTCAAACAAAACTGGTTCGAACTCCAGCTCCTTCTTGCTACAACTAGTTTACATGTGTAACTATTTGTGTCTTCACCTTCTTAGCTTCAGCGCCCTTGAATCTGCACAATGGCAGATCACACTCATGTGGCAGGGTGGCTATGAGCATCAGAGCAAAGATGATGTATGTAAAGTGCTTGGCACATAATAGGTACCCTCAACCGGTTCCTGGCATCATCATTATTATTTTCTTAGAAAGAAAAAAATAGGTGCAAATAAGCAAGGCTTTACTTTTTCTTCATAGTTCCCCCTTAATGAGAGGAATTCAAAAGGAATGAGAATAAATTTGGAAAGCCCTGACTTGCCTCTTGGTAAGCAGGGATGCCAACTCTGAAGTGGCTGCTTCTCTGTAGATGAAGCACAAAATGTCTACATATCCTATGGTATATGTGACATTCTCAAGGGAGTGAAAAGAAGCCCTTAAACTTCCTTTGGACTGCACATTAGCTGTGAATTGATAGCTCCACTTGAAATCTAATGAAAACTCAAACTCCCTGGAGTTTAGGCACAATCTTTTTCAATATGGGGGAAGTGGATTCAACTAGGATATGTAGTATTTACATGATCTCAGATTCTTATAGAACCCAAGATTACTAAGTACAAAGCAGGTGGCTGTAAACTGTACCTTAGTTGTTAAGAGGAAAGGGAAGAAGAAAATTGAACCTTTTAAAAAAATTAACCTGTTAAAGTTCTGAATTTGCTTGGGTCAAATTCTTATAACAGCCTGAGTGTCCAGGGAAGTGGAAATAGAAAATAAGGAAGGGTTATGATGTTAACATCAGACGTTCAAATCCAAGGGGAAGTATAACTACCCCAAAGTATAACTATCATAAATCTTTTTGCACCGAATAACATAATACAAAAATGTAAAACATAACTAATATGGTTGAAATAACATAGACAAACATCAATGTTTTACCCTGTAAATAGAGAATACATGTCCTTTTGTTGTTGTTGTGTTTATCTTTTTTTTTTAACATCTTTATTGGAGTATAATTGCTTTACTATGGTGTGTTAGTTTCTGCTTTATAACAAAGTGAATCAGCTATACATATACATATATCCCCATATCTCCTCCCTCTTGCATCTCTCTCCCACCCTCCTTATACATATTCTTTTTTTTTTAAGTGTTGAAACATTTATAAAAATACATACTGGGCTCAAACACTTGACAAATTATCAGATATGGGCATAGTATTAGCAGTGGTTAACTCTAAAGGTGGAGTAAAGAGTGACATTTACTTTTTCTGTGTTCTTTCGTATTGTTCGAATACTTTATAACCAACATTTTTATAAGAAAACGTAAGATTATTTTCATTTAAAAATAATACCAAATAATTTCTGGATACTTACTGTGTTGATATAGGTATTAAGCATGTGTCCTGACATTTCATTTCATCCTCACAAGAACCCCTGAAGTAGTATGGCAAAGATTAATGGCATCTCCCTTTCCCATACATATCTTTTCTCTATTTCTTCCATAGTAATAGAAGTTTTAGGTAGACATGCACCACACAGCTAGAGACAAGATTTCCCAGCCTCCTTTGCCCCTTGCCGGTAGATACCAACTAATTGGATGTGAGTAGAAGATGTCAGTGCAACCTCTGCCCCTCCTCCCTCTTTTAACCTTTCCTGCTGCTAGAATACGGACCAGTGGACATGGTGGGAAGCCGTATTCAACCAAGCCAAAGAGGGCCCCCCTATAGGGAATAGAGAGCAACAAGAGAGAGAAAACCTGGGTTCCTAATGCCATGGAGCCCTAGATCAGCCTTGGACTGTTTGCACTCAGACTTCTGTAAGAGGGAGAAATGAACTTCTATATTATTTAAACCACTATTAGGTTGGTATCTGTTAAATCAATATTCTGTTATTATATTGTGTAGATTTTCTTTTGAGAATTGTAACTTTTACATTATGTTTTATAACCATAATTATTTAAAAATTCACTTTAGCAACTTCCCTGGTGGTCCAGTGGCTAAGACTCTGTGCTCCCAATGCAGGGGGCCCAGGTTCCATCCCTGGTCAGGGAACTAGATTTCCACATGCATGCCACAACTAAGAGTTTGCATACCGCAACTAAAGATTCCACCTGCTGCAGCTAAAAAGATCCTGCATGCCACAACTAAGACCCTGCACAGCCAAAATAAATAAATAAATATTTTAAAAATTCACTTTAGGGCTTCCCTGGTGGTGCAGTGGTTGAGAGTCCGCCTGCCAGTGCGGGGGACGCGGGTTCGTGCCCGGTCCGGGAGGATCCCATGTGCCGCGGAATGGCTGGTCCCGTGAGCCATGGCCGCTGAGCCTGCGCGTCCGGAGCCTGTGCTCCGCGGCGGGAGAAGCCACATCGGTGAGAGGCCCGCGTACCGCAAAAAAAAAAAGAAAAAAAAAATTCACTTTATGCTTAGTATATTTCAATGTTCACCAATAATCCTTATGTGTCTCAACATCACCCCTTTCATAAATATCTTATTCTTAATCATGCCCAGTGGCCCTGGTGGTATCTTTTCATTCCAAAAGGGATATATGAGTGATATATTCCCAGAGTTCTTCATATTTGAATGACAATTTTTAAAAATTGAAATATAGTTGATTTACTATACTGTATTAGTTTCCGGTATACAGCACAGTGATTCAGTATTTTTGCAGATTATACTCCATTATAGGTTATACAAGATAATGGGTATAGTTCCTTGTGCTATGCAGTAAATCCTTGTTGCTCATCTATTTTATGTATAGTAGTTTGTGTTTGTTAATCCCAGATTCCTAATTTATCCCTCCCCATTCCCTTTCTTCTTTGGTAATCACAAGACTGTAGTCTATGTCTGTGAGTCTGTTTATGTACATTCACTTGTTTTATTTTTTAGATTCCATAATAAGTGATATATAGTATTTGTCTTTCTCTGTCTGACTTATTTTGCTAAGCATAATGTTCTCTAGTTCCATCCATGTTGCTGCAAATGGCAGTATTTCATTCTCCTTTATGGCTGAGCAATATTCATATATATAAATACACATTGCACATCTTCTTAATCCAATTCTTTGTTGATGGGCATGGGTTTCTTCCATATCTTGGCTATTGTAAATAGTGCTGCTATGAACACTGGGGTGCCTGTATCTTTTTGAATTAGTGTTTTCGTTTTTGTCCAGTATATACACAGGAGTGGAATTGCTGGTTCATATGGTAGTTCTATCTTTAGTTTTTTAGCCTCCATACTGTTTTCTATAGTGGTTGCACAAATTTACATTCCCACCAAGAGTGTACGAGGGTTCCCTTTACTCCATATCCTCTCCAACATTATTTGTAGACTTTTTGATGATGGCCATTCTGACTGGTAAGGTGATACCTCTTTGTAGTTTTGATTTGCATTTCTCTTATAATTAGTGATGTTGATCACATTTTTATGTTCCTGTTAGCCATCTGTATGTCTTCTTTGGGCAAATATCCGTTCAAGTCTTCTGCTTATTTTTTGATTGGATTGTTTGTTTTTTTACTATTGAGTTGTGTGAGCTATTTGTATATTTTGGATATTAACTGCTCGTCATCATTTCCAAATATTTTCTCCCATTCTGCAGGTTGTCTTTCAGTTTTGTTGATGGTTTCCTTTGCTGCGCGAAAGCTTTTAAGTTTACGTAAGTCCCATTTGTTTGTTTTTGTTTTTGTTTTTGTTTCCTTTGCCTTGGGAGACGGATCCAAGAAAATATTGCCATGATTTATGTACAAAATGTTTTCACCTATGTTCTCTTCCAGGATTTTTATGGTTTCATGTCTTACATTTAAGTCTTTAAGCCATTTTGAGTTTATTTTTGTATATGGTGTGAGGGAATGTTCTAATTTCATGCTTTTACATGTGGCTGTCTAGCTTTCCCAGCACCACTTGTTGAAGAGACTGGTTTTTTTGTATTGTATATTTTTGCCTCCTTCATTGTAGATTGATTGACCATTGGTGGGTAGGTTTATTTCTAGGCTCTCTATTCTGTTCCATTGATCTTTGTGTCTGTTTTGTACCAGTACAACACTGTTTTGATTACTGTAGCTTTGTGGTACAGTCTGAAGTCTGGGAGGGTTATACCTCCAGCTTTGTTCTTTTTTTCTCAGGATTGCTTTGGCAATTCTGGGTCTTTTGTGGTTCCATATAAATTTTAGGATTATTTGTTCTAGTTCTGTGAAAAATGTCCTGGGAATTTTGATAGGAATTGCATTAAATCTGTAGATTGCTTTGGATAGTATAGCCACTTTAATAATTTTGATTATTCCAATCCAAGAACCTGGGATATCTTTCCATTTCTTTGAATCATCTTTAATTTCCTTCATCAATGTTCTGAAGTTCTCAGCATATAGGTCTCCTTGGTTAAATTTGTTCCTAGGTATTTAAAATTTTTTTGATGCAATTTTAAATGGGATTGGTTTTTTAACTTTCTCTTTCTGATATTTCATTATTAGTGGGTAGAAAAATGCAACAGATTTCTGTATATTAACCTTGTATCCTGTAACCTTGCTGAATTCATTTATTAGTTCTAACAGTTTTTGGGTGGAGAATGACAATTTGATTGTTTTAGAATTCTTGAGTCACTCCCTTGCCCGCTTAGGTCTCTGGGGATTGCTTTTTCTTTATGTGATTTTTTTAATCTGTTATTTATCTATTGGGCTGAAGGGAGGTTTAAGATCAGCCTGATTACTACTTATTTTAGAGTAACCTGACTTCTGCTGGGGCACTTATAGATTGTAAACTTTAGAATAACAACTTCACAAAGATTATGTGATAGCATTGGTCAATATTTAATCATTTTAAAAAACACCATAGACCCTTCATTGTGTAGCTCATTGGCTTTCATCATTCCATTTTCTTGTTATGTTGTTTAACTTTTCTTTTTACTCTGTTATCTTCAGATACACCAACTATCTGTCTTAACTCATTCATCCATTCAACAAATATTAAATGTTGGTTACCACTCAATATTTCTATGTGGCAGGCATTGTTCTAGATGACAACAGTAGAGGAATGAATGGGATGGACCAAGTTTCCACCCCATGGAACATACCTTTTATAGGGAGGAGGTAGTAAATAATTAAACAGAAAACTAAACAAGATCCTTTCAGATAGAGATACGTTTTAGGAAGAAAAACCAGGATGATGTTAACAGTGTGACTGCCAGGAAGCAGTGGATCGAGGCTAACTTTAGTGTTTGAGCTGAACCCTGAATGACCTGAAGAAGCCATTCATCCAAAGACCCTCAATTCCTCTTTCTTTGTCTCACTTCACATCCAACCCTTCAGAAATCCCAGCTGAGGGTTTTTGAAAGTAGATTTCAAAATATATCTCAAATCAGGTCACTTCTCACCACCTCAGCTGCTACTACCCTAGACCAAGCTATCTTTATTTCTCCACTGGTCTCTGTTTCCACTCTTCCCTCCTGAATCTACTTTCCTCTAGTATCCATAACAACTTCTGAAGAATCAGTCACATTGTGTCACTGCCTTGCACAAATCCCTACAATGACTTTCTATGACAGAAAGTGTTATTTTCTTTCTTTTTAAAACAATTAATTAATTTTATGGCTGCGTTGGGTCTTCGTTGCTGCACGTGGGCTTTCTCTAGTTGTGGCGAGCGGGGGCTAACTCTTTGTTGCGGTGCACAGGCTTCTCATTGTGGTGGCTTCTCTTGTTGCAGAGCACAGGCTCTAGGCACTCAGGCTTCAGTAGTTGTGGTGCACGGGCTTCAGGAGTTGTGGCTCACAGGCTCCAGAGCACAGGCTCAGTAGTTGTGGTGCACAGGCTCGGGTGCTCCGTGGCATGTGGGATCTTCCCAGACCAGGGCTCAAACCCGTGTCCCCTGCATTGGCAGGAGGATTCTTAACCACTGCACCACCAGGGAAGCCCGAGAGCATTATTTTCAACCAGAAAACATTTATGTCTTCTTCCTCTGCTAATAGAATTACCTAATTTTAGCTAGGCACATTTCCCAACTTCCCTTGCAACCAGTTTTGGTTATGTGACCAAATTCTGGCCAATAGGATGCGAACAGAATCGATGTGAACAATTTCTAGGTTGTACCCTTAAAACGAAAAGAGTTGTCCTTTCCTTCTCCTTTCCTCTGGTCCCCATGGGGAACATATGGTGATGAGCTACCTTCTACCATGTAGAAGATGGCAAATTATGGGGGATGAATAGGATAACAAGAAGAAAGGTGGTTTTTTTTTTTTTTTGGGGTCCGGGAGCCTCTCACTGCTGTGGCCTCTCCCATTGTGGAGCACAGGCTCCGGACGCGCAGGCTCAGCGGCCATGGCTCACGGGCCTAGCCGCTCCGCGGCATGTGGGATCTTCCTGGACTGGGGCATGAACGCGTGTCCCCTGCATCGGCAGGCGGACTCTCAACCACTGCGCCACCAGGGAAGCCCAGAAAGGTGGTTCTTGACACCATGGAGGTCCTTGGACTGCTTACCTTCAGACTGAAACCTTCTCTTACCTTCAGAGGGAGAAATAAACTTCTGTGTTACTTAAATCATTGCTATTTAGGGCTGTGAGCAGAAATGACGTGTGGTACTTCTGGATCATGCCCTTAAAAGAAAAGATCAGGGCTTCCCTGGTGGTGCAGTGGTTGGGAGTCCGCCTGCCGATGCAGGGGACGCGGGTTCGTGCCCCGGTCCGGGAAGGTCCCACGTGCCGTGGAGCGGCTGGGCCCGTGAGCCATGGCTGCTGAGCCTGCATGTCCAGAGCCTGTGCTCCGTAACGGGAGAGACCACAACAGTGAGAGGCCCGCGTACTGCAAAAAAGTAAATAAATAAAATAAATAAAGTAAAGAAAAGATCACCTTGCCTTTCCCTGACTTTGCTGTCTGGGATGCAAACACAACAACAGCAGAGGGAGCAGCCACCTTGGGTTCAGAAGTAGAAGCATTATCTTAAGGATTGCCTGGCCACCTCCTGATCCTAGGCTTCCTACTTATGGACAGTTATGTGAGAGAAATCAAATCAACTTCCAACTTCTAACCTGTTGGAACCTCTATACTCTTGGCGTCTCTTTGTTACATCATCTTAGATCCTACCTAACTGATATATTTCCTTTCACACTTAAATCTGAAGTCCTTAATGAGAAGACCAGTATGCATAGGGAGGTCAACACCTAGCACAGTGTTTGGAACAAAGTATGCACTAAAAATATGAGTGTCCTGTCCCTCCCCCCACTTCACTCAGCACATAATTTTAATGCCTGGAAACCCCAAGGTCAATGTGACTACGTTTTAATGGGAAACTAAATACCGATAATTACAAAAGGTTGTTCTTAAGAGGATAGCATCACTACATATGTTTGCCAGGAGATATCTTGCTATATTTTTGACATTAAAAAGTTTCCAGTTCTTTGGGAAAGTGAGGCATTGTTGATTTCAAGCCTTATAACTGTCATAGATAGCTCTTCATCCAATCTAAGCCTTAGTTTTCTCACACTTCTCAGAACGCCTGCAGGAACGGATTCATTAGACATTCAGTGGCAGAAGCTTGATGTGTTAGCCCCGTGTGATGGTACAAGCTCTTTTCTTACACTGTTAAGGCCTGTGAATGTCAGCCCACTGCCAGGGCATTAATTAAATTGGGCAACAGTGAGAGCCCTGACTAGAAAATCCGTGGAATAGTGAAGAGAGGTTTCATCTTGTTCAGCCTCCACCAGCTGCTGCCACTACAGAGAGGAAAAGGCAGCCAACAGGGTTTCTACTAAATACCAAGAATGAGACAGGTGCTTTACACACATTGTTTCCTTCATTACTCGCAAGAGCCGGATAAAATTGTCATTACGATCTCCGTTTCATTGATGAGAAAACTGAGGCTTAGGAGACTTGGCTATTTGTCCCCAAGTGCTGAACAAGGAAATTATGAAGTCAGATTTTCTTGTGTTTGTTAAAAACTCATGGTTCTTCTATCCACCCACCCTGCCCCCACCCCCAGGCTTCTGACACTGTGATGAAGGGATGTGAGTTCTGGGTGGGGCCCAGGAAAAGGGGTTCTCAGGACCAGGCACTCGGGGCTCAGTGTCCTTGTCTGAAGGCCGTGGGTGCTGGGGTTGAGCTAGACTATCTCAGGCTCTTGTGGGAAGAAGGCTGTGGAACCTGCAGCTGGTTAGGAATGACACAAAGTGCTTCCCAATCCGCACGTTGGGCCAGTGTCTCTGTTCTCTTTCTTGCAGCCACACACACGCCCTGGGCCGGAGCTTCCTCACAGGCCCCGAGACAGCCAAGGATCAAGGGCTTCATTCACAAAATATGTATTGAGCACCTTCTAGGAGCCTGACCTTGTGCCCTGGTCACACTGATCAACAAGACATGCATGATTCCTGGCTGCATAAAGCTTATACTTTAGTAGGGGGCACAAGCCAGAAACAAACAATTACCCAGTTTTAAAAGTATTTAGGGGCTTCCCTGGTGGTGCAGTGGTTGAGAATCTGCCTGCTAATGCCGGGGACATGGGTTCGAGCCCTGGTCTGGGAGGATCCCACATGCCACGGAGCAACTAGGCCCGTGAGCCACAGCTACTGAGCCTGCACATCTGGAACCTGTGCTCCGCAACGGGAGAGGCCGCGACAGTAAGAGGCCCGCGCACCGTGATGAAGAGTGGCCCCCGCTTGCCACAACTAGAGAAAGCCCTCACACAGAAATGAAGACCCAACACAGCAAAAGTAAATAAATTAATTAATAAACTCCTACCCCCAACATCTTAAAAAAAAAAAAAAGTATTTAGAAAGAAAAAAATAAGGCTTTGAAAAAAAGAGAAAAAGAGTAACTCGACTTTAGAGACAGCAGCTGTGGGGGCAGGGGGCAGACCTGGGAAGGTTAGGTTTTGACTGACCAGTCCGGGCTGGAAGGACTCAGAGTTCTAGAGAAAGTGGCAGGAAGAGCTCCAGGCAGAGGGAACAGCGTGTGTAAAGGCCCGAAAGCTGGAAAGAACATACCAGGTTTGAGGACCGGAGGCTTGAAGAAGTAAAGCTGGAAATCGAATCAGGGGCCAGAATCTGCAAGGCAGGGCTTGAGAGCTGTACTAAGGAGCTTAGATTTTAGCTGAAATGCAGGAGAAAGCCAGAGAAAGATTTTAAACAGGGAAGAAAAGTGATCCAATGCCTCTGTCTTTTTTAATCCTCATGCTTTTCAGGGGGTAAATTTATTGAAGTTCATAAGTTCAGTAAAGTCCACTTATTGTAAGCGTTCGGCTCAATAAATTTTAACAATGTGAAGATCTCTAACCAGCACCCAGATCAAGAAACAGAACATCACCCCAAGCCCAGAATCTCCCCTCATGTCCCATTCCATTCACTTATCCATCCCCGTCTCATGCTGAAGCTGGCTCCTAGTGGCTTGTGAGTTATGAGGATGAAGTTTTCAGGAATTTATGAACTGGTTGTTAAACACAGCAACTATGAAAAAAATTTATACAAACTTCTAATTAAATAAATTATATTAAAAAGAAAGGTAAGAAATTCTAGGAAATGAATAATAATGAATAGTGACAGAAAACAGACCAGTGTATCCTGGAGATGAGGGAGGGCAGGGAGGGAAGGAGGAAGGGGTCGCACAGGGGCATCAGGATATGTTGAGGTTGGTGGATATGTTCATTATCTTGATTGTGGTGATGATTTTGTGGGTGTATATACAGATATCAAAACTTAGATTGTATCCTTAATCATGTGTAGTTTACTTTATGTCGATTGTACTTCAACAGAACTGTCAAAAAGAAAAACTGATTGGAACATAGCTTGCTAAATATTTGTTCATATGCTGAATAAATATAGATAGACTAGGAGGGTTCAAGAACGGTAGAAATCGGGCTTCCCTGGTGGCGCACTGGTTAAGAATCCGCCTGCCAATGCAGGGGACATGGGTTCGAGCACTGGCCCGGGAAGATCCCACATGCCGCGGAGCAACTAAGCCCGTGCGCCATAGCTACTGAGCCTGCACTCTAGAGCCTGCGAGGCACAACTACTGAGCCCATGTGCCACAACTACCGAAGCCTGCACACCTAGAGCCTGGGCTCCACAACAAGAGAAGCCACTGCAGTGAGAAGCCCGTGTACCACAACGAAGAGTAGCCCCCGCTCACCACAACTAGAGAAAGCCGGCACGCAGCAACGAAGACCCAACACAGCCAAAAGTAAATAAATAAAATAAATAAATCTATTTAAAAAAGAAAAAGAATGGTGGAAATCAAGAGGGTATTTGGACATTTGACATCATTTCAGTCCTATGTCTTAGAAGACATTAGCTGCTGGGGCTTTCAAATTTGCATGTGAGTGAGGCACTGGACAGGTCATTTAGTACCCAGAAAAAGGTAATAAATATTCAAAATTCTCCACTTCCTAAGCATTCTAATACATTTTATTAGTATTTATGCTCTTGAGGTTATTTACATCTGTCCAGTGGAAATTCCACATAATGTTGTGCTACAATATAGCTTTTCCCAACTCTGCATTAAATGACATTGCATTAGTAGCTTGAAATTGGCCGAGATAGAAGTATTTACACAGGGAAAACAGTCAATGCTAGAAATCTTGGCTTTCTTTTTCTGAGAGCCAACTGTTAAACATTCATCTGTCCCCCCACCCATCCCTCCAAGAGTAATGGCAACTATACTGGCTTCTAGACCCATAGAAACCTTATACACGGTGCATATACTCTTTTGAATCTTTATCTCTTTGGCTCCATCCATACTGTATTTGTGAGACTCATCCATGTTGTTACGTGGAGTGGATGCACTGAGGAGAGAATGAATAGCAGGGGTACAAGGATGGCAGAGGTAGACACCAGTGAAGAGGTGCTTTTGGCCAGATTTTGCTTTCAGGATAATATCTGAGAAGGGAGTTAGAAAGGTGAGGCAGAGCTTTGCGGTGGAACACAGTGTGGTTGGTTGTTGGCCTTGATCCCAATGTCAAGGAGGGTCACAGCTTCTGGAAACATTCTAAGACCTGGAGTTTTGGGGTAAGAGAAAGGATTGAGGACTGTATGAAAGGTAAAATGTGTCTTGTTTAAAGAGGGGGCAGCTATAGGATTTGTAACCTATAGTTGGAGGATTAGGTGTACAGGAAATAAACATACGGTAAAAGAGACGGGGCTCTTGTAGGCAAGGCAGTTTGCAGCCATGAAATTAAGACGCCCATACTTTTGCTGAAAAAGCAGGTATTATTGTGAATCCTTGGTTTCAAAGACTTCTTTAGTTTGAAGCAGGGGAAGGTGGCTAACACACAAAAAGAGAAAAAGGAGGAATCTTATCTCAATGGTAAAACCATACTGATAAGACATAGGGAAGAGAAAACCAGGATAAGGATTACAGGGAGGAAGGGCTGATTATTTTTCAAGGTTCAATATACAAAACCCTGCATGAGTTGAAAGAAGAGGAAATACTTCCATTCTTTTGTGTGTTTGTTCATTCATTCATGCATTTAATATCTATGTTTCCAGCAGTAGGTTCCATGCGTTTGGTGAAGAGGCAGCGTCTGAGCCTCAAACTTTGCTTTTAGAGCCAAAGGCTTATATTGGCTGGAAAGGAAAGGAATTCAAGAGGGGAGAGAGAGAGGGAGAGGGAGAGAAAAGAGGGAAAAGGAGGGGAGGGGAGGGGAGAGAGCAGTATGGAGCAGAGGAAGGAAGCCAGCCCTTCTGCACTTCCTCCCCTCCTTTTCTTCCACAACAGCAATGTGGGAAGGAAGATGTGCTCTGCCCAGGGGGAGAGCATTCTCTTTTATTTCTTATTTTTCAACTTACTAGTATTCTAGTGTAGAACTGTCTAGATATCATATAAACTAGTACAAAGATAAGCTCTAAAACTGATCCAGGACCTAGGGCAGCATTTTTACAGTATAATCCCAGAACTCCATAAATCAGAATAACTTTCTGTAGTGGGTCGAACTTAATCCCATCAAGAAGATATGTCCAAGTCTTAACCCCCAGTATCAGTGAATGTGACCTTATTTGGAAATAGCATCTTAGCAGATGAAATTAAATTAAGGATCTCCAGATGAAAGCCTCCTATATTTAGGATGAGTTCTAAATCCAATTACTGGTATCCGTATAAGAGAAAGAAGAGGGATATTTGAGACACATCTCAGAGGCAAAGGCCATGTGAAGGTGAAGGCAGAGGCTGAAGTGATGCAGCCACAAGCCAAGGAATGCCCAGAGCCCACAGAAGCTGGAAGATGCAAGGAAGGATTCTTCCTTATGTGCCTTTGAGGGGAACCTCATCTACCAACACCTTCAGTTTGGCCTCCAGAACTGTGAGAGAAAAATTCCTTTTGTTTTCAGACACCAAGTTTTTGGTAATTTGTTAGGGCAGCCCTAGGAAACTATATGCCTTGATGAAAAGGCAAATACTTAGACCCTACCCCAGACTACTGAACGAGAACCATTAATAGCAGGCCCAGGACTCTGCATTCTTACAAACCCCTCTAAAAGTTGGTATATAAAGCTTGATGGCTGCTGATAAAGAACAATGGAGTGTGGCTTCTGTCTTTCAGGACTGAAGTGGCCCAATATTTCAAGATTTTTTTTTTTTTTAATGAAAAAGGAAATCCCATAGGCTGCCTGCCATTTTCTTAGCACAGAACCTAGGATTATTAGGCAGAAGTATGAGATACCCAGATTACTAGTTATTGGAGACATAATTACTTAAGCCCTGACTGTGCAGCAACTGGAGCCACAAGCCTGGAGACCTGGTGGCCGGTCTCATTGTGGGAAACCTCTCAATTGTGTGTGCAGAAACTAATGAGGGAGGAGAGCTGAACGGTCATGGGTTGGTACTGGCAGGTAAACAGAAACCAAGCTGGAGAGGTAATGGAGAATCTGGGAAGCATTGATAACAAACACGACTAACACTTGACGTGGATAAAAGCTGACAGGTGAAGGTGGAAGGACCAAGCTACTGAACTCTGTAAATGATATTTTCCACGCCTTTGAATGTAGGCAAGTAGGAACAGCTGAAATGTGAGAGTTAGAGAAAACAATGGTTAGGTAAACTGATCGGTGCCTTTGGATGACCTGGGCAAACGACTCTAAATTTTGGTGTTGCCCCCATGCTATCTATATTTTTATGCCTTCAAACAGGTATTGTCTTCTATTTGGTGGTACAGAGTTAGGTATGGTGATGAACACCAAGAGGAAAGAACCACACCCTCGAGGAGCAGAGGGAGAGATGGACATGTAAGAAAGAGTTTCAGGAGTACAAAGGAGGAGGAAGTGTTTCTCAGGGTGTCAGGAAGGTTTCAGCAAGGAGTGGTAGCTGAGCTGAGCCCGAAGGTCAAGACAGGCATTCATCAAATGGGGAAAGGAAGGGAGCATGTGCTGTGAGAGCATGACTACTCATATTTATTGAGCTCATACTTTGGGCCAGGCTCTAGCCTAAATTCTTACGTGTATTAATGCATGTAATCCTCACCTGTGAGGTTGGTACAAGTGCTATTCTCATCTTATGACTGGGGAAACCGAAGCACCAAGAAGCTAAGTGACTTGCCTCAAATCATCCAACTGACAGATGGTGGAGCCAGGATTTGAGCCCTAAGGTCTTGTTCCAGAGGCTTCCACCTAAACACTGCATGCTGCCCCCTGCTGGTGGAGAGCAGCAGACGGCAGGAGCTAGAAAGAATCTGGAGGCTGGTGCTCAACTGGGACGGGGTGTCTGCTGCATGGTAAGAAGGCTGGGTTTCACTCTGCAGGTAGTGTGGAGACACTGAAGGCTCGTAAGTAAAACAAAACAAAATAAAATCCAATCAGACTTTTGGAAGATAACTTTGGTGGGAGACTGTTTTGGGGTGGGAGTGAAGAGAGAAAGTACAGGGACAGCAGTAGGTAAGGAGGCGCCCCTCTAAGGAGAGCTGAAGCAAGTCTTAACCAAGCCAACCGCACTGAGGACAGAGGGGAGGGGGTATTTCTGAGAAACAGATAGGATCTGCCTTTGATTTTAAATATTGCATTTAGTCCTCAAAAAGTCAGATTGGGGGGATAAGGAAAAAAGAAGGGTCAATTCTGTAGGTTCTAACTTGGTGACTTGGTAAATTGGTGCTAGTGGTGGCAGGGGGCCGGGGGGGGGGGAGAAGGAAATACAAAAAGGGGAGGAGTTAGTTTATTTGAGAGCAGGAGGAAAGTGGAGTATAACTTAGAGTTATATTGCAAAGAGCATTAGATTCTCAGCTAAGCTTACTTGGTTGAATTAGAAAATTGTGCTAACCAGGCCGTATTGTTTCCATTTTCTATTTTCTTCATATTATGATGGTTTGACATCTTAAAAACCTTTCTGGCTGGGGGGAGACTGCCCCTCTTGGTGCTAGACAATTGTTAGAGATAGCAGAGGACTCAGCTGGGAGCATGCCTTTGATTTACAAACCAACCAACCCAGAGCCATACCTCCTCTAACTGGCCTGCACACCCCTGAAGACAAAATTTCTTTGCCTTAATTATCCCAGGGCTGGGTGCTATGCAGCTAGGGACCATCTCTATAGCCTGGAGCCCGCTGAAATTATTAAATTAGCCAATTGTAGACTGTGTACCCTTCCCTGACTTGCCTTTCCTACAGAAACTCCAGTAAAGGCTGTGGCCCAGGTTCTCCCCTCACTCCTGCCCCTTCTGCCTCTTGACTAGCACTGGCGTTTTCCCATGTGGCCCCGCACGGAGTGCCGTGCCTCCCATTTCTAGGACCTGTGGGTATAATAAACTTGTTTTCCTGAGTCTCTCCTTGTCTCCTCTTGTGGCTGCACCTGACTGATCATCACCTGAAAGAATAAAAAAACACAGGCAAATTCACCAACTCTGAAGCCACAGACTGCGCTATTATCCTTGAGGGGAGAGATAGAAGAATATAGTTACCTCATTGCAAATCCATCTCTTCTCATGGAAAAACAGTTCTAGGCAGAGATAATACGTAATCCTCATATATTGAAAGCATTTTTTTAGACTATCAACTTTAATTTTGATAAAATAATTTAGCTCCAAAGGGTTTGAATTTAATTTTGTCCATTATATGGCATCTAGTTAGCATTTATGTGTACGAGTTGAACCCAGCACTTGAAAACAAGGAGGCAACTCTCTGACAGGGAAACTGATAAGACTCAAAACCGAAAAAAAGGAGGTTGAGATAACCCAACTTATTGTCTGTAAATGCATGGGGAGGAGGCCTGGGGGCCAGCAAAGACCAAGCAAGGTCCTTCGAGAGTGTGGGGCTGTGTAGGGGAGTGGTAATCAGTACTCAGATGGACCAGGGCTTCTCAGCCTTAGCACTACTGCCATTCTTGAGCCAGATCATTCCCTGTGGGGCTGCCCTGTGCAGGGTACAACTTTAGTAGCATCCCTCGCCAGAAGCAGCCCCACCCCCAACCAGAGTTGTGAGGAGCTGAGATATCTCCAGATGTTGCCAGCTGCGCCAAGGGGAGGGTGCAAAATCCTCCCTCTTTGAGAACCACAGAGAAAGACTTAGATTGGATTCCAGTTTCTGCTACTTATTAGCTGTATGACCTCAACATGTTAGTCAGCCTCTCAAGCTTCAATATCCCCATTCCTAAAATAAAGAATGCAAGGGGCATATGTGATTTTGTCTGCCAAGGACCCTCTCCTCTAACTGGTCTTCCTTCCACTCCAACCATTTGGTCCCAGTTGGGTGGTCACATTCTTACCATCTACAACCATTGCTGATTAATCCCAGAATGGGCAGCCAACTTAAGCTGGGCCCATCTGAGCCCTTCTCTGGGATTTTTTTTTTTTTTTTACTAAAACCAAGAAAGATCTGAAGTCAGGGAGCCTGATTCCTCCAGCTCTGTTTTTTTCTTTCTCAAGATTGCTTTGGCCATTCAGGGCCTTTTCTGTTTCATACAAATTGTGAGATTTTTTGTTCTAGTTCTGTGAAAAATGCCATTGGTAGTTTGATAGGGATTGCATTGAACCTGTAGATTGCTTTGGGTAGTATAGTCATTTTCTCAATGTTGCTTCTTCCAATCCAAGAACATGGTATATCTCTCCATCTGTTGGTATCATCTTTAATTTCTTTCACCAGTGTCTTATAGTTTTTTGCATAGAGGTCTTTTGTCTCCTTAGGTAGGTTTATTCCTAGGTATTTTATTCTTTTTGTTGCAATGGTAAATGGGAGTGTTTCCTTAACTTCTCTTTCAGATTTTTCATCATTAATGTATAGGAATGCAAGAGATTTCTGTGCATTAATTTTGTATCCTGCTACTTTACCAAATTCATTGATTAGCTCTAGTAGTTTCCTGGTGGCATCTTTAGGATTCTCTATGTCTAGTATCATGTCATCTGCAAGCAATGACAGTTCTACTTCTTTTCCAATTTGGATTGCTGTGGCTAAAACTTCCAAAACTATGTTGAATAATAGTGGTGACAGTGGGCAACCTTGTCTTGTTCCTGATTTCAGAGGAAATGGTTTCATTTTTTCACCCTTGAGAATGAATGATGGTGGCCGTGGGTTGGTGATATATGGCCTTCATTATGTTGCGGTAAGTTCCCTCTATGCCTACTTTCTGCAGAGTTTTTATAATAAATGGGTGTTGAATATTGTTGAAAGCTTTTTCTGCATCTATTGAGATTATCATATGGTTTTTATTGTTCAATTTGTTAATATGGACAGGACAGGAATAAAGACACAGACATAGAGAATGGACTTGAGGACACGGGGAGGGGGAAGGGTAAGCTGGGATGAAGTGAGAGAGTGACATTGACATATATACACTACCAAATGTAAAATAGATAGCTAGTGGGAAGCAGCTGCATAGCACAGGAAGATCATCTCGGTGCTTTGTGACCACCTAGAGGGGTGGGATAGGGAGGGTGGGAGGGAGATGCAAGACGGAGGGTATATGGGGATATATGTATACATATAGCTGATTCACTTTATTATACGGCAGAAACTAACACAACATTGTAAAGCAATTATACTCCAATAAAGGTGTTAAATAAAACAAATAAAAATAAAAAACCAAGAAGGAGAGTTAGTCCTTCTCTGGTGGAAGAAAGCCAAAGAGTTTAATGAAACTCCTAAACAACCAGAAGTCATATAGTGCACAGAAGAGGCCAGTTTGCAGAAAGAGGGAAGCAAGAGACAATGAGAAGGCAAAGAGGAGCCTTCCCAAGCTCCCCACACTTGCCTCAGCCAGTGTGACTTTGGCTTATGACACCCCAAGAATTTTCATCAATAAAAATATATTAGGGCTTCCCTGGTGGCGCAGTGGTTGAGAGTCCACCTGCCGATGCAGGGGACACGGGTCCGTGCCCCGGTCCGGGAAGATCCTACATGCCGCGGAGCAGCTGGGCCCGTGAGCCATGGCCGCTGAGCCTGCGCGTCCGGAGCCTGTGCTCCGCAACGGGAGAGGCCACAACAGCGAGAGGCCCGCGTATTGCAAAAAAAAAAAAAAAAAAAATTGTGCCCGTCTCATAAGGTTGTCTTGAAGATGGTCTGTGATGATCAAAAGTATTTAGTACAGAGCCTGGCCTGGTCTGTGTTCTGCAAATAGTCATTGTCATGGTTAAGATCATCTGTATCATTCTTATTCTTGTGAACTTGGCATTCCAGAAACTGAAGAGCCCGTAGTTCCAGCTGTGCTATTCCACACCTGTGTACTTTGTACTGGGCAGACCTCTCCTGTTCCCCACCTTCCTAATCTACTCCTATGCTATCTACAAAACCTTCCTGAGGCCCCTCTCTGAAGACTTCCTAAGCCATTCAGACAGAGGCAGTCACTTCCCTCTTCACACCCCCTTTTTCTCTCTCAACTGTTCAGATCATACTGACGTAGGTATCTAGTTAACTGGCTGTCTCCCCACCTGACTGCAGGGAACCCCATACTTCTCTTCTTTGCTTTAATCCTCAGCATCCAGCATGGCACTTGGCCCCGAAGGGTCCTGCATCAGTGTTTTGTGCACTGAGGAGAAGAGGACCTGCAGAATCAGGAAGACAGGCCCGCTGAAAGCTCCTCAATCTTCATGTTCCCTGCCTGACGTTAAAAAAAAAAGCACTAACAGATGGGGAATAGTGTGCTTGAAGTCTAGTAAAAGTGGCACCCAAAGAGTCAGGAAGCCTGCTTCCAGCTCTGTGCAAAGACCAGTAGATGTGAAGCCTGGGAGATATAACCAGTAGGAACGGTGAGCTTAGAACATGTCTGTCAGTGTGTGAGAAGACCTAGCACCACCTCTAGCCAAGAAAGGCCCTTTCTCCTGCTTCTCCCACTCTGGCTCTCAGCCTCTGTGATGTAAATGTCCACATCCTCACAGCTACTCAATGGGAGAGAAGTCCCAGCAAGACTGTGTGCACCCGGCTGGCTCTGCCTGGTGGCATTAAGGCCGTGCAACTCACTTGCCTTACTCTGACTCCATGCCCAGCAAGGGTGCTCCCACGGAGAGTGTCCCTATTATGGGGCAGGGAACACACTGTCCAGCTGACATGAATTTTTAAGGATTGCTTGAAGTTCAACATACCTGGTATGCCCAGAGCTCCTTTCCAAAGGAAAGCCGTGCCAAGTTAATCTGCTGGCACATAGTTTGTGCCACGTGTTTGAGTTAAACCAGCTGCCTTGGCCTCTAGTAATTGAATCGATTACCAATGTCCCAACAAAGACACACACTTATAGGCATCAGGTTGGCCAATCACTTATGAGATGGCAAAACTCGATATAGAATGGTGACGCTGTCTACGGATCAACCTTTGTCTTGGCGTGAAGACACAATGAACAGAGGGAAGTTTGTCCTGCATCCCTGCATGCGGAGAGCCAACTGTTCCTGTTCTCTCCAGGTCTGCGGGATGTGGTGGTCAGGGAAGTGCTTGATCCATGAGAGCGTGTGTCCTTAGCACGATTTTGTGGTCTTCCTCTCTGCATGTTTAGCCTAACAGTAAATTCTCATCACCTCAGGGCATCTGGCCTTACATTTTCCATGCACCTAAAAGAGCCTAATGTGCAGCTTGGAAATTATATTTTAGAGAGTGATTAACGCTAATCGATTTTGCTGAGCCTGATGGACCCTGGATCCTGAGAAAACTGAAGACTAGATTCTCGGTCATGGCAAGTCCTTTCCTCTGTAGCTCAGCTGTCTCTAACTTCCGTTATATTTACTAGATTTGAAATATTTTCACGTGTTAATTAAGCCACAAATTTCTATTCCTCAGCTTTTAGTAAGACAGGAAATGGGCATCCCTCCTCTACTCTGGCTGAAGAGCTATTTGGAATCTGCTTTACTTGATTGTTTCATTGAACTTCAAACTCATATGTCTTTTGGAGTCTGGGAGCAATAGAAGGTGGCTGGCCTGGGGAAAGGGAGAAGAGGGTGAGAAGAGAAAAGGACATGTGTGTTTGGATGAAAAGGAGCATCTAATGTCATGGACCAAATAAACAGAAATGCAAACACACAAGGGGGAGCATCCCTGCAAAGGAGCAGAAAAACAGAAAATGCAAAAAAGCCCCACTAAACAAGTTCTCACATTTGTTTAGTCCTTCACAATTTACCAAGCACCTCCATGTGCACTATCTCATTTAGTCCTCCAAGCGACTCTGTGAGCTTTAGTTTATATTTTACACAAAGAAAGTGGAGATCTGAGAGGTTATTCAAGGTCACACGACAGAGACAGAATTTGAACGAGCTGGAAGCCCAGCAAGTTTATTGGATGGATGATTGCCATTCATTTACTGTATGGAGGTTAAGAGCGTAAGATTTGCAGTCAAGCAGAACCGTTTTCAACTACAGCTTCTCCATGTCTCAGCTAGCCAGAGGACCATGGCAAGTCACTGACTTTTCTGAGTCACACTGCCCTTAACTGTAAAACAGGGATAACAATGCTCCATGCCCTATGCTGTTGTTGCAATTATTATTTTAGTAGGAGCAGCAGTACATACCGAAGTACGTCTCACCCCAAACTCTGTTTATTCTACTGTAACACACTGCATTTTTTTTCTCTCCCTTTTTCACATATATCTTTTTCTTTCCTTCTCTTCAACACAGCTTTTCTTCACCTTCCTTCCTATCACACATCCATAAAGCCTCTGGCTTTCAATAAACACACACATACTTGGCTTACTACCTATCTGTTTGTCCCAGTCTTCCTCACTCACATTTACTAAGCACCCCACGACCCAGAGCTGGGATAGAAAGTCCAGCCATGGTCCTTTGCACGAGTCATCCTTTGGAGGAGAGCTTAGCCTTCCAAACACGTGTTTGATTGTTTTTGGTTTGCATGTTCCTGCACCAAGAAAACAGATTTGAGGGTCTCCAGTAGTTAAGCTAATTCAATATAATTTTCCATTTTCGGTGTTTTAGCTGGGATAGAGGTTTCAGGAAGGAAAGAAAGCTGGGTTAGGTGTATCCAGCTCAACTCCCATGTGCTGCCTTTTACTTCTGATTTAATTCCCTGGATAAAGTGCCCTTTCTGGCAACAAGATGAACATCTTCATCTAGAAGTTTGGCTCGCTGGCATATAAAGACTTTTATAACCCCAGTGCTTATCTCTCTCCACCCAAGGCTCCTAGCCCCTGGTAGGGTACAGTGGCAGGCATTGTGTGCTCAACAAGGTTTCACACCCATTGGGAATCTGAAACACAGACACTATTTACCCTGCAAAGACCTTTCTGCAGACCTGCAGGGCCAGTGCCAAGGTGGCTGCATCACATCTGCCCCCACTGGGCTGCGAGAAAGACTTCCTTACCCAACCTCACTATTCAAACTCCTGAAATAAGACAGGTAGAAACCATTGGCTGGGCAGAAGGCTGATTTTCAGAGCTTCGGGGCAGAGTAGGGCTGTGCTGGCATCTTTTAAGAAGTGGATTCTGAGAAACCTTTCTTCTATGGTCATTTCTATTTTTAGGACAGTTCCATACCCTGGAAGCCTCTGTTATCCTTCCTCGCTTGAAGAGGCAACTGAAGAGTTTTCCACTGACTTGTCAAATGTTCTCTTTATAGTATTTATTTGTTTGGATTTATGCAACAGAGGTTTAGTTTTGATTTTTTTCCCCCTCAAGCACATGCAGGTTAGGACAGGAGTGCTAAAAATGTTCATAGTGTAACCAAAAACATCCAATAGACTTGATTATTTGCACATATACATAAAAAGCAAATTGGCCATTGCCTCTGACTCTAGGCTCTTATTTACCTTAATGTAGACAACTTTGTAGAAGGTCTTGTAACAAACCAAAGGAGCCATCGAAAGTGAGCCATTCATTTTAGCTATGAACTTGGATGAACTTTGTTCTGTTGCTTGATATGAATCAGAGCCCAGGAAACTTAGAAATAGCATTATTCTGTCCTTGGAAATAAAGCACCCACTTTCCCTTGGGGTCAAAGGTTTTGGTCACCCACAAATATACAATCAAATAATTTTCAATAAATGCACTAAAGCCATTCAAGGGGGAAATAAAAGTCTTTCAAACAGTTGCTGCTAGAACAATCAGATATTCCCATGAGAAAAAAATAGAACCTCAACCCCTACCTCAGTGCTATTCACAAAAATTAATTTGAGGTGGGTCATTGACCTAAAAGGAAAAGCTTAAGCTATAAAACTTTAGAGGAAAATATCTCCAAAACTCAGGATTCTTAGTTCACAGAAGGTAATAACCATGAAAAAATTTTAATAAATTTCATCAAATTAAAGTTCCATGAGTCCATGAGTTTTTGCTCATGGAAAGACAATGTTAAGAAAATTAATAGGCAAGCAACAGATTGGAAGGAAACACAACACATATATTTGTCAAAGGACCTGTACCCAAAGTATATAAAGAACTCCTAAAATTCAATAATAATAATAAAAAAACGATTTAAAAATGGACAAGGCACTTGAACAGACACTTTGCACGGAAAGATGTACAAATGACTAATAAGCACATGAAAAAGTGCTTACCATCACTTGTTATCATGAAAATTCAAATTAAAAGCGCAATGAGACATCCACCCACTTCAATGGCTAAAATACTTTAAAATTGACACCACCAAATATTGGTGAGAATCCAGAGCAACCAGAATCCTCAACTGCTGCTGGAAACGTAGAATAAGTCACCTACTTCAGGAAGGTGTTTGGCGGTTTCTCGGAAAGTAAAACATGTATCTACCCAATGAAACCATTTCCACTCCTATTTGTTTATCCAAGAGAAATGAAAACACATTCACAAATTGTCAGTTTCCTTTCTCCATATCTTTACCCATGTCATTCCCTTCTGGAATTCCCTTTTTCCTATCCCATCCCTGATTTCTGCATGTACAAATACTATGCAGTCTTCATGTCCTGTTTTGAGGAAGCTTCCTGGTTCCCTTCCCTTCTCTTTATCCTCCAGACCTCTTCTGTACTCTTCCAGTGTTTCTCATAGAACATCACTTTTCACATTGGTTACATATGGCATATCGCCAGCCAGTCTCTAAGCTCCCATCCGACCTGATCCCTCTGGTCTGATTTATCTTTGCACAGCCCTCAGAGCTTTACAGTACCGAATGAATGACTGAGTGGACACATATTCATCCAATGACATGCTGGACTTATGGTCAGAAGATCTTGGTCCAAATGCTGGCTCTGTCCAATGACGTTGGATAAATTCTCTGATCTTATTTGCCTTTATTTAAGATAAAATAACTTAATGACTGTGGTAGACTCTTACTTTGGGGGCCTCCCAATGAAGTATGCCACCCAACTTCCATGCCCTTGTATGGTACCTTCACACACCAACTCGAGGCTTGGCCACATGTCTTGCTTTGACCAGTGGAACATTAGCAAGAAAAGTCCTGATGAGCACTGCACACTGGGGCTTACCTTGGATGGATGGCTCTTGGCAGCCCTGAGCTGCCACGTCAGAAGTCAGACTACACTGCTGGAGAGACCACACAAAAAGACCATGTAAGGAGGCCACATGAAAGTAGAGAAACCTTGACCCTCCATAGAGAGGAAGAGAAGGCTGGCCATCTCAGAGTCCCAGCTGAGCCTAGGCCAGATTGCAGGATGATGAGAGAAAATAAAATGGTTGTTCTTTTAAGCCAGTAGGTTTTTGAGTGATTTGTTTGGAGATGTCACTTCCATCTATCCATTTTTGCTCATTTAAGACAATCTTATAATGCACATATATGCCAGGCCTGAAACTAAACTTCCTTGAGGGTTAGATATGTCTTATTCATCTTTTTCTCCCCAGTTCCAGCATAGTCCCTGGCATACAGTTGGTGCTCAATAAATGTATGTGGCATTAGCTAAGTCTGATGTTTTTGGAATTTGGTTGAAATCTGAAACATTACAGCACCGTCTCACTTAGAACGGTACCTCATCTTTCGTCATAATTTTCTAGTGAGGAGAAATGTAGAGGTCACTTGATCATGTGCCTTTTACGAGGAAACTGCAGCTCAAAGAGGGAAGGGCACTTGCCAGTAGTCACCCTGCCAGGGGCACCCTGCACCTGGTCTCCTGGCTTCCAGATGCCATCAGGGGCTCCAGGGAAGAGCCACTGAGACTCCAGCATATCCCACCTCAGAGGCAGTCTTTACAGAGGCCTTTCTGCCTCATTGAAAGAATGTTTTCTTTAATTTGTGCCCATTCCTTCTTTCAGTCCTTTCCCCAGATGACAGTACCCTAATCTTAGCGAGGAGACAAAGGTGGGGTGGAAGACCCCGATGCCTGCTGTGAGCTCTCCAAGCCTGGATGCCAGCGCTTCCACCCAACCCACACCCAGTTGCTGGCAGTGCTCAGCGACCACCAGTGCCCTGAGACCAAACTGGCAAAGCTGCAGCCGCTGCGATCGTCCTGAACGCCTATACCACTTTAAGGGAAACTTTGCAAAATTATTTCAATTACCGTGCAGATCTGTAACCCAGGCACAGTCATATGTTCTCTCCTAGAGCAAATATTTCTGAAATACCATGCCCTGTGTGTCTCTCTCCTGTCCTCACTCAACTTCAGGCCAAAGTTTATCCCTATGAATAGCCCCTTCAAAGCGTGGGAAACAGTTCACAACGAGTCTCTGTCGTCCCCCTCTCTGCTTTTTGTAACTCATTAGAACTTCTAGCAAGTACGGGGCAAGAGAGAGGGTGCTAAGCTTGGCTGGCGCCAGGAGAAATATTTAGAAGGGTATTTTCAATTCGATCTAAACCAATCATTGTCGAACTTGGCTGCTCCTTAAAACCACTCCGGGAGCTTTAAAAACTAATGTTGCCTGGATGTCAGGCCGGAGGTCCGATTTAATTCATCTAGGATGCGGCCTGGACATCTGGATTTTTTTTTTTTTTTTTAACTCCCTAGATTATTCCCAGGTTAAAAACTACTGAGATAAATTTCTCATTCCTCTTCTTGCTCTGAAAAAGTTAGATTCTCAGCCCAGGTCTGTGGCCCAGGGGACCTGATGCCCCGACGCCTGTCTCTTTGCAGCCCGCCAGAGCCACACGGTGCCAGAAAATTGGAGCGCGCGACGACGCTAAACACGCGGCGGCGGATGGGCGGGCCCGCGTGGGGCCCCGCCCCCGCACGCCTATCGGCGCGCGGTGCGGGCCCTGACGTCACTCTTGTCAGGCCGCGGCACATGGGCGGCCGGATGCGCTGAGCCCGGCGCTGCGGGGCAGCGGAGCGCGGGGGAGCAGCGGCCGCTGGCTCGGGGAGGGGGGTGGGGTGGGACGGCCCGCGGCCTCTGAGCTAGCGCTACGCGGCCGGGCGGTGCGGTGCCTTCCGCCCTCTGCAGCTGTCTGCATATTTTTTCTTTCTTTTTCGCAATTTTGAACATTTAACAAGACGAGGGGTTCGAAGCAAGTGAGAGCATCCTGCACGTCGTGGAGGAGCCCGCGGGCACTTGGCGCGCTCTCTGGGGACTGCGTTGGGAACCCGAAAGTTTTTTGTTTTTATATTTTTACGCAGATGTATTTATAAAGACATAAGTAATTTTTTTTTCTTCCCTGTCTGCACCGCCTTGAAAGCGATAACTTTTGGCAAAGGACGGAGGAAAAAGCTCAGCAACATTTTTGGGGGAGGTTGGGGTTGTTTTTTATTTTTTAAGAAAAAAAAAATTGAGTGCATCGCGATGGAGAAAATGTCCCGACAGCTCCCACTGAATCCCACCTTTATCCCGCCTCCCTACGGCGTGCTCAGGTCCTTGCTGGAGAACCCGCTGAAGCTCCCCCTTCATCACGAAGATGGTGAGCGCTGCCCTCCTGGCTGCCCCGCTCTGGGAAGGAACAACGCTTCCGGGGCCCCCTCCTGGGCCGGGCACCCCCGCTGGAGCATCCATACCCCTCCGTCCCTGCCCCCGGCACCCCGGCCTTGTTTTGATGAAATCGAGGAGCTCACCTATCGCCCCATCCCTCCTCCTCAAAAAGGGGAGGGACCCCCTCGCTGAGCAACGTTTAAAATAGCGTTGGGGACCCGGCCGGGCCTTCCCGGGTCCCGCTCGGGCGGCGCAGGTGGGAGATAGAACTTGACAGGTCAGTGTTCCCTAGATTGAGGTTCACCCGCACGCAGAGGGAAACCGCCTGCACGCAGGCAGAGTAGCGCGGGCTGGGAAGAGAAACCACAGGGCCGGCTTCCACGCGGGTGGGGGCTCGAGTCGGGGGGGTCTCACTGCGGAGCCTGGGTATTGGGATCGTGCTTATCGCTGCTGTTAGTTGTTAGTGTTTGGAACACCCGAGGTGAAAGCGGAGATGCCTGTTCTCCCGGGCTGGGTGCTTCAGAAAGGGGGTTGTTGGCTGGGGTTGGCTGGGGGAGTGGTCTCTGGGCGGGATGCCGCGCACGCCCCCAGCGCTGCCACCTTCCCAGTGCACTTTTCCTGGTGGGAGGGGAGAGCGGAGCAGGCTCACGTGTAACCGCGCAGGAGCCTCCTCTGGCTTGAGCCTTTTCTTGGTAAGTCCCAAACCTTCCCCAGGCAACCTTGGTTGGAGCGGGCCAGGAGGGGTCGTGCGAGGAGGCGCCGAACCCAGCTGGTGCCGCCAGGGATTTGCCGTTTGGGTTTCATGCCTTCGATATCATGGTAGCAGATATGAACCGTGCGGTGAACCGTGCGGCTCAGAGTGTAAAGTCTTGAAAGATCATTTGGCTACAAGTAGCCCGGGATTACTCGCATCTTCTTTCCTAGGGCAACCTGTTGCATTACAAGAGTTGAGGGGTTTGGTTCGCCGTCTGCAGAACATAGCTTCCCTCTTAACTCCCCTTTAAGGAGGAGCACTTGGGAGGAAGGTGCTGCCTGCAGTCTTTTGCATCTGTGGGTGTTTTAAAGTCAGATTCTTGAGAGATGAGACCGTAGAGGATTAGAATGAATGGCGATGGAGACTGTGTTTCTGTGAGGAAGAAGCTCAGAAGCCAAATTGCTTAATCCCAGATGCCACCCGCACCTGAGTACTAGACTTGTCCAAATCCAGAGCGCTGGTTAAAGACCTAATGGGGTGAGTGATACTTCCAGGTAGAAAGCAGCTGCACACCTCCATCACAGGTATCCAGAGGAACCACCTTTTCTGATATTTGTGCTTTTGACAGGTTGCATACATGTATAATTTTTGAGTTGGATCATACTTCAGTGTTTGGGGAAGAGGAGGAAGAAAACACTTCGTATTTAAAACCAAAACAAAACAAAAAACTCCTTTTGTAAAATACAACGTACCTCAGTGGCTTTAGAAGCAAAGCACATTGTGGGCTAGGCAGTTCTCAGCTTTCCGCTCTGCAATGTGAGGCATTGGTCAAGCTCCTATCAAGTCTCAGAGCCTCCGTTGCTTCATTGTGAATGGGGATCGTCGCTATTTGCAAGTTTATTATGAGATTCTTTTGGGGGGAAAATATATGGAAAGAACCAGGTATGTTAGTAGGTGCTCAGTACATGGTATCAAAGAAGGGTGGAGAGTCCCTGCTTTACCAAAATTAGAATTATGAATGCATGCACTGGCTTTCTAAATATGAATGACCTCATATTGTTACTGTAGTCAATTTCCTGGAGGATAAATCATGCCTGGTTATTGGCTGTGTTCTTAAAAATCACAGCAGTTGTATGTAATTGCAGGTGTTATTTTACCACTGTAGATTTAAATTATCGTCTCCTCAAATAATGCACTGAATCCTGTGCTGTCTTGTTTATATCCCAGATCAGTCTCTAGCCCTGTCCCGAGGACTAGTGCTTTCTTTCCAAAGTAAATAGGAAGATGTTGAAAAACAGGCAGAGATCCATGTCCTGCCTGAACTTTTAACTCTAGGTCCACAAGAACCAGCAGCTAGAGAAGGACCCCGGCATTTGTGGGAAGTAGTCTTGTAGCAGAAGCCAGGAGGAGTGATTAAAAAAGCAAGACTTTTTCATTTTCTTTTTTAAACTCCAATTCCCCCCCCCCTTTTTGCAGCATTTAGTAAAGATAAAGACAAGGAAAAGAAGCTGGATGATGAGAGTAATAGCCCGACGGTCCCTCAGTCAGCATTCTTGGGACCCACCTTATGGGACAAAACTCTTCCCTATGACGGAGATACTTTCCAGTTGGAATACATGGACCTGGAGGAGTTTTTGTCGGAAAATGGCATTCCCCCCAGCCCGTCTCAGCATGACCACAGCCCTCACCCTCCCGGGCTACAGCCGGCTTCCTCAGCTGCCCCCTCCGTCATGGACCTCAGCAGTCGGACCTCTGCACCCATTCACCCTGGCATCCCATCCCCAAACTGTATGCAGAGCCCCATCAGACCAGGTAAACTCTCAGAAGGTTCTCCCTTCAGGTGGGGAGGAGGGAGAAGGAGGGAGAGGGTGTGGGTGATATAAACGTCTTAACGAACAGGGGTGCTTTAGCACACTTGAAAAGTGGAGTCTTGTATTTCATTGTAGTGGTTGTCCCACTTCAATGAGCATATCACCTGGAGAGTCAGCTAAAGGCAGATTCTATGGAACCTACCCCCAGAAAGTCTGATTTTTCAGGTCTGGATGAGGCCCAGGGATATGCATTTTTAACCGGCCCCCTGGGGGATTCTAATGCAGCTGATCCAAGGACTGCAGTTTAAGAAATACCAACCTACAGTTAATGATTTGGATAATTTAGGCATCCATCTCATCTTCTGTCTCTTTTCCTCATTCCCCAAATACACAGATAATAGGACCTTGCTGAAGGATTTGGGTAGACTGTCTATAAGGCTGTGGTTTACCTATATGCATTGTTCTCTGGCCCAAAGGAAAAAAATGTGAGTCAGGGGTGTGGGGCAGATAGCTTTTCCATCCATTTCATCTTGTGTTGTCGTCGATTGAGAAACTAAATCTAAAAGCAGCTCTCACATTAAGCGTGGCTTAACCATCTTCAGCATCAGATCCCGCCTCTCTCTTTTCCCCATTCCTATAAACCAAATTGTTCTTATATATATTTTTTCATTTTCATCTGTTCACCACACATAATCCACTTTTATCAAAACCCACAAGGCCCCAAGGCTGGCTTTAAATGGTGTTGAAATATTACACAAAAACGTTACCTGAAATGACCAGTACTTCAAAACCCACCGCCAAATGCTCAGATATAAACACAAGTTGAGGGAGCTCTGTCTTCGTGCCTTTAGTACCCTGTCGTACAAAATGAACAGGAAGAAAGGCCACTTCACGAGCGAGCGCAGGTAACCAGGAACAAAGATGAAGCCAGATTAATTGTCAGGAAGGTCGCTGAGCCAAGGGCCTTAGCTGTGGGGAGGACAGAAAGCAGGACAATGGGAGACTTGTGCTAGAGATCATTCCTGAAGTCTATGTCCTCAACTCGTGTAGAATTTCTGTGACACACAGAGCGAGATTAAAATGAAACGAAACGGTGCAGAGGAGGAAGAGAACGCCCCTGCCTTGAAATGTTAGTGTTGAAGCTCTCCCATCAAATCTCTCTGTGCTGCCCCTTCTCCAAAACCCACTTTGAATTATAACTTCAAGGCTACTGGCTGGAATGGCTTTAAGTCTTAGCCTCTGACCACCTCAGAAGGCCACGGAAGCTTAGGGAAACACTCCTTTATGTGACCCTGAGCCCCTGTTACTTAGGACACACAGGCCGTTTTCCCAGAACAGACAACAAAATAAATAACCATTCAGAGTGAGAAAACAACCAGGAGGAAGGGGACAGAGCCTCAGGGAGAAGGCGCAGTTATGCCTCAGTCATCTTCTCTGCAGAATGAGACTGACCACTTCGTAGCCGTGTGACCTTACAAAGTGATACAGTCTTTCCGGGCCTCAGTTTCCCTTTGTGTAGGAGGGTATAATTTCTATTTGATTGGACTATTGTGAAAATTAGAGACAGTATGTATAAAGGGTCAAATGACAAGCACTAGTTATTTTTTAATGAGAGCAGTTACGATCATTATTCTGTGTCAACTTTTATCATTTATTCCAATTCCTGCCTTCTGAAATACCTTCATAAAGCAATTAGGTACAGTATATAACCCTTTTTTCTGGAGAGAAATGTCAGGAGATTTTGACCAATAGTTTTTGGCTTGGGGTATTCTAAGCCTAACACATATACTCAGTTGACAAGTATTTCTCAGTTTTCTCTCACGTACAGGATATGTGCCATGTTAGAAACTCTGTATTTTTTCCCAAGAGGCATTTAGATATTGGGACCCCACCCTTAGGTTTCTACTGAAAAATCAAGAATTGGGGTTTTGGAGTTTGAAGCTTCCTTAAAAGTCACTTGTCAGGCCTCACAGAATCAGTATTAATGACTTTCAGAAACGTCTGATGCCCGAATCAGGTTTGCAGTCCGTAACAAAGGACTGCTGAGTTTCAGTGGCTATCATTCGGTTAGGTTATGGAGTTAAAGGCACTAGGATCAGACGGGGCACTGGCATCTAGAAATAAGCTCTTCATGTAAACGTCCTTTTTCATAATGGAAACACACTTCAAAATAATACTCTTCAATTCAGTTAAACTCGGTGATAGTCCTGACAAAAAAGGAAAAGAAGTTAGAGCTCTTCTTAAAATACCAAATGCAGGTAAAACAACACTGCTTTTCGTACAGTGCCGGCCATTATAAAGGTGATGATGCAAAGTAAAGTTCTAGGCAGTGTTGGGTGGCGTATCCCAAGCAAACCTGAAAAAGGAGGAAGTTCCTGATCATTCTCTGTAATCACAGTGGTGACCAGAATAGAAATACCAAGTTAATCTTGAGGAAAATAAGTCCTCAGAAGGGAAGAGCACAGATGTAGCTGTGAACATTCTGGGAATTGTAGAATTTCAGTCTAGAGCAAGATTTCTCAGCTTTGGCACTGTTTGACGTTTCAGGTTAAGTCTTTGTTGTCAGGACTGTCCTGTGCATTGTAGGATGTTTAAGGGCATCCCTGGCTTCTGTCCTCCAGAAGGCAGTAAAACTACCCCCTCCCACAACCTGTGACAAGTAAAAATGTCTCCAGTTACTGCCAAATGTCCCCTGAGGGCAAAATCACCCGCGTTGAGAACTACTGATCTCGACTTTCGATTTGAATGACAAAATCTGGGCTTAATTCAGGGTCCTGTCACACACATGGATGCTTTTTACCTCCTGTAATGCTTTATGGCAAAACTTTTGAGAAGGTCAGGAGACCTTAAGTTGCCAAGAAGAAATATAATGTTAATAAGAGTATACTTACACACTTTTAGTTGATAAAACTGAGACATCAGACTAATCAGGAGATAATTGCAAAGCAATTTTATTAAACATTTGTTTTCTGCTCTCTGCTCAGCGTGCATCTTTTGAGTTACACTCAGTAACATTGTGCCATTAGTGCTGCCTGTGTGGTTGAAAGGAAATGAAGCTGTGAGGTGACAAATTATGCATTTCTAGGTTTACCCCAAGCGTGTCTTGGGACGACAAGGTGAGCGTTCTTGTGAATTCTCTTACCATTTACCCTCACTGCCCTCCAACCCCTTTCCTGTTTTATATACTCATCCTTATTCCTCTGTCTAGCTACCTGATCAAAGAATGAATTAAATATCTGAATACTATGTTCCTTGAAGAAATAACCCAGGGATCCATTGAAACCTCCTGTGGCTATGGGGTTATTGCTAAGCTTTCTGGGGTGACATCTTAATGAAGGAAGAGTGGTGGTTCCCGGATGCTATAGCCACCTGCATGGGCTTCTCAGTCACCTGAGATGCAGCTTCCTGGACTTTCCCAGGCAGGAAATCATCCTGACCACTTCGATGTTTGCATGTCAGATGCTATCAGAGGTGGTACCTGGGAGTGCTTTCCTGGAGGTATGTGCTGCGTACTGGAAAAATAAGAATCAGTTTGCCCTGAGAATTGAGCAATTGCTTTAAGGACAGCAGTCCCTTTAGGGAAGTCATCTATAGCAGACAAAGGCAGAGTTATTTTTAAATCACATGCTTGTAAAGCCAGATTTGAAATTGTTTCCTCTGGTGGTTTTTCTTTGAATAGCTTGAGGGTGTCCTACCACTTTAGACCCGTATTCAGCTGAGAATTACGAAGCCTCTCTTTCCAGTTCTGAGCACAGAGCCTAGGTTGTGATGAAGGCTGGTTACGGAGTGAAGTGAAAACCCTTACATGTGGTGGTGAGTGGGAAGAGGAGGGCATGAATGGGTGGCCCAAGGAGAGTGAGGAGGTAGGGGAGACCCCATGGTACCCTTGCAGGATGGAATCCGTGTCCTGGAATTGCCGACCTTGCCTTGTAATGAGCTTTTCACATGGAAGGAAGATGCTGGCTCTGGGTTCTGAACCATGGTGGAGGGGAGTTCTGTGCTGGTGGTTCTGGGATTATGAGTCCTGCTTAGGCAACAGGCTTCTTTTGGTTTTTCCAGTATCATGAGATGAAGCTTCAGTTTCTCCCTCCCCTTCAGGTCATGCAGTTCATATATTTTCCCTTCCAGCATGTTGATAAATCTGCAGATTGGCAGCGCCCTGATTGAGTTGAGGTGCACTGTGCCCCAGGTATATCTTGAAAGTGCTTTTCATTCATCAGGTTCAAGGAGATCACGAGGGGAGAGAGACAGCTTTGTTCTGGAAGCAGGCAGACTTTTTTGTTTCTTGTAAGGGTTTGTCTTCTCCACCACACCTTGTAGAGGACAGACCTGCCCTGTTCTCTTGGCTTTGTTGTGCGAAACATTGCCAGGACAGTGGATCCTAGCCTTCTGGCAAGAGGTATTCCCAGACAGGTATGGACAGCAAGGGTGACTGGGTGCTTAAGAGTATCAGCTCTGGACCCAGGGACTTGGGTTCACATCCTGGATTTGTAACCAGAGGTCAATTCCTTGACCTCTTTAAGCCTTGGTTTTCTCATCAGTAGAATGGAGACTGTAAATAATCCCCCTTTTGTGGGGTTTTAACAGGGTGTGTGGCACATGCATACTCAGAGCCTGGAGCTAGAATGATGTCGTGGCTTGCAAGTAGGGAAAGGAATGGCTTATTCCCAAACCTGTTCTCCATTTAGGGATTTGTTTCATCCAGTGCCCTTCCCTCTGCAAAAGTAGGACGTGCGTTTTTTTTTGTTGTTGTTGTTGTTTTTTCCCCAGCATGCCCAGGCCCTATTCCTTAGAGCCTGCCTGACTTTTCTCCTCTGCTCTGGGTTGAGACGAGCCACTTCCCTGACGTTACCCCAGCAGCTGCGCTTCTGGGTTAGCAACTCCTGTTCCTCCAGTGTGGAAACAGCCGCTCACTGGCTACCCAGCCCCCAGGTCTCGTGCGAGCTCCGGGCACCCTGGCTGCCTGCCTGCGTGACCGTGTGCTCCAGGCACGTGGCTGTGCCCTGTGGAGCTCGCCCAGCTCTGGGTGGCGTGCTGGCTGCCTGCCACCCTCCCACCCCCACTCTCGCTTCCCTTCCCAGGCCAACCACAGCGAGTGCCAGCGAGGAACTGTAATCCTGACCCTGGCATGAGAAAGTTGAGCTCTGGAGGGCCGTTCCCATGCCAGGGAAACCTGCTCTGCCCCACATTCTAGCCAGACCCCAAATGCGGCCCTCTCTCCTGCCCGTCTGCCCAGAGGCGCTGTGTTCTCTGCGCTGCTACAGGAGGCGGGATTCCTGCAGGCCAGCGCCTGCCAGGGGGCTTGTCAGAGTCTTTGCAGTTCAGCGCTGTGTCTACCAGACTAGAAAAATAGCAACATCAAGACAGAACTCGGTAGAGAAGGAAGGGGGTGGGGGTGTGGGTGCGAAGAAAGGCGCTGTGATAACGTCCTGGTGTAGAGAGCCAGAGGGTGAGAGACAGCGGTGACTTACTAGGTTTCTCAGAAACCTCCCCTCCAACCGGCACTAATCACTTTCACCCAGGAATCATTTTTTATGTCTCAGCAGTGGAAATGGAGGAGAGAGGGAAGGTAGTAGGGGAAGTAATGAGATTGAAAAAAACATCGGAAAAGAATACATGAGAGAGGGACGGGGAGGTACAGGGCCTGTATTTCGTTCTGTAAGGGAATGATTGAGAGTATTGGTCCCATCTAATGTCTTCCTTTATTATAATATTTGGTGTCCCCGCAGCAAATGTCTTAATCTGAAACCACTAAACCATTGTTTTGGAATAAACTGAAATGTGCTGCAGACCTAGATGCCTGCTGGCTCACCATTCAAATGTCCATCAGAATGACCTGTGTTTGAAAAGACACAGATCCATCCCGGCAAAATCCCGCCCCTGCCATGCCTGCTCACGATCTCAGGCAGGTCCTTCAAATGATCTGAGCTTCGGATTTCCCACCTGGAACTTCGGAGTAATCCCTGGACCTGCCTCCTAGGATTGCTGAAGTTTATATGGAGATTACTTGGCACAGTGACGGGCACACAGCAACGCCCAATAACAGCTGCTCCGAGTGGCTTTCTCATTACCATCTGATCTCATTTCTCATAGGAGGACCTCACACTGGACTCCTAGGCAGTCTCCATACTTTTCCCTTCCTAGCCAGTTAAGGCCTCTGGAGTTGGAATTCCTCCTCTGCTTCTCTGCCGAGCCTTTCTCGCCCCTCTCTTCGCCTCTGAGTTTTAAGTAGCCTTGGGTAGCTAACTTTATTCAGTCCTCCTTGTTCATGAGATTAAAAAAATCAAGCAAGCCAAACGCAGTTCAAAGAAGTTCTTGAGTAGAGGATTTCTCCAGGACATATATGGCTAGTAAATCAGTCAATCAACTGTTGTTACTATTGTGAATTTTTACTAGTAGGCAGTAATTATACTTGAAGGAAATACAGTGACCTCAGGGGTAAAGGAACCATAAAGGCGTGTTAGGGTGCTGGGAGAGGAGGGGAGTCTAGTTCATCTTCCTGCTTACAAGTAAGACTTTACATAAGCATTCCAGAATAATAATTCCTCCTTCCCCCCAGTGGTCCTTTAATGGATAAATCTTTCTCTTTCCACACATTTATTTTCTCATCTGCAAAGTAGCATTTTGGTTGGGTCGATGTGAGCTTTCTAATGTGCATGAAGGGCCAGCATGGTACCTACCCTAGTTGGCCAGCCCTTACCCGAGATCCATACCGTTACTTTCCTGCAGTCAATGGTATGAAGATGAGAAAGCCGCAGAGGAAGCTGGTGGGGTGGGGAGCCATGTGGACGGTCCCCAGCAATAACGCCAGCTTTGGCTTTGTGCTGCCCCCTGGGGAAGACAGACAAGGGTGTGATTTGGCTGTTGGTCTCCAGGAGATGGCAGCTTAGTAGGGAAGATAGAACTTGTAGGTAAAAAGATGAGTGACAGGACAAGCTCGCATGTCCTCAGTGCCAAGTGATGTGTACATAGAAGCCTCCAATATCTACTGAAAAGAGGAGGGTGAAACAGTAAGCAAGAAAGTGAGTAAAACATTTGAAAATTAATAAGGGAGCAGTGCAGACGGTGAGGGCTGCCAGGCCTCACAGGAAGCAGTCAGTGCCTGGGGCGAGAGGGCCTGGGGCGAAGCTTCTTGCAGGAGTTGGACCTTCCGTTGGGCCTTCAAGTGAGTGGTGGAGGAGCCAAGATGGTGAACGGCAGAACGTGGAGGCAGGGATGCCCATGGGTGTTTAGGGAACAAGGTGTGGATCCAGTTTGGCTGGTGCAGAAAATTCATATGAAGGAGGCAGGAGTGTGAGTCTGGAGAGGCAGGTGCCAGCCAGGCTGGCAGCTTCATGCATGCCAGGCTACCGAGCTTGAACTTGATCCAGGAGGCAGTGGGGAGCCATTGAAGGTTTTTGATCAGGGAAGTGGCATGTGGACGTTTCCTCTCGGGTTCAAGGTTGGATTTGAAACATTTTTAGATACTTCACAATAGTTTCCTCTGGCGAACCGGGACTTCCTTATTTTTGTTATTTCGAAAATAAATACTCTCCCTTGAACATAAAACAGCTTTTCAAAACACAATGTTCTAATGATCTAGAGAAAGTAATTCAAAAACACAGGGTTTAAGTTTCACTTCTGAAGCCCATAATTTTGGCAATTAGGGGAAACACTCTTTGGCAAGAAAATAGTTTGAGGGATTTGAATGATTCAGAATTTGAAAGTCCAAAAGCAGGCCTGATCTCATAGGAGTAGAAAAATAGATTTTAATAAGCCCAAGCCATTAATATTCATGACTTTACAATGCCTCTGTTATAAAGCTTACTGGGTTTGCAAACAAGTATGTTAAACCTATTTCTATGAGTGTAGGTTTTTGTTTTTCTTTGAGTGTGTGTATATGTGTATGTGAGAGAGAGAAAGAAGGAAGGTCTCAGTGATACAAATAGTACTTGATTATAAGGATTACCTGCAGCAGTAATATCAGGCTGAAAACACTTAGGCAAGTGTTTGGCCAGCTTAGTAATTTTACTCCTGAGAGACAAAGGAGTCCTTATTACAGTTTTGTATTCGTTTTTTTTTTTTTTTTTCCGGTACGCGGGCCTCTCACTGCTGTGGCCTCTCCCGTTGCGGAGCACAGGCTCCAGACGCGCAGGCTCAGCGGCCATGGCTCACGGGCCCAGCCGCTCCGCGGCATGTGGGATCTTCCTGGACCAGGGCACGAACCCATGTCCCCTGAATTGGCAGGTGGACTCTCAACCACTGCACCACCTGGGAAGCCCCAGTTTTGTATTCTTGAGTCCTGACCTTGTATTTGTGGCTCCCTTCTTCCCTGAAGCCAGAATTAGCTGCACAGCATGCAGAGATCTGGTGGCTGGGGTTGGGGGGTGCTGCTGGAGGAAAGGGACTTTGTGGGAGCAGACAGGCTCTGCGAGAGCAATGGGAGCTGCTGAATGGCACCTGCACAAAGTAACTCACTCAGGTACCCCTGAAGTGTTCTCTGAGATCAAGCCAAGATGACAGAAATAAGGAGGAGTTGCCCTAACCCAAACCAGTTCCCTTAAGTAAAAGAAAAAAAACAAAACAGTCAATGTGTGCAGTTTCACCTCCAGCTATGTACAATAGACAATTACAGGAGTGTTGGCAGAATCAGGCATCTGTTAGGGGAAAACTATTCAGTACTTGTTTCTGTCAAATTGGCTTCTGGTGGATATACACTCCATGACTTAATGTGAAAATTCCTGAAATGTTTGTTTTCCTTCTTTTCTGACTTTAGCAAGTATTGTTACTGTCTCAAGTCCCTAACCATCCAGCTCATAATGGGAATCCAGTCTCATTTTCTGTCCTGAAAAATTATACAGTTCTACTGTCACACAGATCTCCTAAAAGTTTTGTTTTTAGAAGTTTAATCTAGGATTTTTTTTTTTTCATTAATGATTTTTGGAAGAATGCTTTGGAATTTAGGGTCTTGTAATGAGAGATGGCTTGTGGCTAATTAAACCCCTTTCCCTCTCAAATCTTGCCTGGGAGACCCTAGATTCCTAAAAACAATGAGTGCATGCTGCAGAAGGGTGCTCCAGGGAGCTACAACATTAAATCATCTGTGACAAAATGTTCTCTTAGAAAGTGAGATTGCATAAATGGTTCAGCAGAAATAAGTGCTTTGGCAGAAACTCCTTGAGTGGGAAAGAGCAGTGCTTTCTTTTGTAATTAGCTCTGGGTAACAGTCTGCTTTGATGTCCTTGCAGTGGATCCCAAGCATGGATAGTGGAGCAGAGAAGGAAAGCCTCACTGCTGCTCTGTAAGTGTTTTTGCACTTAATGGAAAGAGTTAAGTGAGGCTGTCCATTCATGCACAATAAATGCCTCTTGAATTGAATTGAATGGGTAAAATGAAGGTTTGTTTGGGGAAGGATGCCACCAGGCCCTGACCAATGGGAATCAGGGCTGTAAACCAGATGAACAAGATCATCTAGATAGGCAGTAATCAGATTGCTCAGAACAGAGATCTCAGTACCCCAAGGTAGGAAGAGTTCTTCTAAGGAGAGTGACAAAGAGTCAAACTCCATCTGCCAAAAGGATTGATCAGAAGACTTAGTTCACCTTAGAATGGATTCATTGTGCTGTGGGCTTAGTATCACTGAAGGAGATTATGGAGGCTTTTACTAGAGAAAACTTTAAAAATAGGATGGAGATCTCATATCCAGTTGGAATAATACTGCTTTTAGAGACCAAATGCCACTGAAAGATTTATAGAGGAAAGAGTAAATAATATAAAATGTAAAAATAGAAATAAAGCCTTGATGGAGTTTCTGAGGCTAAAAAAGGAAAATTTGTAGAACTGACTTCATAGGAATTTCACAGAATTCATTTCATTACAGTTGATTTCTTTTTATTAATACACTTTACCAGGGGAGTTGGATGCTTTTTTTTCCCTCATGGAATCTAAAGTATGTTTATTTCAAATGGCCTGTAACACATGAATGATTTTTAAAGTAATATTTATATTCATGTCAAAAATATTTTTTAGCATTGTAAATGAAATTGGCCCAAATATAACAGGGCATTTAGTGATATTTAGTTATTGGATTCCTTAGATGTTTAAAGGCAAACGACAGGAAGTTTCAGTATTGCAAAAATTAGGTATAAAGAAGCAATTTGAGTTTACTTACAGTCTACTTATTTCTCTTTACCCTCAAGCTTACCTGGCAGTAACGTTGCATTGATTCAGATTTTGTGATCATTTGATCTTACACTGATGATTAAACTGAAATTGGTATCTTTGTCTTCTTTATAAAGATATTGCCAAACACATTAATTATGCAAATATAATTTTAGGAGGCACTTATTTGAGTACAAGATAGGCTTTAAAGACATTAGCTGCGTGTATATACATTGATGTTCTTAATCACAGCGTATATTAGCGAGGAGCAAAAGAATTTCTGTCCTTTAGATGTTTCAGTAATTGGGATTAGTGTTCCCACCAAGTTGTTGCAGTTTATCTCTCTCTGCCCTTCTCTCCCACTTGTCTCCACCCACTAAATTTTCATATTTTTAAACTTAGATTTTCATTTAAGGAAATATATGGAAACGAAAGAACGTTTTTGTTCAATTATGTACCGCCAGAGAGGATGTCATAGACCAATCTGCAAAGATGGTGGTTTTCTCTCGAATTTTACTAATGAAATAATCATCCCCTAGAGCAGCCTGCTCTCATTCTTCGCTTCCTCTCACCGACGGGCAGCATAATGTGGTTAAAATTCCAGACTCGGCTTAGATCTTGGCTCTCAGAGCCAGATTGCCCTGCTCTCTAACTCTTCTGCCTTTGTTTTCTCCTCTGTAAGTGGAGGTGGCAGTACCTGCTCGAGCCGATTCCTGGACCAGTAAACGAGATGCTCTAGGGGAAGCACTTAGAACAGCGGCCGATCTGAATGAAAGCTTTCACCACTTTCATTTGTATTCTTTTTTTTTTTAATTTGAGAGATTCTATTTCTTTTTTAAAAAATATTTTTCTATTTATTTATTTATTTTTGGCTGCGTTGGGTCTTCGTTGCTGTGTGCGGGCTTTCTCTAGTTGCGGTGAGCAGGGGCTACTCTCCCTTGCGGTGCGCGGGCTTCTCATTGTGGTGGCTTCTCTTGTTGTGGAGCGTGGGCTCTAGGTGCACAGGCCTCAGCAGTTGTGGCACGTGGGCTCAGTAGTTGTGGCTTGTGGGCTCTAGAGCGTGGGCTCAGTAGTTGTGGCGCATGGGCTTAGTTGCTCCGCGGCATGTAGGATCTTCCTGGACCAGGGCTCGAACCCATGTCCCCTGCATGGGCAGGCAGATTCTTAACCACTGCGCACCAGGGAAGCCCCATGTTTATTCTACGATTACTATTTTTCTCTTTTCCTACTTAAGTGGGAACGAATCTTGTGCTGTAGTAGTGATGGCCAGCGATGATTGCTGTAGCAATGCTCTCCGCCCCTTGAGTCATTGTAGGGAAGAAAGGGTGATGGAGAGGCAGAGCTGGAGCATTCTAGGTACTGACATCTGTGAGAAGATATACCCCACCCCCCAAAAAAACCCGTTTGTGATCCCGTAACAGTGTAAGTGCCTGTTTCCTTGGATAGCTCCGTGGGCAAGGGCTGTGTCTTTCATCTTCACACCCCTTACCATCCTCTGACTCTGTTCCTGGAAGACCTTGAGGGGGTGAAGGGGGAAATGTGACTTAATTCGTTTCTGTTAGTGCTCTCAAGCTTTTCCAGCGTGCTATAGGATTTGTGACTGGGGTTTCTCCTTTTTCCTTTTTTGGTGACACCTTTGGGTTGTGGAATGGAGGACTGGCAGTGCCCCTAGCTGTGAGTGATGGGCTGCTGAGTGGGGGAGGCAGGACCGAGGGTTTCCATGGTAACGAACCCCCTAGGCTTCTGCTCCCCCTGGTGTAAATCTCTCAAACATTTTCTTAACCCTCCCTACAAGATGAAAACCTGGCAGGGGGTGTCTTCAGAGAGGAAAAATAGACGCTTCTGTCAAGGTACAATGGAAACATGAGGAAACTGAGAAAACAGAGGTAAATTATTCAGAAGAAAAGTGTGAAAATAGTTTTTTACACAAAAGGGAAAGCTGTAAGTCAGTTAATTTAAGAATTGGGATTAACCTGATATAACTTTGCTTTGCAGCCAGATCAGAGATGTGGAGTTCTTGGCATGGGTCTTAATATAGTACAGTGTGTACATATGGGTGTGGCAGGATAAACCTTTTAAAGGTACAACAGTCCTGCCTTAAGGATAACAAAGTACATCAGCATCAAACTAGTCAAGACCGTTCCCTCTTGTGAGGGGCGTTTGAGTTCCCTCACAAGAGGGAACTAAAGCTCCCTCAGCATATTTTTACATCCGATCAGATACCTGAGCTTTTATAAAAGAGTAGGCACAATGCTCCTAAGTTTAAATGAGCTAATTGCATATGAAATCATAGCCATACCCATTATGTGTTAAAGCTGGGGTGCTGCCAAGCACTCAGTGGAAGAGGTTGTAGGAAATCAAGTCAGTCATATTAGAAATGAAATTGGGGGACTTCCCTGGTGGCACAGTGGTTAAGAACCCGCCTGCCACTGCAGGGGACACGGGTTCGAGCCCTGGTCTGGGGAGATCCCACATGCCGTGGAGCAACTAAGCGCATGCACCACAAATGCTGAGCCTGCGATCTAGAGCCTGCGAGCCACAACTACTGAGCCCTCACGTCGCAACTACTGAAGCCCGCGCGCCTAGAGCCCATGCTCTGCAACTAGAGAAGCCACCGCAGTGAGAAGCCCACGCACAGCAACGAAGAGTAGCCCCTGCTCGCTGCAACAAGAGAAAGCCCACATGCAGCAACAAAGACCCAACACAACCAAAATTAATTAATTAATTAATTTAAAAAAAGACATGTAATTGGTTCCTGGAATTTAGTCTGCTCGCAAGAGGATTGGCTGTTGAGGATTCACTGCCAAAGCGTGTTTTCTCTCTTCTTTGTCAGCCCTTCCATCCTGATTACAAGCTGCTTAAAAATAAATGTGGGCCCATCTCAGGGGCCAAAAACCATGGTGATCAGGATGAAATCATTTTTAGGCAGAAATAACAAGCTTTGATAAAGACATTCAGAGAAGCACAGTCTTCATAGCATCAGCACACTCTTGCTGGAGCCTTTAGACACCAAACTGTTATAAATCAGATTTGGAGTCAGAGGTCGCCTGAGAAGCCATGATACCCAGGGCAAGTCACTTAAATTCTGAGCCCTGTTTCCTCGTCTGGATCATAGCGACCTATTTTGTAGGAATGCTGTGAGGGTTAAATGCCATTAAATGGGCTAATCAGTGAGCAGACCTGGGAGAGTTGTCACTCAGTAAGTTTTAACTCAGAGTGATAAACTGGTATTTAAACATCACTTTCTACAAGAATGTACTTGTAGTTCATACCTTTGGAGTCTCACTTTTAGAATTCCGACTTGCTGGGCTGAGTCTTTTCAAGCCCCATGATGCTCCTTTAGGTACACTAACAGATCTAATTTATTGTCTCAGCTATGCTGTTAATTACCTTAAGCAAGTTGTCAGCCTCTCTGGGCTTCACTTCTTCATTTGTAAGATGGTAATAATCTATGTTTTTCTAACTTACAAATAAATATAAAATAAGATAGTCAATTAGAAAATTGACCAATCTAAATTCAAATCAAAGTATAAATTGTGTTAGCATTTTTATTTACATTGGGTTTTAAGTGGTAAGAGGGGAAAACACATAGCAATAATTTCAAGGTAGACCATTTACAAAGAACACAGAATTTGGAATCAGCCAATCTAGGTGCCGGACCTGGTTTGCAAGGATTGGTGGTGTGTCTCTGGACAGGTCATTGAATCTCTCAAGGCCTCAGTTTTCTTATCTGTCAAACACGGGTGCTATTTTTAGCTCTGTGACCCTGTATTCTAAGACTACTATGAATCGAAAGACAAATATTCAAATTTTGGTGCAAAAAATGTAAAGCTTCTTGGGGTGATGGTGCTGCTTCCAAGCTGGTCAATGGATTAAGAGTCTGACGTTCTGCCACTCACAAAGGATGACAGAGTTCAGAAACTAAAACTGTAAAGCAAAAGACATTTGACACCTTTGGGAAAAAAAGGCAACAGCATTAAAGCTCGTTACTTCCTAAAGAATGGTCTTCATTCTGAATGGGAACCACTGGCTTCTCTCTGGTGTTCAGCATTCCAGAGGAAGCCTGAAAGCAAGTTATCTGGCTAGAGTCATTGCTCCAAGGGTTAGATTTTTTTAAGCAGGGTTTTTTATTAGCCAGAGAAAAGAATTTTTAAGAAAGGAAAACCCCAAGACCCACAGCTAGCTTTGATGGCAACTTTTCTAGAAGGGCAGTTGCCAGCTGCGCTTTGGCTTTGCTCCTCTGGGCGGCCAGATCCCGGCTTGAAGGAGCTTCCCATGCAGCAGGTTTCACCTCGGCCGGTTTGGATGGATTAGTAGGTACCTGGAATGTCATCTCGAAAGACTGAAACTTGGTCTGGGCTCAGTGGAAAGAGTTCTGTGATTGATTAGGGATGTCTGCCCTGGGCTTAGGTAGGACCATATTTGTGCCAGGTGTTTGCTCTCCTGACAGAGCAGGTTATGAAGGATCCTTTAGTACTTGTCCCTCCAGTGGGCAGAAGATCAAGGACTCGGGCCAGTGCTGTTTCCGGTGTCCTGGAAAAGTGTTTATCCAAGACCCTGGCAAGTATTGTTTTTTTGTCAGCGGAAGTGTTAACTCTGGTTAGCTTCACAGAATGGAAGAAGGGAAGTCTGTTGATTCTGTACCATGGTCACAGGACAGGAGTGGCCAGGTGGAAGGAAGCTATAATTCCAACAGTCCCCGTCAGATTCCCGTGGATACTCCAGTGGAGCACAGACTGGGGTGCTTACTGCTCAGCAGAGGCAGCCACAAGCCATAGAGCCTGGCAGGCTGTGGCCAGCGGTCACGGCTGCAGAGTCCCTGGAAAACTGGCCCTTGGAAGGACGAGGAGGCTGGGCCCTCGGGACTCCACACACTGTGATTCTTTTTTTTTATATATATAAATTTTTTTATTTTTGGCTGTGTTGGATCTTCGTTGCTGCACACAGGCTTTCTCTAGTTGCGGCGAGTGGGGGCTACTCTTCATTGCAGTGTGTGGGCTTCTCATCGCAGTGGTTTCTCTTGTTGTGGAGCACGGGCTCTAGGTACATGGGCTTCAGTAGTTGTGGCACATGGGCTCAGTAGTTGTGGCTCATGGGCTCTAAAGCACAGGCTCAGTAGTTGTGGCACACGGGCTTAGTTGCTCCGCGGCATGTGGGATCTTCCCAGACCAGGGCTTGAACCTGTGTCCCCTGCATTGGCAGGCAGATTCTTAACCACTGAGCCACCAGGGAAGTCCCTACACACTGTGATTCTTGACATTGAATACAGAAGTTCTGTTACCTTCCTTAAAAAGCATTGGAGAATTTACCAGTCTCCTTAGGATTGGAGGTGACCTTCAGTTACCCATGTTAGTAGTTCTGAAGTTTTTTTCTCTTCAGCTTTGGAATGTGCTTTATGTTTTTGTGCTGTTGATCTGCTTTCCTAGAGATGTTTGAACGCTTCAGATTTTTCTTTTTGTAAAGCATGCTCTGGGGGAGTGTAGTGCTCTTCACAGCTCCCCCAGTGTGCTTCCCCTAGCCAGCCAAATGTCTTGGAGACCCCCTAATCTCCTAACTTTAAATCCATCAACTACACTAGTGGATTAATAATAGTTGCGATTTATTGAGCACTTAGTATGTGCCTCCAGGCACCAGGGTCACTGTGTGACAAGGGATTGGTGCAGGAGTGTATGGGGGCAGTGGGGTGAAGTGGGCTCAAGTTTAAACATTGTCTATGGAGAAGCTACAGAAGAGTTCACTGAGAGTGGACCTGACTTCCTCTGCTACTGCGGTTTCCTGCTGTTTCCAGTGACTGCACTTGAGCTGTGCATATTATTAACTTTCAGTTATCCTGAACCAATTAACCGGTTTGCAGATTAACCAAGGTGAAGGCTCACCTGGGCCTAGGAGGTGCTCATCATCTCCACTGCTCCATAATCAGCTGGTTATGGCTGATTGCATACCCCGTGGTCCAGGAGCCTGAGGGCTGGGCTGCTGCAAGGGAGGGGAGACAAGGAGCAGTGTCTTCTAGGACCTTCCACCCCCTTCAACGAGAGGAGCCCACTGGCTCATAAAATCCTGCAGTCCCTGGTACAGTCCCTGGGAGGTTCAGAGGCTCCTGGGGTCCTGGGTGCTCTGCCCCTGTCCCCGGTACCTTCCAAGTTGGGAAGATCAAGTTGGCTGGAGGGCACAGTGCATTTGAAATTCCCAGAGATGAAGTGATCTAATATGTTGAAAGGGGTGCAGTGAGCAGGGGCACTAATCCCCCTTTTCTTCCTCAGCCCGTGAACCACCCTTCCATCGCCACCCCAAAGATGTAGTTGACAGGCTTGAGACCCTGAGCAATGGATCCCTCCTGTGGTCATAGGAGGCCAAGGCCACAGTGGCAACGAGGTGGGAGTTGCCCATAAAAGCAAGGTGTTTGCCACACCTTACACCAGCCCAGAGTATACACAGTTTAACCCGGGAGCCAAACTCCTGCCATACTTGGAGTGATCTCAGTTTTGTGGGGAGGAACCTTGAATCCCAGGTAAACTCCAAATCTTGAGAAAGTGTCCATGACGGACTTTGGTCTATGGCCTGTCAAGGAGGAACAAGCCTTTGCACAGGATGGTGTTTGATGGGCTTCTGTGGATTATCTTTATGTCTTAAGCAGTGTTCACCCGAGCACCTGGCACGTCCTTTCACCTCTGACTCCGTGATCATCCTGCACCTGCCAGGCCTGGAGGCCTTGCCTCAGTACAACCCAGTTTGCCGACAGCTGCGTTCCCTTCTCAGCCTGAGCCATGGGTTTCCTTGGGTCCTTCTCTTTGGCTCACGTTTTCCCAGGGCTGCTTGTGTGTACAGTCTAGAGATCACATTTTATTAACACAAAGAAATCTGCTCGGGCTGCCTGGCTCTCACAGTCACATGGAGAGAAATGTGCTCCTTCGCTTCGCCAGCCCTCAGCTCTCTGTGCAGATTACAGCCGAGAGCTGGGCACCAGGCCAAGCTTACATTTCACTTTGGAACACACTTTCACATCACTCGTTGGCAGGACATCCACGGCGGTGTCTATTTGGGGGGTAAGTCAGAGAAGTGTTATTTCCCTCTTCTGCGTGTCGAGAGATAGGCCCTTTAAAAAATGTTTGACCAGGGCTTCCCGGGTGGCACAGTGGTTGAGAGTCCACCTGCCGATGCAGGGGACACGGGTTCGTGCCCCGGTCCGGAAAGATCCCACATGCCACGGAGCGGCTGCGCCCGTGAGCCATGGCCGCTGAGCCTGTGCATCCGGAGCCTGTGCTCCGCAACGGGAGAGGCCACAACAGTGAGAGGCCCGCGTACCGCAAAAAAAAAAATAATAATAAAATAAAAAAATAAAAATAAATAAAAAATGTTTGACCTTTCCCCATCCTTGTTGTCTGCAAGGTGCCCAGGTAGTTAGGTGATCCAGCGAAGCGTGGCAGCAGCACATGAGAGAAGCCCCCTCCCTCCCAGTGTCCCCTGTTTCCTAAATCAGTAAACATAGGCAGGACTGCCTGGGACAGAGAAACTCAGGCCAAGGTAATAACATCAAAACCAAAGTCCTGGAACTCTTGAGTAAACTAGTTACCCTCCCAGATAAAACAACTTTGTTGTCCAAATCTTCCTTTCCAAAGATCTAAGACTTTTCAAATGCTGGTCCAAGGCCAACCATTGAAAGAGAGAACTTCAGCAAGCCTCCTGGAATGGAAAACACTGTTAAAGTAAACAAACGAGCCTCTTCCATTCAGTTTTCCCTTACTGGTCTATTTTTATGTCTTATTTTACCACCCCCCACCCCAGTACTTAACATTTTGTAATACTCTCCCTTCTCCACTTCTACTCCCATCTCCGTCTCACTTTTCTCAGGGAGCAAGCTGATCATTTTGCCTTCGGTAGCACAGATATCCAATTTCAAAAAGAGGAGTTGGGGGAAAGAGGTGGTATAATTCACTTCTTTTGGTGTCCCCTCATACTCAGCTCTTGCACGTGGATGCCTGAAGCCTGACTTGGGTTTGAAAAGAAATTTGATCCTGGAATTTTAAACCCTTTTTAGGAAAGATCGGAATGGTTAGAAAACAAAGATTTACTGGAATAATACTGACTTTTCTCAATGAAATAGATCCCTCTTGAAACAAAAAAGTTGAAAGTAAACTCTTCCTTCCCCATCACACCAACCCATAAATTCCATGAGGATTTCCCAAGTGCCAAAGCTTATTCTGATTCTAGTGTTGACTACTTTGGGATGTTGCTTTTGCTGTCGGTCCCATCCAGCCAAGCAACAACTAATCAAGATTTAAAGAAACTTTTTCCCACAAGATGCATATGCCACCTGCTGCTTCGTAGGACAGGCCACCCGTGGGAAGCCCCCTCTCACTGAGAAGGATGCCCAGAACCTTGGGGACCCGGATGCAGTCTCCTGGGACCCGGATGCAGTCTCCTGCCAGTCACCTGGTGAAGCTTATGCTTACTCTGCAGAAGGGAGGTGGCAGAAACCCATTCCACCTGCAAGTAAGTAGCTTTAAAAATAATGCCAAGATCTCATATGGTGGGTAGGTGCCTCAGCTCAGTGCAGGGTGGAAAGAGTGCTACTTCACAGAGTAAAAACGTTGCAATCACATTACTCATTTCAGGAGAGGTCAGATAAAGTTTATTGGAGAGATGAAAGTCACCCTGCAGTTTCAAAGAGTTCTCCTGAAAGCATTGAGAAATGGTTGAAGTTCAGAAGTTGATTTGAAGCTTTGTTTCCCTTCCCCTTATAAGCGAGACAGGTATTTTTTAGCCACATTTTCCTTTTTGATGGACAGAAGATCTGGCGGATGACTGGGATGGTCTGATCTGCAGTCAGCGGCAGGTCTGTTGTGTGGGTCATCTGCTTTCTGCATGGGCCGTGGTGAATGTGTAAGCTCTGGCTAGTTGCCATCTGCCACCCAGCAAGACAGCACCTCGAGGCTTTAACCCTCTGCCCTCGCTTGGGGAGGTGTTCAGGGAATGTAATTTCATGTTATAATTAACTGAAGCAATGTGCAGTGCTTTTCCTTAGTGTGTTATAGTGGCACGACACTTATCACTCAGAATTGACTGTATCGGGACTGCTTTGACAATCAGTAGGTTAAGTGGTTGGGCCTGAGTTTGGCCTACTCTTGTGCCAGTGTGGGTACTTGAATCCTGTGAGAGTTTTGCATAAAACGGGTAGAGGTGTGTTGAACCCAGTTTTCCCCAAAGCACTTCTGTGGACTCGGCACTCGGCTTGCGAGTGTCTCAGAGGCACAGGAAAGGGTTTTCTCTAGGGCACCTAAGCCCATGCTTTACACTGTAGTTGGTGTAAGTGTTTACTCAGTAAACATTTGTTCAATGATTGAAATAACAAAGACATTACTTTCATTATAAATGGTTTTACAAGAGCACTTGTGCTCACTTTAATATCTTCAGTGATGCTGGCAGAATTCAGTTCAACATGGCGAGTCTTTGCACAAGGTCACGTGAGTGTGTTGAGCTCCTTTGGGGGCAGAACTGAGTCAGGGTGGTCTTGGAGGAAGGGACATGCAGACAGAACCCTGTGGACAGTGACAGGGCCAGGGCTCACCACAAGGCTTTGGTGAGCTGCTCTTCCATGTGAACTTTTTGCTATTTTCTGATTGGTTGTTAAATAGCCAAGGACGAAGTGTTTTCAGATGAGAGATCACAAGTAAAGGTGGATACTCAGCCCTGACTTTCCATCTTCAATGACAGACACAACTGGAAGTCAGCAGCTCCAGACTCTACAGTATTCCCAGATCACCTGTAAGAGTTCTTGAAACTCATCTAACAGTTTTTTTTTAAAATAAATTTATTTATTTTATTTATTTATTTTTGGCTGCATTGGGCTTCTTCGTTGCTGCATGCGGGCTTTCTCTAGTTGCGGAGAGTGGGGGCAACTCTTGGTTGTGGTGCGCGGGCTTCTCATCGCGGTGGCTTCTCTTCTTGCAGAGCACGGGCTCTAGGAGCACAGGCTTCAGTAGTTGTGGCACACGGGCTCAGTAGTTGTGGCTCATGGGCTCTAGAGCACAGGCTCAGTAGTTGTGGCACACGGGCTTAGTTGCTCTGTGGCATGTGGGATCTTCCCGGACCAGGCCTCGAACCCGTGTTCCCTGCCTTGGCAGGCGGATTCTTAACCACTGCACCACCAGGGGAGCCCATCTAACAGGTTCTTAATTGGAATTTTTTTAAACATGGAATTCATAATATTTTATTTTATTATTTTTTGGCCACTCCACGCGGCATGTGGGATCTTAGTTCCCCAACCACGGATCGAGCCCAGACCGCCTGCAGTGGAAGTGAAGTAGAAGTGTGGAGTCTTAACCACTGGACCACCAGGGAAGTCCCCTCTTAATTGGAATTTTAACTGAGCAAGTAAGAAGTCCCATGTTGGGCTGGGGGAAGGGAGGAATGGAGAGGGATGTCGATTTTTTTTAGAAAACACCAACTTATATTTCTTTGGCTAATAGATGCGGAGGAGGCCTCTCTGGCTGGCGTGTGAGGATGTAACTTCCTTGAGCATAGGATTTGATTGGTTTATGGAGTGGTGCTTCTGCCCTTACCTGCCAGTGGTTGGGGTCCCTAAAACACAGCCCTGCTGGAGAGGAGAGGTTCTTCCGAGGTCCACCCCAGGAGCAGCTGCAGCCCGCCACTGAGGGGTGTCAGGAGGCTGCCCTTCTGGCTCACTGCCTCCACAGCAACAGGTGAAGAGTTAGAATAGGTTGATGGCTGGACTTGTGATGTCCTCAGCAGTCCCTGAGCAGAATTCATTCTAAGCCCCCAACATGCTCTGTGCCCACACCAGGGAATACAGTGTGAAGCTTCTAGCAACACCCGGAGATGCTCGACCCTTCCCACGTATGCATGTTCAGTTTGCTGTATCTCAATTTAGTAGAACGTTGGGGAGAATAACCTCCCTCCTCCCAGGGTGAGGTTGCAAAGGTCTCTGGAAGGAACAGTGCAGAAAATTATTCAAATAACTGAGGCATGTGAAAAATTATTTTGAGAAAGATTTAAAATATTCTTAAAAATACATAGCAAGCACCCTTCCTCCATTATCCAGAATTAACAACTTGGCATATTTACCATATATGTTCGTATATAAATTTATATAGTCATCTATGAATTTAAACATTATAGATCAAGTTGGGGTCTTGGGGAACTTTTTAAAAAAAGCTGTGTGTGAACTCATAAGGCAGAGCAGAAATAACTCCAAATCTGCTTTCTCAGATGTGAATCCCTCCTGGCACTTTGGGTCTGTTGTATTAATAAATAAGCCTGGTTTTAGTCTAGTTAGAAAAGAAGGCCAGGCTGGTGCATCAGAGCACTGCATTCCTTTTGGTTAGACTTTGTCAGAGGACAGGCAGGCGGCTCTTTGGCACAGAGTTTCTGGGTGTTTCCCTTTGGAATATAAAAGGAGTATCCCTTAACCCCAGGAGAGACTGCACACCAGAGCCATCTTCTTCCCTCGGTGCTGAAGAAAAACAGACAAATACGCACAACCAACATTCAAGAAGGGCGTGGTGCAGCCTGAAGACAGGTAGTGAGCTGTGACACTGGCTCACTCCAAGGACTGCAGTGTCATAGGGATGCCCGTTAGAGGTGGCAGCCGGAGTGGTCACCATTGTGCCTTCTCTCCTGGTTGGTGAAATCCTGTGAATCAGGCAATCTACAGTGTGCACCAGTTTTCCTCTGAACACAGAGCTTCCATCAAACAGATGGGTGAAAAGAAACAGCGTGAGAGTAGCTAACCCTTCTCTAGTGTTTACTGTAGTCTGGGCACTAGGCTAAGTACATGTATTATCTCATTAAAACTCAAAACAAACCCTGGGCGCTGCTATTTTTAGTACTAGGTAGGTACTATTATGATGGTCCTTTCACAGATGAGAAAACCAAGACCCAGAGAACCGAGTAAATGCTGACGGGAGCCCAGTTAGTAGACAGCAGGGCTGGTACGTGCAGCCCCACGGCCTGGCACCAGCATCCATGCGCTGAGCCGCTACCTCTCCTGCTTCTCCATAGGAGGCACTTTGCTTCATGGAAGGTGGAGAACTCCTGGGACCTCAGAACTCCCATGTGGATGGCACAACACAGTGTCTTAGGTGTACTGGGAACCTGGGTGTGGAGGGGATGCAGACGAAAGGAGCAACAAAGCCAGGCCAGTCAAATGCATTGTCTCTGGCGGCCCTGAGGTCTCCGCAGCCAGGGCCTGGAGAGGCCAGCTTTCAGAGCACAGGCTTTACTTTTAAATCATGAAGGGTTTAATTTAAAAATGGATTCTGTGCTTTGGTGTGACTCTCAAATCCACAGTGCCTTCCAATTTCTTAAAAGTGAAACTCTGTGAAATGATAAACACAGACATCCAGAAAGAGTCAGGGACAGTCTAGAGGGGTATTGGGAACATGTCATGCCTTGGTGCCAAGCCCACGGCACAGTCCACGTGAGGCAGAGAGCAGGGATCATCCTCCTGGTGCCCATTCTTTGCAGATCTGCCCTGGTACAATAGTGAGACCCACCAGTCCAGAGAATCTCAGTCTTCCACGCAGAGATCCCCCACTTCAGCCGCCCTGAGAAGCCCACGTACAGAAGCATGCATGGCTGTGTGGATGTGCTGGGCGGCAGCTCTGCACTTTGCCGTCAGCCAGGTGGATGGAGTGTTCACCGTCACGTGCTTCTCAGAGATGTGCTTGCTGAGAGCTCCTTGCAGATTCAAAACATGGGGGACGTGTGTTCTTGAGAGCTGTGTATGTGAAGCAGCACAGAGCATGCCGCCGGCACTTGGTAAATATTAGTTCCCTTCCCCTTCCTGTGTGTGAGGCAAGTCGTACAAGGGAAGCATCAGCAGTTCGGATGCAAAAATAGATCTCCATGTGAGGATGCGGCCTCTTTTCCTTGAGTGTGGACCAGATGTCAGGCTGCCTGGTGAGGACTCCAGGAACGTGACAGCTTCCTTCTTAGGGGCTTCATTGCTTCTTCACTCTATGGAGAGGCCTCCCTCTCCATGCACTTCTTGCATCTGAAAAACAAGAATGAAAAAGAGGATGGTAATAAAAGTCCCAGGAATGAACTTTCTGTTTTCTCCTTCTTAAAAAGGATTTGCATGTTATTTGGATCTTACTTTCAAGTCTGATACCTGTTCATCACATCATTATCCCTGTTATTTAATAACGTGACAAAAATTAATGTAGAACCACAGCAAATGGACATTTGTTTTGAGTGTGTTTATCTTTTTCCTTACGTGACATTTACTGAGGGCCAACTATTTACCAGGCACTGAGCTAGGTGTTGGGAATTCAGAGATAAGGAAGGGTCTATCCCTTGAGCTTGAGCAGTTTATGAATTGCAAAGAGATAGTTAAATAATTGCGAATAAAGTGTTAAGGGTATGTACAAAGTGAAGGCAAGAGAGGTCAGCTCTGAATGGGGTGCGGAGGTAAGATCAGAGATGATCTTTGAATTGTGTATTGAAGAATAAGCACAAATTGTTCAATAAGAAGGATACATTTAAGTGACTCATTGAGTTTTTCTTGTCTGATATTAAGTTAATTTCCATTAAATATGCTCAAGAATTAATTCAGGTCATAGTGTTAAGGGACATGGGACTGGAATAAAAAAAAAATGAGGGGGAAAAAGGAGAATTAAAAAGAATGTATAGGGTGGTTAATCCACAGAGGGGCTAACTAACTCCCTCCTACCCAGAGAAGGGAAACCTTGCTGCATGGTGAGGGACCCGGGCTCTGCACTGCCAGGGCAGCCGAGCCACGTGTCTCAAACATGCCATGTTTAAAGAAGTTGGGAGGTTATAGGCGGCATAACAGATGTGATTTGACAGTTGCTGTGGCAACACACCCACTTCCAGAAAATCAGTTAGTGGGAGAGCAGGAGAACTCATGGTACTTGCCCTGGGCTGCCCTGTGCCCCACACTGCCTGTTCTGGGCCAAAGGTGTGGACAGATTGAGAAGGACAAATGCCCCACATGGCTGACTGCCACCTGCCTTTGTGGAATTGACTCTGGAATAAGATAGGAGATGCGTAAACCAGAACAAAGACAACAGGGGAACAGTGTGGGGGAGGAAGGGGAGTTCTGAGCAAGCAGTGCCAACTCCTTTCAGGAAAATACCTCCCAAGCATTGTATTTGAATATATTGAATGACCCATGGATTTCTGTGAAAAAATGCATATGGCATAAATATGTATAAATCTCCCTTTATGGAAGCAGCAGCAGCGAAGAATGCTGTAGGCATAAGTAAAAGCGTCCCTAGAGTAGCAAAAGGACTTGAGTTAATGAAAAATTGGTTTTGAAGTTTTGGCTGAAGAGCTGGGTGATTGCCTCTGTGGCACCACCTTCTGGCAAATCAGAGATATCACATGGTGTGAATCCTCGGACTGTATAGGTGGTGGGTTTTCCAAGCTTCAGTGTACCAGCTGCTTACCTCCACAGGGGCTATTTCCTCCAGACTATTGGTTCTCAACCTTGGCCTCACTTGAGAATCACCCGTGGAGATTTTGGAAAAAGTTATTTAGAAATATTTAATTACAAAGTAATATATGACCGTTGTAAAATAAAGTCAGAACTGTGCAGGTGTACAGCTTGAGTTCCTATATCCCATTCCTAGATTTAACAGTCAACAGTTCCTTGGATACTCATCCAGACATTTCCTTTGTGTTTATAAGCATATGTGAGTGTGTATATAAATATATTTGTACATATATTTATATAGAGATGGATTGTGTGTGCACAGAAGTATGGAAATATATGCATATGCACACACTATACATGGACTATATACTATACATAGTGCATATATACTATACATAATGTGCAACTTGCCTTCTTTACTTAATATCTTTTGGATATCTTTTCATACTAGTACATATAGATCTATCAGCTGCATGGAATCCCATTGCCTGGATATGCCATCATTTATTTAACAAGTACCTTTAGCTTGTTTCCATCCTTGGTTGCCATTCTCTGTACATTCAGCATACCTAAAGTTTAAATCCCTAGATGTGGAACTGTTGGATCAAAGTATGTAGGCTCCAGGGGCTTCCCTGGTGGCACAGTGGTTGAGAGTCCGCCTGCTGATGCAGGGGACTCAGGTCCGTAACCCGGTCTGGGAAGATCCCACATGCCTCGGAGCGGCTGGGCCGCTGAGCCTGCACGTCCGGAGCCTGTGCTCCACAGCGGGAGAGGCCACAACAGTGAGAGGCCCGCGTAGCACACACACACAAAAAAGAAAAACAAACAAAAAAAAAACTGTAGGCTCCAAAAGAATTGTACTAGTTCATACTCCCACCAAAAGTGTGTGCGAAGGCTATTTCTCCTTTCATAAATAAGTAAAACAAAACAAAAATACAGAGCCCCAGGCCCCATTTTCAGAGCTTCTGATTGAGGTGGGAGGGGTGCTGAGCATCTTTATTTTTTTAGATCCACAGGTGAACCTGGTCCATAACCAGGGTTGGGAACTATGGCCTTAGATAGAGGGGGTAAAGTTAGGAGCCGTTCTCCTAAATGCTGATGCCTTGGTTATGCCCTTTCAGACGCAAACAGCAAGATTTCCCTTGCTGTGGCCAGTTGGGGAATAGAGCTACCCATTTCCTCTGAAGTTCTTCTTAAACTAGAGATCTTTATTTAGACAGACATAAAATTAAATGAACCTGTATTTATTAGAGTAGGATTAAAGCTACAAGAACCAGAGAAGTAACACCTAGGTACAGTTTGATACTTTTCTCACTATTCGGTAATTATTTGTTCATAAGTCATTTCTCCTTTAAAGACTTTTAAGAAATAATTGTTTAATTCCTTTCCGTGTGGCTTCAGATTCTATTAGAAGAGGTAGAGTTTGTGGATATTAAAGTCAGTACCTTGTTCTCTGATTTCAGTATGAAGAGCCCCTGGGCTGGTAGGCAGCTGGCCAGCTTTGGGAAGTAACCAAAGTGTCTCCTTTATGTTGCTTAGTTAGCCACAGTAGGTGGAGAGAGAGAAAAATGGCATCTCTTTTCCAGAGAACCTGTTGTAAGCATTCTCCATCTTGGGGAATGATTCCTCCTTCACAGCCTGTTTCATTCCTCCCCTTGAGGCCGTGCCTTGCCATCCTCTTCTGTGTCTCTGTCCACTGAGCTGCTACCAAGGACGGTGTCCCTTGCTCTGTGGCATTAGGAAGCTGTGTCACGCCTTCACTCCTCCCACCAACCCGAAGACCATTGCCTGCAATCTAACAGCAAGTCTGTCTTTGCCTTTTTGAGGAAACACCCCTGCGCCTTCCCGTTTGTCGTTTGCCCACATTTCTTTTCAGTTGGTCTCTTTATCTCACTTCCATGTTTAGGTAAGAACTGCCTTCCGTTAAGTTTATATTAGGAAATCTGAGCCGATTGGGATGGTGGGGGGAAGGGGGCGGGGGTCTGGTGCGCACTGGAATGACAAAGGATCTCAGAGGTGCTTGGACACTCTGGGTCCACAGAAAGGTTGCAGGCTATGCTGGGCCTTCCCGTCTCATGTCTGTCTCATGCGTGGTCCTGACGGGCCCCGGCCTGAAGCTAAAGAAGAAGGTGTGCCACAACACTAAGGAACCCGCACAAGTGTTTGATGATGACTTAGTGTCTCATTGCTGTTTACCCAAGAGGCACACAGACCTCACCTGTGCCTGTGGAATAGAAAGGCAGATTTCTGCCCCATACAGATTTCTCTACATGAGGCAGGAGCCAGATGGGTTTAGCTTGGCTAATCTTAGTACAAGCTGGAAAATTCCAATTTTTCCAAAACAACACATTTCTCAGAAATTGTCTGGTTTAGAATATTATTCTAGCATATGTAAGGGAACCGCATGACTATGGGCTGACTTACTGCGGGCTTATAAATATGTATGAGAATTTACCTGCGGCTCCCTTTGTCCCGCACCAACGTGGTGGTGGTAAGAACTGCACTCAGTAAGCCCCTCCATTTTTATTCCTCGTCAGAATCAGTGGCTGTTGGGCAATTTTTCCCTTGTGTGGGACTTGAAGTTATTTGAGAAAACCTGAGTGTACGCCTTTTCCCAAGCCTTGGCTTGCATCTGGATGTAAAATCAGATGCATGACGCATGCTTATTGAATGTTGACTCAGATTATAGATCACTGGAAACTGTATGTGTTGCTCTTTAGTCTTCCCTTTTCCTCTGCCCAGATGACTGAGACTGAGCTGTCACTTCTTTAAAATAGAATTCCTCCCGTGATACCTCATCACAAATGTATATGCCGGTCAGGCGATAACAAGACCGATGAGTACCTACATGAAGCAGAGTGCCTGGCAGCTGCTGCAGAGGCTGGCAGTGCTCACCCCACCCCGGATGAGACACTGGGGGGCACAAAATCCATTGTGTTTAGTTACCAGCTGACTCTGTGGAATTAAGTTGATTTTCCCCCCAAGAATCCAGATCCCTGACTTAGCGTAACGCCACCCCTCACCCCCACCGCAGCTTCTGTTGCCTAGCAATAGTTATTTAGTAACCTTTCAGAAGTATCGTTAACTAATAAAGGAAGAGGAAGAGAACATCCCTATTCCGTGTTATATACACAGCCTGCGTTACAGACCTCTCTGTTGTTGGCTGGAGGGGGTGTCTACGGTCATTTTAATCTGTCACCCTCCCTCTCTCTCCATAGCCCCTGCCCTCCAGCCCGCAGCATACACTCTCTAGACCAAGAGTAAAAAAAGATGTCATAGGCCAACAACGTAATAGGCTGGGTCGCTCAACACCGCTCACAGAGATCTCCCTCAGAGAAGGCAGGGCAGACAGGAACGTCCTGAGGACCATGTCAGAGCCCCAGGATTCCTGCCACAGGTGGGGTCTAGGTGTGGGCTGCTTGAAGGGAATTGTTGGCCACCGGCCTGTGGCATTACTTTTGTGGGTGGGCACGTGCGGGTGGCAGTGGAAGTGTAGAGAGGAGGGTTAGGGCTTTGGAGCTGGCCCTGGTTTGAACGTAGGCTCTTCCAACTCACTAGCTGTTTGACCTTGAGCAAGTTACCCAAGCTGGTCGGTTGCTTCTCCTTTGTTCAGTGGAGATGATACAGCTCCCTGGTTTGGAGGCGCAGGGACTGCCTGTGAGGGGTTGATAACATAGCTAGGAGAACCCTTCCTCAGTCAGTCCCGCTGCACCAACCTGTCCAAGGATTAGTTTACCTCCTGCCTTTCTGGCTCCTCTAAAGTACTGTCCACGGGGTCCTCTTCATCTACCCATCCCTGAAATGTCCATGGCCCCCCAAGGCCTTGTCTTTGGTTTTCTTCTTGCTCTGTATTCTCTCCTGGGGGAATCTCGAGGCTATGAAATCTGCATCTCCACTTAGGATTGCTCTCCTGCAGCCTGGACTGATGTGTAAAGCTGAGATCCACGTCCTTCAGCATCTTTATCTGTAGCCCAGAGGAGCCTTGGACTTGAAGGATCCACAAGCAGATGCGGCCTTTTCTTCTGGATGTGCTCAGGACACTGTGTTCCGCATCTCAGTGAATTTTACCACCTCCTTTCTGGCTGTCCAGGCTGGAAACCTGAAAGTTAACTTGCTCTCTCCTTCTCTCTCCCTTATGTTGACTTGACTGAGACTTATATTAAAGTCTCTTAAAGGTTATTATATAATAACCTTTAAGGGTTATTAATAACCCTTAAATCTACCTGGTCCTCTGCCATTGATGTGGGCGAACCTCTCACCATTTCCTGTCTCCCCTCCGATGCCTTCTCCTCTTGGTTGCCACAGCGTTATTTCCTCGATTGCTCACCATTCCCTTGAGGATAAGATCTGACCATCAAGGGCCCCTCTCTGTCTGATCTCAACTCTTCCTACCCCTCTCCTTGCCCTCTGAGCTCTAACTACCAACTGCTTTCAGTTCCCTGCCTGGCCCATGAGTTCCGTCACATCTTCATGTCTTCACAGATTCTGTTCCTCTGCCTTGATTACCCCTTATCTCTTTACTTTCTGGCCAATTTCAAGAATCCACCAAGATGCCAACTCCCTCTGAGAAGCATTTCCTGATGCCCCTGCACTCCCTCCAAGGATCTGGATTAGTGATCCACTTTTGGATTCCACCCTTTGGTTCCCCGGGCAAAGCCCTCCCATAGCACTTAGCACCTGTACTATGAACACCTGTTTGCTTACCTGTTTCCACTTCCAGACTGTGTGCTCCCAGCCGTGGGTTTTATTTATATATTTCCAGAGCTTAGTCTGTAGTATGTCTCAATATATGTTTGTTAAACAAATCAGTGTTTTAATCAACAGGCCTTTGTTAATCATCTTCTATGTGAGGCATTGGTAAGGGCTTTGCCTGAAAAGATTTCCAGTCTAGTTTGAGAATAGATAATTGCTTAAAAGCTATAGAGTCACTTAACCTGATAAAACTTCCAGGCCAGCATGTGCTTAAGTGCAAGAGGATATAGATCTTAAGTGTGAGGGAAGTTGGAAGTTGTCACCAACACTGGGACAGTCAGCGGGATGAGGACTTGACTTAGGCCTTGAGGGATGGTGCGACAGGTAGAGGCAGAGAGGATGAGAAGCGAGACCAGTGTGCCCGGAGCAGAGAGCAGAGGTGGGAGTGAGGACGTCCTTGACCTCCAGATGGAGAGCTTGGACTGGAAGGCAGTGGGAGGCCACTGCTGCCGTTGATCATGGTAGAGATGTTCCAGGAAGAGGAACCTGGTGGTCGTGTTGCAGGACAGGATTGCAGGTGGCAGACAGGCCAGTTAGGAAGGCACTGAATTTGTCCAGGTCCTCAGAGGAATGGCCTGCCCTGCACTGGCCTGTGACAGGGATCTGAACCACAGCGGAAAACCTTCACTGAACTTAAGGATAATTTATTGCAAGAGCTAGAATGAGCCTTTGCTGTCATCCCAAACTGTTGTCCCATTATATAACGGGTGGTCAAACCGAAGCCCAGGGATTCTCCCCCACAGTTCCCACTACTGGCGTGGTCTCTGGATTTCGATCCTTCTGCATGAGAGGGGTGTGGTTAAAGTTCAGAGCGTGATGGAAAGGCGACGACAGTTCTCAGGCTGATGGTCCCTGGGAGCTTGGAGGATGAGTTTGGCTTTGAGACAACAGTGAGCCATGACCAGCAGCGCCCAGACCAGTGCAGGATTCTCTGTGAACTCTGGGGTGAGGGAATTTCAGAGAGCGCTGGCCAGGTGCCAAGGCAGGAGGCTTTAGAAAAGCTTGTTTACTTTTGGGTACTCAACTTGGAGACTCGCACAGGAAGGAATTTTTGTGGATCTCCTTGAGCAGCCACAGAACCACAGACACACCTGAATCCTATTCACGTTCATCCGGAAACTCAGGCTTTAAAACAATTCTGGTTTTCTTCCTATGTTTGTTTGGACTGGTTGGGGGGTTGAGAGAGGAGGAAGGGTGTTGCTCAGGAGAGTGTGGGCCACTTGTTTGCAGTCGGTTCCTGGGTTCACAGTGGACGTCAGCAAGCCCTGCACTTACCTCATGCTCTGCTTCACTCTCTCCTCTAAATCCAAACCAAAAACTCACATGGCCCAAAGGAGAATAGTCAGTTTAATAACTCAGCGTGACAGCAATTTGAAGACTGCGGGTTTCAAATGACTAGGCCTGCACATTTGGACCATCTCAGACAGTTAAAGAGACTCCAGGGACCGAGGTGGTGCTGATTCCAGCGGTGCATGTTGTCATTAAAGATGGAAAGAGCCTCCAGGTATAGAGAGCTTGTTTCTCTGCTTGATAAGAAGGTAGCCCCAGCCTAGGGGGACCTCAGTAAGTTGCTTAGTGGCTCAATTTCTCCGCAGGTAAAATGTGCCCATGGGCCCTACGTGCTTCGCAGGGTTGTCAGGAGGGCGGGATGAGGCTATAGATATTCAGCGTGCACTTGAACCAGGTCTAGATGCAGCACGTAAATGCAGGCAGGAGCCCCTCCTCTGCTCCTGCCTGGAAAGCTGACATCACCACCGTGCACACATGGGGGCTCTGAGGAGGGGCTGAGGTTAGGACTCTAGTCCCCTCTTTATCCTTTCCAGATGTCTCTTGTTGCTTATCCTCTAGCATGTGGAGTTGCAGAAGGGCTTGAAGTAGCCATTCTGGATTATAGCCACTATCACTGTTACAGCCTTGGGAGGATTGGGCCTCTGCTCTCTCAGAAGACATGGCTGCGGGGACTTCCCTGGTGGCTCAGTGGTTAAGAATCCTCCTGCCAATGCAGGGGACACAGGTTCAAGCCCTGGTCCTGGAAGATCCCACATGCTGTGGAGCAACTGAGCCCATGCACCACAACTACTGAGTCTGTGCTCTAGAGCCTGCGAACCACAACTACTGAGCCCGTGTGCCACAACTACTGAAGCCCACACACCTAGAGTCCGTGCTCCGCAACAAGAGAAGCCACCACAATGAGAAGCTCGCACACCGCAACAACAACAAGAGTAGCCCCCACTCGCCACAACTAGAGGAAGCCTGTACGTAGCAACAAAGACCCAGCACAGCCAAAAATAAATAAATTAAAAAATAAAAAAGAAGGGATGGCTGCTGCACAGAGCATTTGAAGACTGGGCAAGCAGGCAGTTGGTGGGACTCAACCTTGCACTTCCCAGGTCTTCACCCACCTGCATTTCCTACAAGTGCAGAGGAAGCCAGGAGGCCTGCTTTTCTCCAGCCATGCATGTTCCATGACTTGGGGTGGAGTGGCAAGGGACATGAGTGTGTGTGGGGGAAGAACAATGCACCTTGTTTCCAGCTTATGACACTCCCTACGCACCTGTGACGGGGCAAGGGTGGGGGTTAGTGTTGCAAGATCTGAAATCCAGTTCACGCAGGCTTTGGTCTCTGGCGCTGTGAGTACATTTCTGGCCACGCTGTTACTTGTCTGCACACGGAGGTGCTGTGACAGCAGTGGGGAGAGGCTCTTAGCCCCCGGGAGAGCAGGTGAAGGGGATTCTGCTGCTCTGTCTTGGGGACAGTGGCGTGGTGGCCAGGGGGCCCACACGTGCCCTGACCCCTGAATGGAAGTGATCTGCGCCATGTCACTGACTGCCAGCGGGCGTGGCTCTGAGCCGCTCTGCTCTCGCCTCTCAAGTTCACCTCAAGGAGGCAGGTTTCTTGCTGACTCCACTGGCAAGACACGTGGCTGATCCGCAGCCTTGGAATGAGAGGCCTTGCTAATCCAGTCGCAGCCTCTGCCAGATCAGGAGCTGCCAAGTCAAGTCAGGGCCATTTTGGGTACTGGTGCACCATCCCAGGGCAGCATGCTGGTCCTGGACACAGGTCACACTTGGTGACATCCGGCAGGCTTTTCTTGGGCTGCAGCCGGAGGGAGGTGTGTGCTGGGGGGCTCAGGGAGGGATGTGTGGACTCCACACCCCCGCCCCCGAGTGGCCTCCCCACATCCTGCCCATCCCAGCCGGCCCCAGCGGACAGAGGAGGGAGCAGTACTCTGCATGGGGGAGTGGCTGGCCCCAAGCCACAGAGCTATTTAGGGGCAAAGGCACCGTGAGTCCAGGTCTGTCTGTGCTTTCTGATGAACCGAGCCATCTCCCAGGATGGGTCAAAGTGAGGGACGAAGGCCAGAGCAGGAGCCTGGAACGGTGTTCCAGCTGTCTCTGCCCAAACCCAGACCCAGTATTAATTGGCATACTGATAATTCAAGGGTATAGACCTAAAACATGCCTCCCCCATGACGTGGCCTCTGTAGCCATATCCCATAACAGAATAAATGAGGCGTGGTCTCTGGCTATCCAGAATCTCTTTAAAGATGCCTGAGTGAGATGTAGTGTTGACAGGAGCCCTAGCCCTGAGGCTCATTAGTTGTTTTGTCATTGAAGGAGTGCTCTTGGCAGGAGCTCGCCATTCAGGAGGACCGAAGTGGTGGAGGAGGGAAGGGAGGGAAAGGAAATGGGGTGGCTGGCTGCCCAAAAGTTCCTGGGGCTCTTATTCATAGACAGAGGCATTCCTGCCTCCTTGGGGGACCATCTGCTGCCCAGGAACCCGGTGGGCCATGGGAGACTGAACCCCACCAACCTCCCTCCAGCTTTCTGGCTGCATGACTTTGTGTATGGGTGTTGGGGGCAGATTTCACCTCTGACCCTCCACTTCGTCATTCATAAAATGTGGCGCGAGCTGATGGGTCAGTGGAACATTGTACTTGAGGCCAGGAGACCCAGGTCCTGATGCAAAACTCTCAGTTGAGAAGCACACAGTCCCTTGCTGTCCTTTGAAGCATTTACATGCTTAAGAACTTGGGCTTTAGAATCAGAAGAGTTGGGAGGTGAGATTCCGTTTCATGTACTAGTTGGGCAACCTTGGGCAAATCATTTAGCTTTCTGAGCTTGTCTTAAACTGTCTGGAAAATGGGGTTACTAATGATTCCACCTTCACACAGCTATCTTTTTTTTAAATTTCTTTATTTTATTCTTTATTTTAGTTTGGCTGCATTGGGTCTTCATTGCTGCGTGCAGACTTTTCTCTAGTTGGGGAGAGGGGGGCTACTCTTTGTTGCGGTGCGCGGACTTCTCATTGCAGTGGCTTTTGTTATTGTGGAGCACGGGCTCTAGGCACGTGGGCTTCAGTAGTTGTGGCACTCGTGTTCAGTAGTTGTGGCTCACGGGCTCTAGAGGGCAGGCTAAGTAGTTGTGGCTCACGGGCTTAGTTGCTCCGCAGCATGTAGGATCTTCCCGGACCAGGGCTCGAACCTGTGTCCCCTGCATTGGCAGGCGGATTCTTAACCACTGCGCCACGAGGGAAGCCCCACACAACTATCTTGAGGATTAAGTGAGGTGATACACTGGCAGGGCCTTGGCGAGGGGGTGGTCCTCCCGGCCACTCATCACTGTGACTAACTGGTTACTCAGCGGGCAGGGGAGGCCTGTCTGCCAGCCCACGGGACTGCGTTTCATTCGCCCTCTCAGTAAATGGTAACAGACAGACCCTTCCTAATGTTTACAAGTAATGGATTGGGCTGGCTTCTCGGTGCTGTGCTTTACCCATAGTTCTGTTGACAGCCTGTTACTGGGTGGAGAGAGTTGTTGGAAAAGAGCTGCTTTGATCAAAGTAATCTTTATAGAGGACCTTTCAGTGTATTTGGTCCACAATCATAGACAGCACTTACTGGGCACCTTGTCTGGATATGGCACAAATGAAGTGTGTGTGTGTGTGTGTGTGTGTGTGTGTGTGTGTGTGTGTGTGTGTGTGTGTGTGTGAGAGATGGCAGGTGGGGATTTGTTTTTGCCTCGAAGTCAGTGTATCAGCTGAGTAAGGCTCAGGACACTTGAAAATTCTCAGGGTTATGACAGATTCCCAGCCGCTGGAGTTGAGAAGGACTCTTTCTAATATAATCTTTGGTTAAGCCTTTTCTTTCTCCTCCTCTTCTTCCTTTCTGGGGGTTTGAATGGTCTTTTCTTGACAGTATTTAACACAGCCTCTTGAAGGTTATATATGTGCAAAGTCCATTTTTAGAGGATAATTTTTATTTCTGTCTTTGAAAGTAAACGTTGCTCATTATAGACAATTTGAAAAATATAACAAATAAAAAGAAAAAATAGTCCCTGTTCCCCACAACAGTCCTTGTTAGGAACCAGGGGTGTTTATCTCCAGTTACTCAGTAGTTAGTACTAAGCATCTTCTCCATGCAGGCTCCTTCTAGAAGCCAGGGATGCAGCAGCAAAGAAGACAAGGTCCCCGTTCCCTGGAGCTTACATGCAAATGGAAGGAGGTCACTGACAAAGGTCAAACAAATACAAAAGATAATTTGGGTGGGGGGAGATAAATTTTGCAAAGGAAATGAAACAGGGTGGTTTGATAGGTGGTGAGTTGGGGCAGAGGAAAGTCAGAGGGTTTGAAGATGTGGCATTTGAACTGGTGTCTAAAGCGTGCAGAAGGACCAGGCAGGCAGAGAGCAGGGGGAAAGTGTTTAGGTGGAGGGAATACTAAGGACACAGGCCTTGGGGGAGGGAGGTGCCCTGCTTAGGGCAGTTGAGGAGCAGAAGGAAGGCCGGCATGGCTGGGCATGTGCGGTAAGGAGGGGCCTTGAGTGTTACCATGTGTGGCAGTGCAAAGCCTTTGGAGGGTTTGAGGTAGGGGGTGACCTGCATAGGTTTCTGTTTTTAGAGTGTTTCCTAGTGGCTGTGTGGAGAGTGCATTGTGGGGACTCCAGTGGAAGGAGGGGAACAGTAAGGAGGATGTGGAGAGATGCTCAAGGGAGATACCGTGCCAGCTTGGATGAGGAGGCAGTCTTTTTACTTGATTTTTTTTAAAGTATCTGGGATCATAGTATCTGTCTATCTCTATATATATTTTGGCTTGCGGCTTGCAGAATCTTAGCTCCCCAACCAGGGATCAAACCCGGGCCATGGCAGTGAAAGCGCTGAGTCCTAACCACTGGACCACCAGGGAATTCCCCACAGTATCTATACTTTATATTTGTGTTTACGTGGAGACTACTGATTGCTTTCCAGGCACTGTGCATTATGTTAAGCACTCTATAAATACCTTGTCTCATTCATGTCTCACGTAGCCCTATGAGGCGGGCATTGTAATCTCCATTTGCAGATGAAAAAACTGGAACTAAGAGAGGTAGGTTTAAAAAAAGGAAGAAAATTCACCAGTAGTTCCTGTCCTCACAACAGACCTTACTAGGAAATGCGGAATATTTCTTTCTGGCCCTTTATTCTCAAACACTCAAGTTTATACCGTATAGGTGGTGGAATGAGAATCAAACCTAAGTCTGACTCACTTCACAGCTTAACCACTACCCGGTACATTTTAAAACCTTACTGTGATATTAATGTTATTGTATACGCATGTCCCCAAATATACTAGCTCAGCTTGTAGATCAGTCATCTATTGCCATGACAGTGTTTACCAAACACTCACAAATACTTGGTGGGTTTATTGTTCACTCGTCTGAAATTGCTGTGGGTTGGTCAGGTAGCTCTGCTGATCTTGGCTGGACTCGCACATCTCAGGAACAAGTGATCTGGGCTGACCTAGACTGGCCTGCCCCACGTGCCCTTCACACCCCCGAGGAGGCTAGACCAAGCATGTATATATGGTGGTGACGAAAGTGCTACAGAGAACCAGCGGGACATGCAAAACCTCTTTAGGCCCAGCCTCAGAACTGACACTCTGTCACTTCTGCCACAAGGCCAGCCCAGATTCAAGGGGTGGGGAAATAGACTCAGCCTGGAACTGCAGAGTCACGTGGAACAGGACATGGGCAGAGGGAGGGATGAGACCTCTGGCCGTTAGGACATTGTTGCCTTTGCAGAGTGCTTGTTGGACAAGTTAACAGGTTCCTGCCATCAGAATAGAGACTAGCTAAATCATCCTCAGAGTTCAGAAAGCCTGCATCCTGAGGGTGTACTTTTGAGGCCTTTATTTAATCTCCGTACCTCGTATGGTAACACTTTACATACCCTCGAGTGTTACTGCAGTCTTCTAAGTTAATTGGCACCCTGTAATGTAAGGATTCTCGGAAGCAGGGTGTTTTGCAGTGAAGGGAGCCCCGATGATGGTTCTCTTCTGAAAGCAGTTGGTACAAAGAGGGTCAGAAGTGCTATTTCAAACTCAAATTATGACTCTCTAGGGTCAAAGAGGTCGTGAGAGGCAAACAGACCACAGACTGTTTATGGGAAGGAGAGGAAGATGATGAACCAAACTGAATCACAAGGAATTTCACCCATCAGTTCTAATAGAGAACCCACGGGCCCAAACCAAATCGTTTTCTCTCTTCTCAGCATTCTTTATAGAGGATAATGTTCATCAGCTGGCCGATGCTCGTCAGTGGTAACACTAGGATATGGCGTCTGTCCTGACAGTACGGCTGTGTTTAACTTCCTGAATGGGGAGCACATCAGAAAGGTTGGAGATGCTGTAGTTAGTCTTGAGGGTTAAATTGTAAGCGTAGCTACAGTTTATTACTTTGTTGCAGCCGTAAACTAAAGAAATAAACCATCAACTTCAGATTGGGACACGGAACACAGATTGTGGCTGTACCCATTCATTGATGACTTCTAGCTAATCAGCTAATTGAATGTGAGATGCTAAATTCTTGTTAAGTATGTAAGAATAAAAAACATCCTATCTTCAGTTATGCTATTTGGAGGTTTAGGCATGCCTGCTCTATGACAAAAGTGGAGGCCAATTTTGGGTTTGAAGGTAAAACTTCTAATCTTCTAGATTTAAGCCCTTTGTTCCACCCTTTCCACCAGAAATCCTCCTTGGCTCTCCTGGAAGTGACTTTCATTAAGATGCTTTTAAAAAGAAGAAAACAATGTTCCAGCAAACTGCAGTCTACACCGTGGGGTTGATCCTGTCCACCCCTGATATTTCAAAGAAAGCCTTGGAGAAATACCAAGCTCAGACTTAACAAATACAGGAAAAAACCACATGATCGTCTCAACAGATACCAAAAGAGTCATTTGAGGAAATTTAATATGTGATTTCTGATTTTAAAAAAACAACTCTCAGTGCAGTAGGGCTGGAAGGGTTGGAAATGCCTTAGCTTGTCAAACTGTTATCTGCTAGGATTCTATAACAGACCTTAAGGATATGAAGCATTAAAAGTTTTTTCATTAAAGTTTGGGACAAGCAGGGACCTCCAGTCTCATCCCTTTTACCTATTGCCTTGCAGAGCCCAGCCAGTGCAGGGAGGTGTTTTTTTTAAGGTAGGAATTATAAACATTGAGGCAACAACTATCTCTAGAGGCAGAAAAGATTATTTACCTAGAAAACTCAGAGAAGTTAGAACTATTAGAACTAATAAAGGAGTAAAGTGGCTGGATATAAACCCAGCATTTTAAAACCAGTAGCTTCTTATATGTCAGCAGTAACCAATTAGTAAGTCTAACAAGGGAAATTTACATTAGCAACAATTATGAGAAAACATTGAAGGGATAAACTTAGCAAAAAATGTGAAAGTTTAAAGTGAAGAAAACTGTGAAACTTAAAGATGTAAGAAAAAGAACAAAAAATAAAAATGGGGAGTATACTAAGGTTATATTGAATATTTAAAAGGTATCAGTTGTCCCTAAATTAACCTATGGCTTTCATGCAATCTTCATTCAAAAATTCCATTAATAATTTTAAATATAACTTAATATATCCTGAAATTCATCTAGAAGAGTGTAAGAATACTGAATAAAATTTTACGAAAAGAACAATAAAGAGGGAAGAACTTGCCCTATCAAATATCAAACCTTACTTACCATTATATTAAGACACTTGGAGAATACTGTGTAATGCCCCTTGCATGTACTTTATACAAAAATAAATCTTAGGTGATTCAAAATCCTAAAAATATAAATTAATTATAGTTGTATTAGAGAAAAGTATAGAGTAATATATGTACACACACGTATGTACACACATGTATATGTATACAAACATACTTGTATACGTGCATGCATATAATATAATTTGGGGATAGAGAAGGTATGAAATTAGAAGCCATAAAGGAGAAAATTTTAAGACATTATTACCATATTACAGTGTAAGATCTTGTCAGTAGTGCAAAACTCTATAAGCAAAGTTAGAAAACAAACAGTCTGGGAGAAAATATTTTCTACAAATAAAACAGATGAAAGGATTATATCCATCGTCTATAAAGAGTTCTTTCTATAAAGAATTCTTACAAATGAATAAGCAACAAAATCCATTTAAAAAGAAGCAAAAGATATGAAGAGGGTGGTATACAGGAGAAGAAATGGATCCAATGGACATGTGAGATGCTCAGTCTCACTAGTAAGGAAATGTAAATTCAACAATAGTGATATTTGTATATATCAGATTGGCAATATTTTAAAAATTCATATTGTACAAAACTGCACTCTTAGAAATGTTGGTACAACTATAAATAGATAAGATTCAGCAATGCTTTTAGAAATATAAAATATACATGTCTTTTGCATGAACAGTCTCACTTCTAGACATCCCTTCTATAAAAATACTCACATATCTAAAAATCCTTCCATTGGGGAATGATTAAGTAAATTGTTACATATCCAAGCTATGGAATACTACTCACCCTTTAAAAAGCACAGAGTAGTTCTGTTTGTACTAACATGGGAAATTGCATATGGTATACTGGTATATTGAAAAAGTAATTTAAGATCTGTGGGTAGAATAATCCTATTTGGGTTAAATCATTTATATGTAAAAACCAAGGATTGAGAGGTTCACAGCAAGCAGTTAAGGGTGGTCTCCTCTGGGAAGAGCAGCAAGGTAGATTGGGGGCAAGGGAGACACATTTCTGCATTTGTTGAAATTTTGCAATGAACATCTTTGGTAATTTAAAAAAATTAATGTAGGGCTTCCCTGGTGGCGCAGTGGTTGAGAGTCCGCCTGCTGATGCAGGGGACACGCGTTCATGCTCCAGTCCGGGAAGATCCCACATGCCGCAGAGCAGCTGGGCCCGTGAGCCATGGCCTCTGAGCCTGTGCGTCCAGATCCTGTGCTCCGCAATGGGAGAGGTCACAACAGTGAGAGGCCCGCATACCGAAAAAAAAAAAAAAATTAATGTAATGATGCATTCTTAACTTGAAAATTCTTATATTAAAAATTTGCAAATCCACAAAAGGTAGGAAAAAATAATAAAGATCTTCCTCTCTGTTACTCAGTGATACTGTGGACATTTAGGAATAAAGGGGGGAAAATGAGTCCAGCAGAGTTAATACAGTAGAAAATATAGACAAACAAGATGATGCAAGGGTATCTTGGGAGAAAAGAGACCGAGCTGTGTTTCTCATGTACTTTGCTGGTTGCTCTGTGATGCTGGGGAAGCTATTGAAAGCCATTGACTCGTCTGTGGTCCAGTTAGGTTTTCTCTGTGCTGCAGGTAGGGCTGACCTACTTCCACTGGGAGAAAGGGCTCGAGAGAAAGAATGCAGATAAAGCTTCTGCCTAAATGTGAAGTGTTATTGTTAGAATGTTCATGAATGAATGTCAGCGCCCAGCATCTCAGAGGGCCCCCGTTAAATGAGGAGTATTCTTTGTAGAAGCAGAACTCTGAAGTAGGCACCACCGTGAGGAGTGGGGTGGGGATAAAATAGAGAAAACATGAAAGACCATGTGGTCTGGTAGAGGAGGGTGTGTGTGTGTGTGTAAACCTTAACATGTATAAATCAATAAGGGGGATTTAAATACAACATAATTAACAGAATACTGAAGTACTAGGGAAGAACTTGAAGTAACTTTGAGCAATTAGATTTGGGAAATATTAATTAAGACATGCTTCCAGAGGGGAGTAGAGGGTGTATCTACCTGTGGGTGTGTGTATGTGATGCGGGGGTGACGCATGGGGCGTGGTGGTTGAACTGAGAGGGCATTGGGTAGCTTTATTATTAAGTTCAAAGAGAGTTTCTAAAGGGAAAGTAAAATACCTGTTTGACTCAGATATGGTCCATTTTCTAAGGCAATGTCGAGAGGCACAAGATCAAATTTAGCTTGACCCCATCCAGTGCAGAACTCAGCAGCCTCTAGAAGCTGGAGCTGAACTGAGCGTGGCTAATGAGAAATCTCCATCCTCTGCCAATGCCTTGGGACCCATCTCTTCCTCTTTGGCAAACAGGATACAAAGAGAGCTCAAAGCAGAGTGGGGACCAAAAGGTCCCCAGAACGTTCATTCTGCAAGCTCCCCACCAGGCCTTTCTGGAAAACAGACGAGCCTGGTTTCACAGGTTAGCCAGAAAGCAAGTCGATGGCTTTGCCCTTCAACCCGGAGTAGTTTCTAATGGCACCTACAGGATACTCTGCATGGTGTCCAGCCTTCAGCAGTGAGGGAGAAGAGGACTTGTGCTAAGCTGAGCTGAGCTGTATCCTCTCATTTATTCTCTGGGCATGAAAGGGGTGATTGTAAAATTCAAATGGAACTAGAAGTTGAGGTTCAGAGCTCCCCACATAAACGCTGCAGTCTGTTATTCCAAAATGCAGTCCACCCTCTTTCGAGGACCTTTGTGCATTTCAGTGGTTTGGTTTGCAGAACCGTCAAGTGGAAGTTAGATCATCTCCGTTGCATCTTTTCCATTTTGCTCAATATTCCTTGAATGCACACATGGCTTAGCACCACAGCCTGGTAGCTCATCTCCTGTCTCCAGTCCTGCCCCCTTCAGTTCACTCCTCACACTTCTTTCCACACTTCAGCTCTGCTTCTCACTTCAGTGCTCAGAACCCCTCAGTGACATTCAAGGCCTTTTATAACATCCCTACTGCCCACCTTCCTTGACCACGTCTCTTGCATTTATGTCTCTCTCCTTTCCATCTTGTGTTCTGATACAGCTACCCAAGACTACTTGTGGTTCCTCAAAAATGCAACCCTCTGTCTTGTATCTGTCCGTGGATTACGGTTTTTACTAATTAATGTGTGTCTCAAGACGCCGCTATACCAAGCATCTTCTCTAGGAGTGTTCCCTAACCTGCTTCGGGTTATGTCCTTTCCCCCCACACTCTGGAAGCACGTGTGGTTTCCTTTCATCCCTTCACTATATCTCACTGGCTAGTTTTGGTCTGATTCCCTGACTCACCTGGAAAACACCTTAAAGGTAAAAAAGAGTACCTGACACATAGTTGGTGCTTCATGAATATGTTGTAGGACGGAATGAATGCATGTATTTTTTAATTTAGTTTGTGAATATGTGTATGTGGGTCCTTGTTTTCCCTGATCTGACATGAGTAAAGCCATTCAGCCTGCTGTGCCTCAGGAACGATGTTAGAGTCACATTAAAGTAAGTTTAAGACTCTTGCCCTCATCCTCATACTTGAGCATCATCAAGTAGCTGTCTCCTGGGCCTCCATAGAGTGTGCATGAATTAAAACTCCTGTGTTGTTCCAGGCCAGCTGTTGCCAGCCAACCGCAATACTCCGAGCCCCATTGACCCTGACACCATCCAGGTCCCGGTGGGCTATGAGCCAGACCCGGCCGACCTTGCCCTCTCCAGCATCCCCGGGCAGGAAATGTTTGACCCTCGCAAACGCAAGTTCTCTGAGGAAGAACTGAAGCCACAGCCCATGATTAAGAAAGCTCGCAAAGTCTTCATCCCAGATGATCTGAAGGTAAATTGGAACTGGTAATTAGGCTGTGGGCAAGTGGAGAGTGGGATCAAGAGGCAGCTTAAAAGGGTGACCCCAGGAAAATCACACAAGCTAGTGAACAAAGACTTGTGATTTCTGATCCCATTTCTTGGCACGTGACGAGGCAAGTTGCTTCCTCTCTGGGTGTCTTCTGAACTACGCCTTCCATATCTTGATAATGCATAGATATAAGGAAAAGCAATAAAATGGAGTGCTTTGCAGCCCATGAAGGAAGCAAACCCACTACTATCTGCAAGGAAACCTATGAAAGCCTAATAAAATCAAACCAGGATCTTTCAAGGTTGAAAAGAGAAAAAAAAATTACTTGGGAAGGGCATCTGGACCTCATAGTCTCCAAGGGTTACCTTTCCTTTGGGAATTTAACACTAATTAACTGCTTCCATTTCTCTGTAGGCCTCAGGGAGTAACAGCCAGAGACAGGACCTCTCTCCACATTGCCAGACTTGGATGCTAGGGTGGGACTTTTAAGGAAGCTGGTGGGTTTCCTGACACTATTTATAAGTAATATTCACTCTGTGTCTCAAGTAAAGATCACCTGAGTATCTCAACAAAAGGTTAATTTGGGGTTGGTTTTTCTCTACTATGTTGAAGGCACACATTATTTATAAAGGAAAATAGCCTTACCTTAGGAAATCAGATACAACTTAAAATTAATCTGACACATTTAATGATACCTTAGGAAGAGAATTCTTTCTAAACTTACGCCACGCCTACTAATACCAAAAAAGAACCATTTTTGATTGCCCATTGCTTAGAATTTTTTGTGTTTATGTTGCTTTCCAATCATATCTTCCAATAGAGATATGATTGTATACATTCAAGGCATTGGAAGCAGACATAATTTCTAACTGCTGACCACCATTTCTCAAACCTAAATATGGTTCACATGAAGAGACACTCCTGTTGGGAAAATGGGAGTTTGGGACATTGTCCTGGAACTGATTTAGACCATTTACTTCTGCTTTTCACATATACAAAGAGCACTGGAGGAAAATGTACCCGGCAGATTTAAGTCACTGCTGTCATCCAATACCTCAGATTACCTTCAGTGATGCAGAATCATAAAATGTCCGGGTTTTGGGACTTCCCTGGTGGTGCAGTGGTTAAGAATCCACCAGCCAATGCAGAGGACATGGGTTCGAGCCCTGGTCCGGGAAGATCCTACATGCCGCGGAGCAACTGTGCCTGTGCACCACAACTACTGAGCCTGCGCTCTGGAGCCCGCGAGCCACAACTACTGAGCCCGTGTGCCACAACTACTGAAGCCCACATGTCTAGAGCCCATGCTCCACAACAGGAGAAGCCACCACAAGGAGAAGCCCTCTCACCACAACGAAGAGTAGTAGCCCCCGCTCGCTGCAACTAGAGAAAGCCCGCACGCAGCAACAAAGACATAATGTAGCCAAAAATAAATAAATAAATAAATTTATTAAAAAATAAAATGTCGGGTTTTAAAAGGGACCTCAGAGATTCACTGGACCAAAGTGATCATTTTACCACTGAGGAAATGGAAACACAGAAAGGTAGAGGTGAGCACTGCTAGTTAGTGTAAGGCCCAGCTTCGTCCCCAAGTCGGCTAGCTTCCAGAAAGGTCACTGAAGCATGTTGGCCCTGACAGGAGCTACATCGGGAGCCTTTGGGTGACAAACCAATAGCTGTCACCCTGAGAATCAAAACAGGAAAGTGCATAGTAAAAACACCAGAAAATTGAAGCTAGTCAGGGAATCGATGGTTAGACTAAGATGGGGTAAGAAAGGGGCCCCGTGGGATTAGGTCCTGGGTGATTAGGCATCTTCTTTCAGCTCATGCTTTTCCTCATCTTGTGTTCTTAGCCATACAATTCTGTGTGCACTTTGGAACTTGCCTCTTAAACTAAACTGGGGAGCCCATTCAGTAGGGATTTCCTCTTGAATGGAGGCAAGTTTGAAGGGATGCTGCTGAGTAGTAGATACAACTTCCAGCCAGACCTGCACATGGTCTCCAAATTTACACATTTAAAGCAAAGAGCAGGCTTACTTAATTACCCTGGTAACCTCAGCCACAAAGAGGCCACGTGAAAAACGTCTGTGCTGGAATTATGCACGTTACTGCCACCGTGGCTGGGCCTGGCCTTCTCACGTGCCAGTGAGGGGAGCGGGCAGGAACACTGTCCTGCCAGGTGTCCCTGGATTCCTTCAGTTGTGAGTAAAGTCTCAGGCCCCAGAGCATGAGCAATGGTGAAGCAAGAAGCAGAGCTGTAAGATGTTTCTCGTGTGGCAGGAGGACTGAGCTGGGTGGGGCAGGTGACCTCCAGCCCCGGATGAGCAGACCGAGTGAGTGAAGTGGCTCTCCCTGCCACTGCCTGCACTCTCTCTCTGGAGCCATTCATTTGGGTTAGCGGGCAGCCCCAGGAGGATGAAGGGGTGGCATGCTGATTCCTAGCTGAGAATCAGTTTAATCGCCTTGGTGTCTTTCAAACACCCATTCATTTACTTGATAAATATTTTTCAAATGCTAGTGTCTGCCAGGTCCGATGTCAGGGCCTGGGGATTCCAAGGTGAGCCACTACTGACATTGTTCCTGCCCCCAAGTGAGAAAAAGGGAGTGTTGACATGTCAGGGGGGGCCTGCTGGGCAGAGGTGTCATCAAACACCAGACCCTCAAGAAGATGGGACTGGACTGAGGAGTTCTTTGCCAGGTAGGGGTACCTCCGTAGCCAGATGGCATCTGCCCCTGGGAGATAGAGGGAAAGGGTACAGGTGATGTATCAGCCCCACTCAATATCCCGCTCTCCCCGCCCCCCCATTTCTGTGCTGACAAAGGTGGGAACGCTGGTTTTTCTTGTCTGGGACAGTCCTCCTATCCTATCCAGTCCTCCTATCCTCCGGTCCTATTCCCAGCTCCCCTCCCACCTGAGATGGTCCCCATTCCACACCTTGCCCAGCTCATCTGCACATGTGGACAGGTGAGGCTGGGAAATGAAAGCACCTTAGAAGTGAGAAGAGCTCAGAAACTGGTTGCTACACTGAGGTCAGCTGGTGACTCCCCTGGTCCTTAAGACCCGGTCACAAACCACCAAGTCCATAGCCTATGGTGGTACCGCTTCCCCATCCTCCTGCGTGCTGCACACAGCTTCTCCTTGTTCTCATGTAACCCTTCTCTCCCCGGCCCCTGTGTGCGGGTTCTGATACATCCTAAGCCAACCCCTCTTTCCAATCATCTTGGAAACTACACTCCTGGGAACACTAATGAGTATGGTAGATTCACAGATTGACCAAGGGGGTGGAATTGGGGCTTACAAAGTAACGCAGACAACTTGCATCAGAGCTGGAGCTTTCACTCTTGTTAATGTGCCTTAGGCTGTCTCACCCCTGTGGAGTCTTGTGCTCTCTCAGCTCCTCCCAGCTTCTCTGGGCCAGCGCCCTAGTCTCTCACCCCTTCCTCCCGCCTCTGCACCCTTTCTGAAGGAAAGCAACAAATCCTGCCCCAAGCTTAATTATCCAGGTATTTTCCAAAGGACAACCTCCTCTCTAAGAAGAATTCTGGCACTAGCTATTATGAAGATCACCTTTTTCACTTTGTTACACATTATTATGAAATGTATAGCAAGCTGGGAGTGGTTTATAAATAAGAGAACAGTACTAGCCTGTGAAGGGCAGATAGAAGGTGCTTGCATATGCTTTCTGTCTCACACTTCCTGTCTTTGTGCTGGGCAAGTGTTGGCTCAGGATAAATGGCAGGGATGGCACAGACCACTGACCTTGGACTTTGCTCGCAGCCTTGGCCTCAAACCATGTGACCTCCTCCAGTGCCAAATGCCTCTTGGAATCCTGGGGGAGGGGAAGAACTGGCTCACTCACTTATTCTGGGTGGCACATAACTGCAGGTATTAGCTTTGCTAGGATTGAGGAATTTACTGTTGCAAGTTGTTGAAAAAAGGGGGTTGCAAAACCCACCAGGTGGCACCATAAATGGAAGAAGACTTACATTTCTTAGTCCTCCTAGGAAGGTTTTCCCTTTTTTGGCAGTGATGGGGGGGGAGGGAAAGGAGGGATTGCTTTCATGTTGACCACAGTTAAACATCACTTAGGCTAAGACAGCCTAGAAAACAGTTGAACAGGAAATTCGAGTACATTATTTAAATGTTAGCCACCAATATGAGTATATTGAGCAGTGGCAGGTGGAACTTTTTAAATTTGTTTTTAATTGCCAAAGTATACATGCCCATTATAGAATATTCTAGTAGTTCAGAAGGATATAAAATAAAAGGTGAAAGATCCTACCTCTCTCCTTGGCTCCCTCCTTCAATCCCCTTTCCAAAGCCACCACTTTTAATAGCTGCGTATAAATCTTCTGGGCCTCTTTCTATGAATATATATTATTATAATTTTTAAACCAAAGTGGGATGAGGAACCTATTGATCTTCAAATTGCCACTGTTTCTACCCACATAGTGATATGTCGCTAGCATCTTTCTGGTTCAGCTGGATCATTATTTTTAACAGTTGTGTGAATTTATCATGATGTAGTTATTAAAGCTCCTGATAATTAGGGGGGTTTGCCCATTATTTTCTATTACAAACAATGCTGCAGTAAAAATTTTGTGCCCGTGTGTGCGCACGAGCGTGAGGACTGCGCTAGGGTGCGAGCCCAGAGGCACGGTGCAGATACTGCCTGGTCGCCTTTCAACAATACTGTATCAACTTATTCAGGAAGGCACGCTCCCAGGGAAGAAAAGGGTTTAACATTTCCAGCAAAGAGAGGGAAGGAGTTAGGCTTGTCCTTCAGGGAGTGCGGGAGGCTAGGCTTTGCTTGGGGACGTGCGCTCTGTTGGGCGGGAGAGGCGGCCCGGCGAAGGGCGGGTGCCCTCGGCTAGCAGAGCCGGAGCCGGAGCCTGGGACGGGAAGCCCGGTGGGGATGCGGGACGCGGGCCGAGGTCTAACCGCGTCGGTGTGTGTTTCCCCCGCCCCGAGCAGGACGACAAGTACTGGGCGCGGCGCCGGAAGAACAACATGGCGGCCAAGCGCTCGCGTGATGCGCGGCGCCTCAAGGAGAACCAGATCGCCATCCGCGCGTCCTTCCTGGAGAAGGAGAACTCGGCGCTGCGCCAGGAGGTGGCCGACCTGCGCAAGGAGCTGGGCAAGTGCAAGAACATCCTGGCCAAGTACGAGGCCCGGCACGGGCCCCTGTAGGCCGGCGTCCGCGGGCGGCCTCAGGCCCCGGACAGGGGTCTCCTGGTTGGTTGCACCGCACCTACCGACCTTCCTGACATCAGCACTTTACCAGATGCATCAACAGGACGGACTCACATTTTGGCGTGGGTGTGTGTATGTGCTTGTGCTCATGTGTGGTCAACGTGTGTGTGTGTGTGTGTGTGTGTGTGTGCGCGCGCGCGCGCGCGTGCGTCCCTTTGCACTTGCCATTTTGATAGCCCTCCATCGTCTTTTAGTTCCAAAATGAAAGGTGCCATGTTTTTACTGGACTGCGGAGACCTCTCGTGGGTTTCCTGACCCCCTTCCTCCTCCACTCCTGCCCTTTCCGCGTGGCTTCGTGTTGGCACTTACCTACTCTTCCAGGACCCTCTGGTGGGGTTCACTAAGAAGGGCCCTGGTGAAATAGTAGATCTTGGTTTTCAAGACCACAGGCTCTTGTTTCTGTTTAATCTGTAAGTTACCATATGCTAATAAGGTGCACAGGATAATTTAGCACTACGCTGCAGCTCCATTCAGTTACAGGTTGCTTCCCTCCTATCTTCCGTTTTGGTGATAATCGTCTTCAAATTTAAAGTGCTGTTTAGATTTATTAGATCCCATATTTACTTACTGCTGTCTACTAAGTTTCCTTTTAACTCTACCAACCCCGGCAAGTAAGAGTACTATTATAGAACACAGAGTGTGTTTTTGCACTGTCTGTACCTAAAGCAATACTCCTATTGTACGCTAGAGCATGCTGCCTGAGTATTACTAGTGGACGTAGGATATTTTCCCTACCTAAGAATTTCACTGTCTTTTAAAAAACAAAAATTACGGTAATGCATTTGAGCATGACCAGAACATCCCCAGGACAGAGAAGCAGAGGGAAATGCCAGGTCTAAGAACGAGGGGTTAACTTATCAGTATACAGCCAAAAAAATGCATCTTGGAACAGTTTTTGACATTGATGTGTTTGCTTTTGTTTTCTCCTCTTTCCCATACCCTTAGCCCCCAGTTTTCTAGTTAACTTTTTCCACATCCCTCTTGATATTCAATACAATTCAATTAAGATTCAGTTTTCCCCATTTTTTGTAATATATATGTTTTTGTGAATTATACCTTGTCGTTTTTAAAAATCAGTCAGTTAAGTTAATAAGTTGATGTTTTGTAAAACCCTTTTTCCTAGTGGTGTCATTTTTGAATGCTTCATAAATTAATGATTTTGGAGCTTATGTTTCTTATTCTCTGTTTGCTTTTGAACGTATGTGCTCTTATAAAATGGACTTCTGAAAAATGAATGTAAAAGACACTGGTGTATCTCAGAAGGGGATGGTGTTGTCACAAACTGTGGTTAATCCAATCAATTTAAATGTTTACTGTAGACCAAAAGGAGAGATTATTAAATTGTTTAATGTTTATACAGAGTAATTATAGGAAGTTCTTTTTGTACAGTATTTTTCAGATATAAATACTGACGATGTATTTTGGAAGACATATATTATATATAGCAAAGAGAAAAGGAAAACTATTCCATGTTTTAAAATTATATAGCAAAGATATATATTCATCAATGTTGTACAGAGAAGAAGTGCTTGGGTGTTTTTGAAGTCTTTAATATTTTAAGCCTATCACTGACACATCAGCATGTTTTCTGCTTTAAATTAAACTTTTACAACAGTATCGAAGCTTGCTGTGACAAATTCTGCTCTAAAACATCAAAGGAGCTTTCTTATTTCCTATTAGGTCTCAGAAAGAAGTCACTTAACATCACCCAAAAGCACAAAGTGGATGTTAGTCAAATATTTATTGGACGATACAGTGTTTTTCAGGAAAAGCATCTGCCACAAAAATGTTCACTTCAAAATTATGAGTTCCTGGAATGGAACATCACTGCAAGCATCCCAAACAATTCTGTTCTCCTCTGTGAGCACGTGCGTCTGACGCAATATAAGGTTAACATTGGTGCTATGTGGATGGTTTATCATTTGATAGATGTTTTGACTTTAAAGACAATTGTTCTTTTGTGTCACTAACTTGGGTCGAGAGATTCTGCTGTTGTTGCAAAGAAACATTTTCCGCAAGATTAAAATACCCTTTTAATCAGTGGGGTTTTCTAGTTTCCTGTGTCCAGAGTATGTAATTCTTTAGTGACCTGGTGGTCTCCTTGTCAATCCGTCAGCAATGCTTCTCTCATAGTGTCATAGTCTTGGAAAATCTGAATAGTAAAATATTCCTGCTAGGTATCCATTTTGTCCCAAGCTACAGATTATGGTGGGAGATGGGAGAGTATTGGAATTGAAATACATTGTTCAGGTAAATAACCAATAAAATAAACAAGACCTTTGGCAAACTTAAGCGGAACTGAATAAGTGTTATTCAGAGAAACAAGTGGACATGGAGTTGGCCTTTTTATAGGTAAAGAGACGAATTGCCGCAGAATTGTTAAATCGTCACTAAAACAGAAACAAATGACATCTTTAAGTGGAGAAGTGTTGAAGGATTGTACTGAAGACCATCTAAATTCATTGACGTTTAAAATGGTAGCTGAAAAAACTGTATTTGAGTACTGGTCTTTCTGAAATTAGGTTGTTTGTATCAAATGAGCATCATAAATGTTTTCTGCAGAAGAAATAAGATCATAATAAAACATTCTTTGGCGTGCCAAGGGAGGTTTCAGAAACCTACCTCGTCTTAAAAATTTTAAAACTTTGGAGTCTGTATAGGTGCCTTATATGTAGTTTATTGTCACCACACCACATGAGCACTCAACTCCTGGACTCACTGCCTTCTGTCCAGGGCAGTCAACTAGTAAATAAAGCAGTTCTGCTAAATGGTATGGGAAGCCTGGCCCAATTTGGAATGACTTGGATCATCCAGGGTCAAATGAGTTCTGCAGACTGAAGCTATTAAAAGAGTCCTGTTGTAATTTTTCACCTTTTCATCATAAGCATCTTTCAGAGATTAATTACTTGGCCATTAAAAATGAATCCAAATCATATTATGCCAACATCATTTAGACATGATTTGGAATGAGCGGCCTAGAACATCCTGACAAGGTCACATCATCATTTCTTTTGACTAGACTTGCGAAGAAAGGCAAAAATTGGTCCGCCTATCCTTCTGCTTGTGCCGCCTTGAGGACATAGGTAGGGAATGGGAGGGAGGTAAGTGATCACTTCCTCCCCTTGAGAAAGTGGCCACTTTTGACCATTCAAAACCCACAGTGAGCAGGATAGTGACAGGCCTTTCATCTTCAAATATAACAGACCACTGTGAAACCATCCTTTGAAGCAGAAGGACCATTTGTTTGAGGAGCGTGCAGACGAAATTCTGGCATTGGGTGGGGAGGAAGCTGTATGAGAAAGCCCAGAGGTTCCTTCCAACTCACCAGTTTTGTGAGGGAACTCACAATAATTCTGAATGTACATTTGAAAGGTCTCGAGTCTGTTTTCAGAAGAGTCAAGAAGAATTTTAAGTAGAGTCCTTCCCACCTCCCACCCCCACCCCAAAGTAAAACAAAGGTCATTCTGTAAAACGCAAGGAGTTTATCTACTTTTCCCCTAATGTTCCTTTTAGGAAAACTCAAACTTGATCAGCGTTAGTCAGACCAATCCCAGAAGGTGGTAGACACCTGCTCTCAGTCCGCCAGCTTCCTGCTGAGGGCTTCTAGGCCCCCACTGGGAAGGCCAAGATCTCCTCTAGGTTTTCTCTACAATTAACAATGTCATTTTTAAATGAGCAAAGCCATGTCTTCAATCTTGATGCATTGGATTTGGCAACTGAAGTCAGTACATTTTGCAAAGGGCCAAGTGTATGTAGAGGAATGTGTGTGCGTGTGTGTGCGTGTGTGTGTGTGTGTGTGTGTGTGTGAATAGTTAAGGCATAAAATCTTTCATTTTGGAGCACCTTACCGAACATAACAATAATCACTGTTATCCTTTTGGCAACACCACAAAGATTGCATCTGTTAAACAGGTACAAGTTCACTTGAGGCCAGTGTAATTGTACACCATGGTATTGGTGGTGTTTATTGATGATAAGTCCAAACCTTTATCTGTCTGTTATTCTTAATGTTTAATAAACTTTGGATTGTTTCCTGTCTTTCCTTTATTTTTGTTGACAGTCTGCTGGAAATTGGATTCTGTTCCCAATTCTATCATAAAGAAGCCATTGACAGAGATTAATTACATAGATGATAAAGTAATAATACTATATAGTTAGTGAAAAATCAACATTTATTGAGTACTTACATGCCAGGCACTATGCTAAACACCTGCATGGAATATTTTATTTAATCCCATGTCAACCCTACGAGGTAGGGACAATTGTTATCTCCATTTACAGAAGAAAGATAGAAGGTTCGGGAGCTTAAGTGGCTGGTAGAAGTGACAGAAAAGAGTTCTGATCCATCAAATGAGTGTCATTTAGAGTGGTGGTTCCCAAAAACCAGTCCAAAGACTGTTTTCTTGTTGGATGTATGAGAATCACCTGGGACCACATTACAAGACTGCAGATCCAGTGATGCTGAATCAGTACATCTGGGACGGGGTCTGGAAATCTGAATTTCTTAAAGGTTCACAGCTAACTCCCATGTGTGGCCAAGTAATTAGAGCCAAGGATTTACAGACTTGACCTTAATTTGAGTTCATGACCTTGGGGGATCCATGTAGAAGCTTCAAAACTTCCATAATTACCTGAAACTGTATGCAACTTTTTGTGTATAAACATGTATTTTTCTGTAGAGGAGATCCATAGCTTCCCCACCCTCCAAAGGAATCTGTGACGCAAGATGGAACAAAACCCCCTGATTAACAGGAAGGCTGATGTAGAATGGTGGTTCCCGGCCCAGGCAGCCCATTAGGATCACCTGGGGAGCTCAAAACACTGGCGCTCATGTGCCACGGTCCAGGCCAAGGAGCTCAGCATCTGTGGCAGGAGAGAAGGGAGCCCTGGTGAGGAGTTCAGTGGTTCAGATCTGTCACTTAGCGCGTGTGTGACCTTGAACAGCTACTAAGCACTTTTAAACCTAAATCTCCCATCTGTGAGAAGGTCAGCTCTCCACCCCTGAGGGTTTTGGGGAGAACTAATGACATAAATGCATAGTCTCTGGTACATCATCGGCCCTCAATAAATAACTGCCACAGGGACCTGAGGAGTAGAATGTGTACCTGCTGCACTTTTTCCAGTTCAATATTTCAGACCATTTGTTCCTTCAAAGAAGTCAGAAAACAGTTCTGTGCAGAAGAAGGGGTAGGTGGCTGGTGGCGAGAGAACAGGTGATGCCCCAGCATGGGTGTGGTTCATACTCTGACATCCCTAGTAGATCAGAGCTTTGACCACAGATTGGGGGACGTCCATCCAGGTGGCACCTTCCGATTTAAGCAGCTACAAGTCAGGGGTCAGCTCTATTTCTCCATTAAACAACTTTCTCCTTTCTCAGAGGAATAGGTACAATGACCTTAGCAAGATTCCCTTTGAGTAACTGATTTTATATTTTTGCATCTTCGAACCTCTTGGAGGAAATGACTGCTTCTCCATGCCTGGAGAGACTTGTGACTTTAGGATGGCAGGAACTGATGTGAAGCCCAGCTGTGTAGATGCCCAGTCACTCATGAGCCCTCAGTCCCCAGGGCCCATCACATGCTGCCCTTGGGATGGCTTTTCCATTCCCATTTAAACCTAACAAACCTTCAACTGCCAAGCCCTTCTCTTCAAAGCACAGGAATTCCATTCCCTCTTTGAAAATCACTGGCTTAGAAGTCTCTTTGGGCATCTTTAGCAAGGATCTGGGTGGGAATTGTGGAAGTCTTGCCTTTGTGGTCGGGAGATGGCTTCTTGGTAATAAATGTAAATGACCCTATTGGAGGAGAAAGACCCAGGTAAAGAAGGTGGTGAGCGTTCTCTGCCTCTCTGGGCTTTGAGTCAGTGAAGACTTACATCCAAAGGCCCCTCTGTGACTTCTCTTCATCCTGCAAAGCCTGGCACGATAGGAAAAGCTGACAGTTACTGAACCCTGTACTAAACTAAAAGCTGACAGGTACTAAACCGTGTACCTGCCACATCTCACTTCCTTCTCATGCTATGAAATTGCTACTAATATTTTTCCTGTTTTAAAGAAACAGGCTCATGGAAATGAAGTAAGCAGAATTTAAGCCCAGGCAGGAAGACTGATTCCAGAGTTTGTGTTCTGTGCTACTGTACTCCATGGCTTAAACTACGGGCTCAACAAAGGCAAAAGGCAATCCCTGTAATTAGGAGGGTGAGCCTGGAGCAGGCAAACCTGGGCTTGAATCCTGTCTCTATTATTTACTGTGTGACCATAGAAAATTCAGCAAATTGCCCTGAGTTTTACCTGCAAAATGGACAAACTACAACTCTCCTTATATGGTTGTTATTAGGATTAAGTGAGAACATGCATTGAAAACACTTGGATCAATGTGCAGAGTATAACAGGAATTCAACAAAGATTTGCTTTTTGTAATAATCATAGCAATTATTAATAAATGTTGCTTGATTTGATTTCACTGGTGATGTGTTACAATAGAGTCAGACTATATATTGTGTATTTTAGTGGGTGCATTTTTTTTTTTTTTTTTTTTTTTTTTTTTTACGGGGGCCTCTCACTGCTGTGGTCTCTCCCATTGCGGAGCACAGGCTCCGGACGCGCAGGCTCAGCGGCCACGGCTCATGGGCCCTGCCACTCCGCGGCATGTGGGATCCTCCCGGACCGGGGCACGAACCCGTGTCCCTGCATCGGCAGGCGGACTCTCAACCACTGCGCCACCAGGGAAGCCCTAGTGGGTGCACTTTTATTCTGCAAATACTTGATTCAAGAGCCTCTTCTACATTTTGGTGACATCCCTGTTTTATGGATGAGTAAACAGCGGAGAGAGTGTGGTCACTTTATGAGCGAAGTTGTGTTTCTGAGATTGATTTTATAAACATAAAATTCATGAAGCATCACCAATTTTAAGCCAACTCTGTTGCCTCTGATATTGTTGGGATCTTGGAGACCTTTACTTTAACGAATGTACTGAATGGTACTGAAAGTCTGACCCTTGCAGTGTGAGGGAAGGCTCCCGCTCACACAGAGATGAGAAGTCGTGGGTGGTTCCCAAGGGTCTTTTGTTAGCTTCTGCCTTCAGGCCTGCCCCAGTCTCCATGCTATACATATATATCTATACCTCTATCTATCTATCATCTATCTATCTATCATGTATCTATCTATGTATCTATCTCTCTCTCTCTCTCTATCATCTGTCATCTTTTTTTAGCTCCTGCTAATAACATGTAGAGCCAGGCCCAGACCCCCATGGTCTATGACAAGGCTGAGAACTATGTCAGCAGCTTACTAAACCCATTGCTTTCCCTTCTAGACATTCACCTAGACCACCTTTTCCAGCCTTCCTTTCATTTCATGTGGCCAGACAACTGAATTCTGACCAATAGAACATGAGCAGGAGTGATCCTGGGTGTCACTTCACGGCTGGCCCACAAACATCTCCATCTACCCTTCTTCCTCTTCTCCTTCTTCTGGCTCCAGCAGATGCTCTGAGAAGAAGGAGACTTAAGGAGGAAGGGACCTAGGTCTCTTGAGTCACTGAACTGTTACATGAGGGAGAAAAAAACCTTCCTGTACTAAGCCTTTGAGAACCTGGGGTTGGCTGTTGCAGTGGTCAGCCTACCCCGATTTGAGAACCTTCTGCAGTCCAGTGTCCTTATTTGAAGTCTTCACATCTTTGCCAGCCTCTTCCCCAGGCTAGGGAGTGGAGGAGGGTTCCTCGTTAAAACCCAGACTCATCACCTCTCGCATACAGGACCTTGTGGTTTACCTACCTCCAGGACAGACCTCCCACCCTGGTTTGGCCCAGCCTGTTGGGCTAGACCTTCAGAATATCACTGCCTGCCTCTTGCCTCAGTTTTTCCTGCATTTGAACAGTGTCCAGATGCCCTCAGGGGACCAGCCTCTGTATCTATCCCTCCCCTAGCCTAGACCCTCTCCCTGGCCACTTGGTCCCTCCTTCATCCCTCACACCAGATATTCAGTTACATACCTAGAAATGAGGCCTAAAGTTTCCTAGAGCACTGATCTTCCCATTTTTTAAAGAATAAATTTATTTTATTTATTTATTTATTTTTGGCTGCATTCGATCTTCGTTGCTGTGCGCACTTTCTCTAGTTGCAGGGAGCAGGCTTCTCATTGTGGTGGCTTCTTCCCATATTTTAACTCACATAACTCCCTAAAATTCTTTGTTAACCATGAACCCACATTGCACATTATAAAGCTAACATCTAAAAATTTTCACCACAAGTATAAATAGGTACAAACAGAGCACTAGCTGCTCTAAATATCAGCATTTTAGTAAAGCACGACATGGCTCTTAATGTAGCCAGTGAGGTACAAAACCCCAAGTGATCAGATACCTGCCAACATCCATTTGAAAAATGCAGGGCTTCCCTGGTGGCACAGTGGTTAAGAATCCGCCTGCCAATGCAGGGGACACGGGTTCAAACCCTGGTCCCAGAAGATCCCACATGCCGCGAGCAACTAAGCCCGTGCGCCACAACTACTGAGCCCACACTCTAGAGCCCGCGAGCCACAACTATTCAGTATGCGAGCCACAACTACTGAAGCCTGTGCACCTAGAGCCCCTGCTCTACAGCAAGAGAAGTCACCACAATGAGAGACCCGTGCACTACAACAGAGTAGCCCCTGCTCGCTGCAACTAGAGAAAACCTGCGCACAGCAACAAAGACCCAATGCAGCCAAAAATAAAATAAAATGTAAAAATTTTTAAAAAAAGAGTAAAAAAGAAATGCAGTTGGAATTTGTACATCACTTCTTTTTCCCTCAAAATCGTTATTTTCATGGTATTGTCCCTCATTGAATTTGTTTCTGATGTAATATATTTTGGGGCTTAAAAGTCTTGTATTGACCCTCCATATTTTTCAGCCGTGAAACCATATCTAGAGACTGCGATTATTATTTTATTCTCTCTGAACATAAGGCTCAAAAAGTTTTAAAAATGTTTCTTTAGGTGTGATTTACAGTTACCTCGGCTACTACTATGCAACTGATCAAAACCACATATATATGTTAATCTTTTTAATTTATTTTTTTGAAGTATAGTTGATTTACAATGTTGTGTTAATTTCTGCTGTACAGCAAAGTGATTCAGTTATACATATATATACATTCTTTTTCATATTCTTTTTCATTATGGTTTATCATAGGATATTGAATATAGTTTCCTGTGTTATATAGTAGGACCTAGTTGGTTATCCATTCTATATATAATAGCTTGCATCTGCTAATCCCAAATTACCAATCCATCCCTCCCCCACCCCCTCTCCCCCATGGCAACCACAAGTCTGTTCTCTATGTCTGTGAGTCTTATAAATTCATTTGTGTCATATTTTAGATTCCACATATAAGTGATATCATATGGTATTTGTCTTTCTCTTTCTGACTTACTTCACTTAGTATGATAATCTCTAGATCCATCCATACATATGTTAAATTTTTTGATAAATTTACTACTGACCTTTAAAAGCAAAACTTCGGTGGAATTGCAAATCTTGTGGAGATGGATGTGAGTGATTGTGGTGCCTTGACAACAAAAGACTTTGAAGACAGCCAACTTCCTCTTCATCCCTTGGTGCCCCAGGCATTTTTACACCTGGAGCCAGAGCCCCCCCCCCCCCCCCCCAAGTCTGTTTATTTTTGGTAAAGAGAGAGGAGTATGATTTTGAAAGGGGAGGAAAGGAAAGGAGTCCTCATCAACAGCACTTCCTTGGGCAGATCAGTTTAAGAAAAAGTACATATAGAAGTTGAGGATCTAGAAATTCCCTTAAAACTCGCCTGTGCACACATATCCCACTACTTGCATGGCTCCTCCAATTTGAAGGTTATGCTAGCTCAAAGCAGTGTGTTGGAGTGGGATGGATGGGGGGGTAGGGAGCAGGGAGGTCATTTGGCCAAGTCTTACATTTTTGAAGGGTTTAGTTTGTTCAATTAGGATGTTTGAGTTGTCATCAAATGAATATAAATTCACAGAGATAGAATGGCAATTTTTTTTGTAACTTTCTCTGGGCACTTCTTCACCTTTTGGAATATACCTTAAAAGCCATAAAATAGGAGTGGCCCCAAGCCTCCCTCACTCTCTGATGGGGAACAGGGTGGGTCTTGGGGGGCTCTACAAGGGAGGGTGATGGTTGAGCTGAGTGAGGAAAAGCAAGAGTTTGTGAGGAAAAGATGGGCAGTGATATTCCAGGTAGAAGCACAGAGGTGAGAGAAACCAGAACCCTCATTGGGGTGACAGCATTGTTGGATCATAGGGTCTTAGAGGCAGCATGGTGGAAAACGAGGTGTGGCCAGATGATGAATGTCCTTGCACATCACTCCGAGGCCTTTGGACTTTATCCTGATCAGGAGAATGACATTAGCAGATTCCTTATTAGAAAGATTATACTGGCAGCTATGTGGAAGATGGATTGCAAGGAATTAGGAGGAGTTGGAGGGTGAGGGAGGATCTTACGTTAGTCTCTGAATAAGGCTCTAGAGATGAGATGGATGGATAGATTGGGAGGTTGAGTCCACAGGATTTGGTAGAAGAGTCAAGGATAGCTCTAAGGTTTCATTTATATGACCTCAGTTGATCAATGGGTCACAGCCAGGGATGAACAGAAGGATCATCTGGGGAGCTTGTAAAGACACCCTTGCCTGCACCACCCTGAGACACGCAGCCTCTGGTGTGGAAGACCAGCCTGTTTTCCCTAGAAAATTCTCCTACTTGAGTCTCCCCTGTACACCCTTGGTTGAAGAGCACTGCACTGACTCTCAAAACACCCTGAGAGGAATATGGATCCAAGATTGGCAACTTTTCTCTGGCAAGCCTCAGAAAGTAAGGGAGGCTTCAGGCTATTTCTATCTTACGGATGTTAAGGTACATTTCAAAAGGTGAAGGAGTGCCCAACGTTACCAAAAGAGTTTCCATTCTATCTCTATGAATGTGTATTCATTTGGTGACAAATCAAACACCCTAATTTGAGACCCTTCACCTTTGACTTAAAGAAACCAAGGCTCAAAGAGTTCTGAAATCAGAATTTCTGGAGCAGAGCTCACAAATATGGAAAAGTAATGCCAGGATTCACACCAAGCATTTTGGACTCCCAAGCCCTCTACTGCTCCAGATGTGCTGATCCTTGCCCACCTGCCCTATACAGTCCCAAGTGGGGCTGGTGTGTTTATACCTTGTGAGCCCCAGCTCCATCTATGGCTGCCTGAACTAGGAGGGACACCTAACTCCAGAGAAGCCACTCCCTCTAACCAGCTGAGAGTTTGATCTAAGACAGTGGCTCTTAAACCTTGCCCCTCATTTGAATCACTTGGGGAACTTTTAAAAATATTCTGATTCCCAGGTCATATTCAAACCAGTTGTTATCAGAATCTGCTGGGGTAGGTGGAACCCAGACATCAGTAGTTTAAAAAATTCCCCAGGTGATTCCAGTTGCAGCTTGTGAATTAATACTCTAATGCTTTGGAGTTTACACTTGGGTTCAAACCCTGCCTCTGACATCCATTTATTTAATGAACAAATATTCATTGAGCATTCACTATGGAGAAGCTCTTTTTAGCTAGTAACACTGTACTTGATTTTTCTGAGTCTCAGAGTCATTTAATGTCACCTTGTTTGCATTAAGCAACACATATAAAGCACCTGGCAACTTGAAATATTAGACATTCAACAAGTATTAGTTCCTTCTCTCACACTACCCAGCTTCTCCTCTCCTTGACCTTGCAGGAGTTAAATAAGAAGCTCCAGGTAGGAGGGGCCCAGAGTTGGAGTCCTCATTCTGGCCTTTGAAATTCAAATGAGTAACACAGGACAGGACGGGACAGAACACAATGAGACCTTTTAGCACTTTTGTCCCTTAAGCTAGATTTACTTGTAAGATTCCTATTCTAACATATTATAGGAGAGTGAATGGATTAAAAAAGGACTCTTGGAGAATCTCTCATCTACTACCCTTATTTTAAGATTAGAAATCAAACATTTGCTAGTGGAGACTGGATTCCATCGTAGGTTTGCAAACTCCTGGTCTAATGCCAATGCTGAAACATCAACCTTGCCTCCTAAGAAATGAAACCGAGAAGGACCCTGTGGGGCTCCTGGCCATGGAAGTCTTTCTATGTCCCCCATTTCTTATTTGTAGAGAGTAGATAGACTCTAGCCTCCAAGACCTTCCCTGAGTTCCAAAGGGCAGATACCAACAGTTGCTAATCTGGGAAGGGAGGTTAGGGTCCTGGTTCTGCTTCAAGGCATACACATAACAATATCTTTGAGCTCTTTACAGAACTTAAAACCCCCAACAAATGGAAGATGTTAGCATTCTTAAGTCCAGATTAAAGGAACCAGAGAAACTCATCAAGATTAAGAGACCACTTGAGACCAGATTAAAGGAGTGGGGGTGGGGGGGTGGGGCCCTGCACACACCCTAATCCTTATCAGCAACCCTGCCCTTGAACCACCGCTATAAAACCCCTCACCAAATCCTGCCTGGTGGCGATACACAGTTTTTGAGGTGCACGTGTCTGCTCTGTCCCCCTTTGCCTGGCAAAGCAATAAAGGTATTCTTCTCTACTTCACCTAAAACTCTGTCTCAGAGGTTCCATTCAGCTCTGGTGCACAGAGGCCAAGTTTTCGGACCAGAACCATCATCACGTCTTTAATTTTTCACTCCAAGGAAAACTGGTAACAGAGCATCATGGAATATTCTACCCCATGATCAGCACTAATTTCTGAAAGCTTCCCCAAATTAGCATGTAAAACCATAATGCTTGCTTTGCTAACATGACTGCACCCCACTCCCCAAACAGATTGCAGCCCCTAAGCCACTTCTACCTAGAAATTCTGAAGTCACCCCTGAAAATGAGTCCTAGGATGTAAGGATTCAGAGATTTTTGCCCTTCAGTGTGGACCCACAGGAAAATTGTGCAGTTTTCCTGGGGAGTAGGTGGCTTCCAGCATGACACAAGGTCCAGCTACAAGCCAGGTTTCTTCTCCAATTCTGTCCTTTCCCCTGGCAGCCTCCTGTGACTTGAGAAGGGGGTGAAAGGAAGGAGAGAGAAGGGCGGGTCTCTTCCTGAAACTCTCACATGAGGAAGACTCACTCAGGGAAGGAAATGATTCCCTTCCCTGTGCTGAGGCTCCCGACATGTCTGAACGCCATTGCACCTCCGAGTGGTCCCTCATCTGTTTCTCATTCGGGCCCTTTCAGCAACCCTGTGAGGTGCTCCAGGTAGAATAAACAATGAAACCGAGGGCTGGCCCAAGTTCAAAGAGGAGGGGGCAACCTGAGCTGCAGAGTGGCTTTGATATCCCTACATTCCCTAAGGGACTGTACTGACCCCAGCCCATCATATGCCTCCTCAATGCTCTGAAAACATACCCTGACTTCCTCAGCTATAATTAATGAATTTTGAATATATTAAAAAAAAAAAATGCCTCTGACAGGGTGCTGACTCCCCAACTTGCACCTGGTGCCTCGTCACCCACAACCTCTGAGATCAGATTAGACTTTGTGAGCGAGAAGCCGGGGCTCGGGTGATTTAATCCGCGACAGGACTGCCTTTCCTAAAAATGAATCTTCCCCACCTATACCCTTATTCTCCTCTTCCTAACTTTTTTGTTCATAGCTTTGAAGGCCAGAATATGAGCCCTTTGACAAGGCTTCCGTGACAGCCCAGGGATGCCCCTCCTGCCCTGGGACCTTGAGAACCCCTTCTTTCAGGTGCCCCCTCCCCCTGCTGCCTCCCCAGAACTACAGAGGGATGTGGACACCCACAAAAGCCTCGTGAAAAGAAAGACCAAAGGGCCTTTCTTTCTTTTGAATGAAGATGAATCTCAGAAATAGAGGAAAAATTTTTAAAAGGAGACGGAGGTGGGAGAGCGGAAAGGAGATGAGACTTCCTTGGTCTCACAGTTCTCGGTGGGAAGCTTGGATTTGAGCTATTTGTGCACTGAGATGGTTATTCTCCCCTCCCTCTGTCTCCTGCAGTCTCTCCCCTCCCCAACCCTCCTTCTTTCTCTCCCTTCCCGCACTCCCTCCCTCTCTCCCTTCTTCTCTCCCTTTATGTGGTGGTGGAGGGGTATGTGAGCGGGTGGATGTGAATGAGAGGTGGGGATGACCACAGATGGAATAGGAAAAGCCCAGACTTCCTGGCCCCCTCTCTGTGACCTTGTAAACACCACAGCTGACTCCCTGAAGCAATACCCATTTGCTAAAGTGACTATGTGAACAGGAAGCCCAGTGCCCATTCTCAGAAATCCACCCCAAGGCCCTTTTAGGATCGTGCAATAATGTTTGAGTCAGAGGATGCCTTTGAGATATTTCAGTGGGTAAACCCTTTCGTGTTGTAGCCTAGAGAAGGAAAAGGACTTGCTGACTATCACACACAGCTAAGTGCAACTACAGTGATCCCCTACCTCCCAGGCCGGGCTCTGTTCAATAGAGCACCTGTCTCCTCTTGTGTTATTCTCCGTGTAGACCCAAGGGGTAGAGATGATGGAGAAATAGAGGCCCTGGCTTCTAGGCCTTAGCATAGTCTTTAAGTATGCAAATCCCACTCATTCTTCAGGACAAACTGAAATGTCACTTTTCCCGTGAAATCTCCTCTAGTCTCCTGGTTGGATGCAGTTACTCCCTCCTCTGGACCTCACTCCATTTCCAACCCAAGCTCTCCACCTGTCCTGCTCTTGTGAGGGCTAACATCCTACAATGATACATTTGTCTAGAAAGTAGCCCCTCCACAAAGACATCAACATCTTTGTGGGCAGAGACTGTATATTATGGACGGAAAACCGAACGTAACCCTAACTAACACAATGTTTCCTTTTTATTCTTTAATGTGTTTCTGTATTTGCATATCTTTTATGCCAAGAGTGAAATAAAAGTGAAAAAAGAAGGACCTCATGGTGGAACACTGGTTCCATGAAGGCTGCCTGACCACACAGATCCTCCCCTAACAAAGTAAAAATGGAACTTACTTCCTCCAGGAAGTGTCTACCGAGGGCTGGGCGGGCTAGGGGGTAGGATAGGTCAGCCCTGGGTGTAGGCAGTAAGGGCTTCATTGTTTGAAGTGATTTTTAAAAATGATAATATCAATGTTCTCTGTTATTCAGTCATTTTCTGTTTTTGCAGAAGAAACATTTTCGAAGATTTTAACCAAATGCAATGAAATTAGATGGATTTTCTGCTGAAGGTATTTTAGTAGAAATTCTCAACTGTGGAGACTTTGGAAAGCTGCTAGAATACATCCTGAAGGGAAACAAAGACACGAGGAGTATTGCAATTTCTGGAATTTATTGAGAAATGGGATATTTTATGTATCTCAGCCAAACTCACCCTTAGGTAGGTATTAAAATTCCTATTTGTAAAACTGTTGCTTTGTGTGAAAGAAAATTTCAAAATTAAGACTGACTAGTAAAAAAATTTGTTGGTCTACAATGAGTGAAGATAGCTTGACAAAGCTGGCTGCATTGTCTACTGAACATGAATACGCGAAGAAGACTAATTTTGACAGAGAAGACTAATTTTAACAAAATCATTGACAAATTGATAGAAGTCAAGGCATGAACATAGAAGTTATAATATTATTCATTATTGCGGAAGACCAATATATAGGTATACTTTTTCTCCTTTGAAAGAAAATACATTCAGGGCTTCCCTGTTGGTGCAGTGGTTAAGAATCCGCCTACCAATGCAGGGAACAAGGATTCGAGCCCTGGTCTGGGAAGATCCCACATGCTGCGAAGCCACTAAGCCCGTGTGCCACAACTACTGAGCCCGTGCACCTAGAGCCCGTGCTCCGCAACAAGAGAAGCCACCACAATGAGAAGCCCATGCACAGCAACAAAGAGTAGCCCTGCTTGCTGCAACTAGAGGAAGCCCGTGCGCAGCAACGAAGACTCAAAGCAGCCAAAAATAAATAAATAAATTTATAAAAAATAAAATACATTCATATAATTTAAAAGTATTAATATAGTACTCTTTTCCTTTTTACTATATTTATCTTTTTATTACTGACAATTATGTATATGATATTCAATTTAAAAAATTGTCTTCTGGCTGTTATTATTCGTTTTAATTTGATTGTTACTGAATATAATCGTGTTGTACAGAGGAAAGGAAGTTAAAAATGATCTGTTCCAAATACACCCTGGGTGCCAGCTTGCCAAGGATGCACACAATTTCCTCTTGATCCAATAAAACCTTTGACTTATCCATCCCCCACAGCATTTCAGAAACGAAGCTCCAATGAGGCTATGTCTCTGGTAAGTTAAGTTTTATCAGTTGTGTCTTCCTTATTAAATAGTAATCACCTTGGCTCTGGGTCCTAGTTCATTTTCACAAGTGTGAAAGGAGAGAGACAATTTCCCCCTTGGAATCAATCCCCTATAATGTATGTATCAGAGGGTTTCTTCACCTTGGCACTAGACATTTGGGGCCCGATCATTCTTTGCTGGGGCCGTTCTTTGCACCACAGGTTGTTCACCAGCATCCCTGGCCACTACCCACTGGGTGCCAATAGCATCCCTCCCCTCAGTGTGACAACCAAAATTGTCTCCAGAAACAGCCCCAGCCGAGAACCACTACATTAGGCGGAGATTCAGCAGCTGGTGTTGAAATGGACATGGAAGAGGCCCTCTCATAAATTGTTGAACTTGAACAAGGCTCTGACCATCATTGAGCCTCTGTTTTCTGCAGCTATAAAGTTGGAATAAAACATCTACTTTGATTTGATGTCAAGTTCAAAAATGATAATAATGTATGTGAAGATGATTCATAGGCTCTAAATTTGTTTGTGAATGTGTAAGCACATCATTAGAGAGAGGTAAAAATTTCTACACTGCAATTCAGTTGTGCAAAAAAAAAAGAAAAGAAAATTGCAGCACTAAAAAGTATCTATAATTGATTCATCAATTTATTTGAGTTCCCAGAAAGTTTAATTGGCCAATTAAAAGTAATTTCCTCTTTTCCAATTTAAAGCAGGCTTTTTCATTCAACTTGAACCCTTTGGGTTAATAATTCAATCAATTCAAAGTACAAATGTCCAGGACAGTTTCTCTCAAGATATCTCTCCACCTTCCTCTCTTTCTCCAGGGTGGAGGTGGAGGTGTCTGGGTGGAGATGGAACTTAAAAGTCCTACAGTAGCAGGGGGTAGTCACAGTTCCATGTGCTGCTATTGGGTATGTGCTGACCCGTGGGCCATTCTGGTCTGGTTCCTGGGTATATACCTGGGAAAGAAATCCCGCCTGGTCCTTCGGAGCTTTGTGTGGGGTCCCCGACTTGGCCTCCAGGGGTGAGTTGCCACTCCCTGCAGCTATCTTATCTACCACCCAGATCTATTCTGGTGCTTCCTTTATTTCAGCCTCTGCATCTCCCTGTGGGTCCAGGAACTCTCAGATGTGTACCCCGCACCAAGCTGGACTCTGCAAGTCTCTGCAAGTTGGATCTCCTGGAAAACTTCCTCAGCCCTGATGTCTGCTGCCCTGGGCTAAGACATCTGCATTTCCTGGGGTCGGGATGGGTAAGTCATCCTATTTCCCTATCTGGGTGTTTCTAACCCCTGATAAATATCTTTCCTCCCCTCCTACCCACAACAACCTGAGTTTGACCTGGAGTGGAGGAGCAGAAACACCCACACCTCATACTTCTTGCCCTGACTTCTCTCTCTTCTACGCCCTCTTCTGAGACATGCAAATGCATTTCCTCCCCTTTACTGCTGGGTGTGGAATTCCCTTAATAACCTGTCTTCCTTCTTTGCTACTCCGTAGCTTTCCTCTCCCTCCCAGTGGCCATATGGCTGAAGGGATCCTGGGAAAGAAACGGATTCGTCAATAAGAGAAAATACATTTAGATGTATTTCAAAAATATTGCAGTGAGGGCTCAGGGCCCAGTGGTGGGAAAGAAGAATTCTCTGAACATAAAAAGCATGCCCCAAACAAGCATGCATGGGGTGACATGCCCCAGTCACCCTTCAGCTTACTGTTCTACACAGAGACCAACTCCTGCCCTTGCAAAGCAAAACCCGTCCTCAGAGAGAATGTCTCTTAAACCTTTTAGACCTGCTTGCCCTTCTGAGTTTTCCTTTCTTTTCTTTTCCTCCTTGTTTTTCCATTGTCATCTCCTCTCTATCTGGATTTGGTTTCCTGTATGGTTTGCTCTTGGGAGTTGTCCCCTGGAAAGAGCCCCCTGGGTTAGCAGAGGGAGCTCTGCTTGCTTTCCCTTCTTTTCTGGGGAAGCTGGGCTGACACAGCTGCTCTGGCAACCATCGTTTCCAAGGAGAGCCGCCAAGCATTTGGAGCCTCCACAGAGGAAGCTGGGACAGCATCTCCTCACGGAAAAGCCATTCCAGTGGGTTCCTTCAGAGCCACCTAATAGGGCCAAGGCAGCCCCCAGAGTTACTCACCAGCCTGAGGCGCTCAGAAAGCAATCCCCAGTGGCTCCATCAACAGCTCCCTTTGAAAATTCATATCCTACAACCTGTTCACGGCCAACTATGCATTCTTGATAGCACTCCAAACTCACACTATGAGCGCACGCGCGTGCGCACACATGCGCACACACACACACACACACACACACCCGAACACATCTCCCCTTCGGCTCTGTTGAAAAGCCTGGATTAATATAATGGAACTTCCTCTGCCTTACGGACTAAAATAACTCTGGCATCCCCCTTCTGGATGGATTTTAATTAGGAAAGACACAGCATTTAAATTATGCTTGTTATTTGCAGTTGCTTGCTGTGGGTTTAGGAAAAGGCAATAGAAGTCATGTGAGCTGGAGTTTTTAATGGGATGCCTCTGGAAGGGAAAAAATGCCAAGGGCATTTTTAATCTTTTCTCCCCTTGTAATCATCCTGGCTGAGAAAAGAAGTCCAGGTTCCAATATCATCATCATTATCATCACCTTCATCACTACTAATGTTCCTTGAGTGCCTACTCCATGCCAGAATACCAGCTAATAAGCATTTTATATGCATTGTCTTTTTAGTCAAAAGAATTAGAATTTGACCAACAGAACCTATTAGGGACCATCCATTTCTAGGGAAGACCAGGAACAAACCCTTAGCATGAATCAAGGGTTCCTTTCCTCCCTGGAGCTGCCAGGTGCCTATCATAGTACCGGCTAAGAGTACGTATGTGATGAATCGATGTATCAATAAGTAAATGACTGAATGTAGCAGATGTGCTCAGAATGAATCACATGCAGAAGAAGCGTGTGTGGGAATAGAGTCCATCACTCCTTGGGGTTGAGTCCTGGTCACAGACCTTGCTTTTGAGTAGACCAGACAGGCAATGCATTATTCCATTCTCCAATGGATGGATAACATGATGGTGGGATTTAAAATTTGGAAGAATAGAGAGAATTTCTCTCCCTAAAAGGTCTATTGGTATCTCAAAGGGGATAAACTTCCAGGCCACAATTATGATTTTAGGCAAGTTGTTAAACTCATCTGATTTTCCATTTCCTCAACTGTAAAGTGGCTGTGATGGTAATATCCACCTCAGGGAGTTTTCTGAGGATAATAAAAGATCAGATATGTAGCTAAGGAATGGGGGCTCCAATATATTAAATGCCTTTCCCATCATTACTCATTCAACAAATATTTGATTATCTATTATGGTCCATACTCTATTCTAGATGCTGAGGATACGACAGTGAAAGGGACAGACCAGGCTCATTAGAGGGTCGTGGGGGGGCAGACAATAAACAAATAAAGTAGATAATTCCAGATTACAACAAATATGAGAGTAAAAGAAAGCAGAGTGAAAGGGCTGTGATAGAGTAGGGTGGGGAAATTTTACGAAATCCTCAAGGAAGAACTCTAACAAAAAAGTACCTGTGGGGCTTCCCTGGTGGTGCAGTGGTTGAGAGTCCGCCTGCCAATGCAGGGGACACGGGTTCGTGCCCCGGTCCGGGAAGATCCCACATGCCGCGGAGCGGCTGGGCCCGTGAGCCATGGCCGCTGAGCCTGCGCGTCTGGAGCCTGTGCTCCGCAACAGGAGAGGCCACAACAGTGAGAGGCCCGCGTACCACCAAACAAACAAACAAAAAGTACCTGTGAAGCTGAGATTTGAATCATAAGAGGGAGAAGCCATGCAACTGGTGAAGAGCAGTTCAGTCAACAAAAACAGCAGCGCAGAGGCCCTGAGGCAGAAAGGACATTACCGCAATGTGGAAACAGAAGGTCAGTGAGCTTGGTGAGTGAGAAGGAGGGGGTCCAGGATAGAGCTAGACAGGTAGGCAGATGCCAGATCATGGGAGGTGTTACAGGACTTGGTGAGGAGTTTGGATTTTATTTTACGTGCAGTGAAAATATTTGGAAAGTTTTAGTAGGGGAGAGCATGTTCTGATTTACATTTTTAAAAGATCCCTCTGGCTGCCATATGGAGGATGAATTACAATGAGACGTATGTGGAAGTTAAGTAGAATGGTTGAGGGCAGAGGTGATGGTAGCAGGACTATGGGACAGTGACTCAAAGGAAAAGCTTGGGTTCAGGCAGTCAGGGAACTGGGAATAGAGCCTGGCCTGCTGCAGCACCTGCCCTTCCGGCCCGCTGTGTGCTGAGAGAAATACTCCTGCTTTTCTTTCCTTTTAAGTAGATTTCCCATTTAACAGTGTTTCTTGGAGAGCCAAGAGGTCCCTGAGAACTGCTAAGGTCCACACCTGAGCAAAATTAGCGTGCTGGTGTGATATGCATTCATCAGTGTCTCCACAGTTCACTCACCTGCAGTGCTGGGCCTGAAAGGGTCCAGGAGGCCCCAGGAAGAGCAGGAAAAGAGGGGCTGGTGGGATCCCAGGGCTCCTGCAAAGTATGGGGTTTCTCATCCAGAAGGTGCAGATCTGCGGAATACACAGTAGGGGTTACAGCCCATTCCCACATAATAGCAGCAAGCTTGCTGGCAGCACAAGGAGAGAGACCCGTGTGGAGGGTGCTGGGGGACAGTCAGTGGGAGCCCATGGCCTCTTTGTTTGTGAGTCCACCTCTCCCATGGAAGAGCAGTCTCTCTGAAAGTGTCTTATTGACTTTTCATCCTTGGACCATATCAAAGGAATTGGTAGGCAGTTAGCAAAGACTGCTGAACAGTCAGATGTATGACATTTCTAGAAGCACGGAGCCAAAGAATTGCTCCAAGTTGGATGATAAGAACTTGTAAATCAATAAGTCCTGGGATTCTAAGCCATTGTTGGTCACAGACCCTTTTGAGAAAACAATGATATCCATGGATACTTTCTGCAAAATTCCACATATAAAAATTCTTCTAATATGCAATTTTTAACAGATGGGAAAAATGGAGGAGCAGAAAACAGAAGTGACTTATCCAAAGCCACCAAACTTTCTATGATGGTCATACCCGGAAGCCCAGGTGTCTTGACTCTCCCCTCCTGTGCCTGGGCAGAGCATGTGGACTCTTCCATAGATGATGTCACACGGAAGGTACAAAGATAACAGTCAGAACCATCCCAAGAACTGGCCCCCCAGGAGAGTTCTTAGAACACAGTTGATTGCAGAGATAGTAAGCTACTGCCTGGGGCTGCATGATCACCTACACCTATCCTGGGCAGGCTAGGAAGAGCCCATCTTGGATTCAAGTCCTGAAAGTGAATGACTACTCAATTGTCTCTGAAAGTGAGGCAACAATACCAGGTGTGTGTTCAGGAATCCAAACCTAATTGTAACCATTAATGAGCTCATTTTCCACCTCCTAGGCACAAACACCTGGAAGCAGCAAAGCTCCATCTTTACATAGAGGTTTATTTAGGACAAAGTCATAGGGCAATGCAGGGACCTGGACCTGTCCTGTCTGCGTGGCTGAAGCAGGAGGAAACACGTCTGCTAGGTTTATCTCACCCCCTCCCACGTAGAGAGAGAGAGAGAGAGAGAGAGAGAGAGAGAGAGAATGTATTGGAAGAAATGAAAGAAGAGGAGGAATTAGTATACGATTCCTTAACAGTTCTCTGGGTCTTCATGGCCTAAAAATGCCTTCTCAATGTTATGTCACAGAATCCCCCAGCACTGGTTGCAATGGCTGAGAAGACCTGGAGGAAAAAAAAGTAATATTCTCTGTAACCATCCTGACCATTTTCTTCCTTCAAGAGCCATAAGGCTGGGTTCTCAGGAAAACAGAACAAAACAAAACACTCAAAAAAAGACAACCAGCTTCCCTCTGAGGATTGTCATTAAACACCAGATGTCCAGGAGGGAGACTCTAAACCAAAGCAGCTGTGTGGACAAGGCTGCTTCCAGCCTCTTCAGACTACAAGTCCCTGTGCCTTTCAGCCTGACGGCAGTTGCATCCCCGGCCCCTGCCCTTGATGGGTAGGGATGATCCCAAGGCTGTTGCTCTCTCCCCTTGTGGGCAGGCTCCCTCCCTTCTCCGGCCCTCCAGGCCTCTGGCAAATTCTGTTCAGTCTTATTCAGCTCAAATGTTATCCCTTCCATGCTGCTTTTATTCTTAGACCCACTCTTTCCTCTGTGCTGAAGATGAGGACGGCTAACATTTATGTGTCTATTGTGTATCCACCATGTGCTACATACAGTCTCCTAAGTCTCAGATCTAGGAATAGCTGGGCTTCTTCAGAACTCCTCTGCATTTATCTCAGCACTCTGAATCATAACTAACCATATTTCCTTTCTTACTGCCTTGGATGCTAAGAAGCTCAAAGCCAAATTTGTGCCCCGTCACTAGCAATTATACAGACGCTTACGATGGGAGCTAAGATCCTAACCTTGTCTCTTGTTTTTTCTATCCTTGATTTTAAGACCTATTCTAAAAAAAAGTCATTGGGCTAATTTCTGTTTTTGAGTAGGTAAATTCAAAACCTATCTAAAATGGGTCATGATACAAATAAAAGGTGAAAGGTACTGTATACACATTTCTGTAATTTTCATGATAATCTTTCAACTTGCAAAGCAAGTAGAGCTCAGAGAGTTTACATAACTTATTCAAGATCATGCAAGATCTTAAGCCAAAGAGCAGGGCATCAAATCGACACCTGACAGACTTCAAAGCTCATGCCCTTGACAGTCATAATTGCTTATACTCACAGGCGTGCTTACTATGTACCAGGTTTTATGCTTATTATCCTAAGTATATTATCTCATGTATCCTTACAACAATCCTATGAAATAGCCACAATGATTACAAACATTTTTGAGATGAAGGAATTGAGGCTCAGAGAGATCAACTGTTTGTCCAAGGTTGCTCAGCGCTCTGAGATTCAAATCCACATGCCTGAACTTTGAAACTCTGCACTCTTTCCAGGTCCTTTAACTTATAATAGAGGTAAACATATAAAAAGCCAGCATCCTAATTAAGTGTTTGACTTCTTTGGAATGCCCAACTGCCTGGTTATATCACAAAGGCTTAACAACTGACAAATCCTAGTGGAGAAATGGGTGTCTGGCTGGAAGTAGGTATTTCTGAGTTTCACAGTTCTTCATGGAGCAGATGGATCAAAAACACAAAGTCTGTGTGCAATACTGGATTTTAAATACCAGCCTGAGCACTGACAGAGGAAGAGAACTACCTCGCACCAAGGGGTGGAAATGAAAGCCTTTGGAAAGGGCAGCGCTGCTCACAGGCGCCATCTTGCAGTAGAGGTGGGAAATTGCTCCCAGAAAGAAACCCACATACAAAATGGAATTCCCCAAAGTACAGCTTATTGGGCCTCTTGTGTTCTGAGTGCTTAATGCACGTATTTTTCTTTCATACCATTCCTGCAAGAGAGATATGATTATTTTTATTTTATAAATGAGAAATTTAAAACTCAGAGATATTAAGTAACTTGCCAAGATGTTTGACCATAGTGTGAGTAGCCTCTCTCAACCTCCATTCCCACTGGACCAGGTAAACTCTCAACAGCAGTGTTCCTTAGGGGCTCCTGCCTTCTCCAGTTCCTCTCAGCTGGAATCACAGGTGCTCCACCCTCCACCTTGAGCCATTCGTGAGACAGGCAGGAGCCACGTCAGCAGAGGGATCAATAGGGCTGTGCCCACAGTTGCCCGACTCACAGCACAGAACCCCTGCCCTGCGGGCTATGTCAGAAACTCCACCCCAAACTGCAGTCAGCTTAGCTGGGCCTTATTAGGCCATGCTACTTTCAGCAGCCCCCCTCGTAGGGAGTGGGGAATGCAGGTTTCTCCTCCCTCTGTCCACTAATCATTGACTAGGTGCTCTCATGATTACAGAAAGAAAAAAAAAAAGCCAGCTCTGAACCCCACCACAGTCCTCTGAGTGCAGTTTGGAACTCTGATCTTGTTGACTTCCCGTGACACCACACCTGGAACTAGGGATTAGCTGCCCAGGCTGCCTACACTGGAACCAGTCTCTGTAGCTAAGCCAGCTTTCACCCGACCATGCTCCTCCGGGCCCTCCCTTCATCGCAAGACTGCTGAGGACGCAGATGAATTCTCACCCAGGTGTTGTTGTCCTTTGGGAAATATGTGAAGAGATGAAAAAGGGGCTAGGAACTTGAGGGTAGACCAACGCTGCCTCAATTTTCAAAAAGGAGCAGTGATGGCTCCTTGATATTTCACTAAGTGTAACGTTCTTTAGAAAGAAATGATGTGTGAACAGCAAAGAAATAGTGAAACATGAGAGTTAGAAAATTTTGCTATGAATAAATCATGGAAAATTAACCAACTTTCCTTTTGAGAAAAAGTTGTCTTACTAGTAGATTTTGGAACGCTAGAGGCACAGTTTGGAAACAGGTAAGGATTCCAAAAGATTTTAATGGACTAAAAGTCCCCCTGGAGGGGTACCCGGTGAAGCAGCAGAAGACTGGTCTGCACTCTGACTCAGCCAGGGATGTTGTCCGTGACTTAAATGAAACTAAAAAGCACACTTACTGATGCAGGATTCACAATTATTTGACATCTTGGAAAAACAACAATAAAGAAAAACGAAATTGAATTAGTGAAGATGAAAAGTCTTAAGCCTCCTTAAAAACAATTAAATACAGGCAGGAGCAGCCAGGAGCTCCTGACAAAAGACTGCAGCTTTTGATGACTACAAGCCAAGTATGAGCGAGAGCGCGATGCTGCTGCTTTAGAAAGTCCTGCAGCCAGGCTTCCAGTTTGCACAATGGCAGAGTAGAGACTTTGAAACTCTGCTCTTCCACAAAGCAATGAGAACACTGACCATTTGGTCAAAATGGCCAGAATCAGCATTTTCAGAGCTCTGGAAATTAACCAAAGTCTTGCAACAATCTGAGCAGTATTTATTACGAAAAAATGCCTGAATCTCATCAAAAACAGTGTCCTTTGTGCATGTAAACTTGTCCTATTCCTATCTGCCTCCCTTATATTTATAAAAATATAAATATATAAAAATACGTGTATGAACTTAGCAATGTGCCTGGTACATAACCACCACTTAATAAATTTTAGCTTTAACGTTTCTTTTTTTCCCTTCCTGTAGTAGTTCTGCCTCCATATATGATGACTTGCTAGGTCTCCTTCATTTTTCTTCCCTAATTTTCACCGGAGCTAGAAAATCCTGGCAAAAGTAGTGGTCTTCTGGGTCCATGCTAGGGCTCCAATGTATAGGACTGGGGCAGGCCGGGTTGCCTCTGGGGAGGAGAGGCAAATGTGAATTATAACCAAGGACCAGACCGAGATTAATGCCAACGGGGGCTCAGACCCTGAGCCTGTGCTTGTGTAAGACAATGAGCAGAATGCAGGGGAGCAGGAGAGGGGGGCAAGGAGGAAGGGAGTGATGTGCCCAGTCTGCAGCGTGGGCTGAGCAAGGCTGCCGGCAGCAGGTATAAGTGCTGGTCACCTTTCCGCTCCATCCTCTTCATCCTCATAGGCATCCTTTATCCCGTATCTCCATCCACTCACTGTACTCTTTGGACAATTGCAGGTGTTTTCAAATTGTGCTACCCAGAGGTGCACCCAAGGTTCTCCCAACGTCTGATTTTATTTTTAAAAACTATAGCCAATTCACCATTTGCGAGCTGTAAGAAGGTAAGAAAGAGGCCTAGTAGATGAAGACCCAGGTTCCATACTCCTGTTTCAGTCAGAACAACAGCTTCATTTTTATTTCTCTTAACTACTGGGGTTTCTCTTAAAATTCAGCTTTATTAAGAGTTTTTGCTGTAACAATATTTGGCATCACATTGGTCTACTGCAACATTGCCAGGGCATCCCTGATTTTGCCACTTATTTTTCCTGCACCCACTCTAAATAAATCATTCTAAGTGCTTCTTCATTAAGGTACCTCCCCCCTGATCCAGAACATTTGTTGACTTTTTATCATCCTCTGAACAAATCAAATCCCCAGCTGAGCCCCTGGGTCCTCTTCAATCAGAATGAAAGGAATGGGGACTTCCCTGGTGGCACAGTGGATTAGAATCCTCCTGCCAATGCAGGGTACACGGGTTCAGTCCCTGGTCCAGGAAGATCCCACATGCCACAGAGCAGCTAAGTCTGTGTGCCACAACTACTGAGCCCCCGTGCCACAAGTACTGAAGCCCACGCTCCACAACAAGAGAAGCCACTGCAATGAGAAGCCCTCGCACTGCAACGAAGAGTATCCTCCGGTTGCCCCAACTAGAGAAAGCCTGCTCACAGCAGTGAAGACCCAACACAGACAAAAATAAACAAACAAATAAACAAAATTTTAAGAAAAGAATGAAAGGAATGGGGGGATGCCTGACACTGTTTAGAACACTTAGCACATGGCAGGCACTCAATAAGTAAATACCAACTTATGATATTTGTTCCTTAAGGGAAGTTTTGCATCCTCCCAACTCCTAGAACATGACCTTGCACGCAGGACCTTCCTCTTCACAGCATAATTCCTCGTACACAGCTCAATTTCCATGGGGAAGCGACCTGGTGATGTTTAGGAAGGTCCCGAATTTCTATTTTCTGTGGAAAATGGTGTGGTGATGTTTAGGAAGTGCCTTCCACTTCCATCTTCTGTTGTCTGGAAAAATACCTACTTCTGTTGGCTTACAGATGGAACTATTGGGATGACCTAACTGAATCCCTGGGGTGGTTCATCATTAACCTGGCTCTTGGTGCCCCCTTGTGGCAATCTGCCACCATGCAGAGTTCAACAAGAGGGTGAGAGCCATCCTTCACTGGGTGGCGAACTCTGAGCCAAATATCACACTAGGCGTAGCTCATTCATCCTCACCACATTCCTCTGAGGTAGCTGCCATTGGTTTAATAACTCGTTCTTAGCAGCATAGCTAACAAGTGGCAGAATAGAGACTTGAACCTAAGCTGGTTTGTCTGGGGCTTGTGCTGCTGATGGCTATGCTAACATGCCAAGAGACGTTTTGGTGGGCATATAAAGATGAATTAAGAGGCAGCATTTCTGGAATAAAGGAGTAGAAATCTTGGCAGACCTTATCCCCAGCAAAATAACAATCGAACTGAGAATATTATTTTAAATAGTCATCATTGAAAGTCTCTGGAAAGTGTCCTAAGGGCATACAGCAAAAGAGAAACATTCGTTCAAGAAAATCTATAATATCTCAATCAAAACCGTGAAACTCTGTGGTGTTTGAGCCCCACTCTGCTCCATTGCCCTCCCCACAAGCTCCATGTTATGGAGGTTCTGCCCAGGGCAGGTACAGCCAAGGGCTCCATCTCTCCTGAGATCCCAGTCTGGGGTTGTGGTTTGATCCCAGAGGAGGCAGGATGCTGGTGCATCTTGGCCCCCAGCCCCATTTTTCAGAAGTCGTACTGCAGATAGGCACTCCAAGAGGACCAGGCCCCTCACTTGTGGGGCGGAAGCTCTGCTCCAGGCTTGGCAAGTCAGGGTACTAGGGCCCTGGTTGCCCACACCCCAGCTCACTTGCAGGGCAGAGATTCTGTGCTGAGCTGACAAGGGGTTTCTACATCCTCCTCCCCCAGAACCCACTTGTAAAGCAAGCACATCACTCTGGGAGAAGGGTCTCTGGCCCAGCTCCAGTGCAGTGGTAGAGGGGTGCGGCCTAGTGGGAAAGGCAGGCCATAAGGAGGAAAGCTTCCACAGCTCTGAGTTTCTTTGGAATAAAGAGTGGAGAACTCCATGCCTAAGAGTGCTGTTGAAAATACCCCTGATCTTTGTGGAGAGCAATGAAGGAGGCTGATATCTGCATGATACAAGCAAAGCGGCGGAGCAGAAGCCTAATAGAGAAAACCAGGGAAAGAGAAACACAGAAGAACTCCCCGTCGATCACAGCCAACTCCGGGGGGGGGGGGGGGTCATGCTGCTCCCTCGGGAGCAGTCAGAGCAGCATGAGGACAGAGGAATCACTGTGGGCTCAGACAGAAGCCATTCTGGAGTGGTGAGGGGAGAAAGCAGACCAGAGTGGGCACAACAGTGAAGGGGGAGTCTGAATGGGAAGAGAAGACGTGGAGACAGACCACCCATCTGAACTAAATGCCCCAGAGGAAGGCAATGCTTGTCTACACAGGTCTGGTCTGCCCAACAGCTGAGTCAGAACTGTGTCCAGCCATCCACTGCTCTGAATACAGGACAGCAAGCCCTCTGCAATGGCCCAGCTGTTGATCAGCAATGGCATTTGTTGGGACCACAGAGACCCAGTTCCTCTTCCTCTTGCTAAGAAACAGAGCCGTTCACTGGGGCCCTATTTAAAGATATTACATTGATAAATTAAATGGAATAATATATCCAGCTTGCCTAGCGCATAGGAAGGCTACTTTCCTCCACTTCAATTATAAAAACACAATGAAACAATGGAGAACACACATTGCTCTAAAGAATTGTTTTTCCCTCTGAATTCTAAAATTGCAATAATTGTAATACTGAAACTATTATTGCTATTGTTGATCCTAAATCACTCTCTTGGCATTGGCTGGAATTCCATTTGAAGTGAGTCTTTCCTTGGCCCCTACCAAATAGGCTTAGTGATGCAGCCTGGTCTAGAAGGTGTTCTCGCAGCAATATTACCACCCGTAGTGAGATGTTCCTGCGTGTCAGTTAGGTGCTGTGCTTGACATACATTATCCCCATTTTTCCAGAAACTCTGTGAGAAAGGTAATCGGCAGCCCAGCTTAATGGATGAAGAAACTGAAGCTTAGGAGAGTCTTGGCCAAGACTATTTTATTCATGATGAAATTCATAAATAAAAGGTTTTATTTGATGCCTGTCATGTCATTGGTGAAGCATAGCTAACCTTTGATTAGAATCTTCTGAAGAATTTTAAAGTTCTTTGAAACTGTTTCCTAAGCTTCGGTCATTGTGATCAAACACAAGAGGCATACAGTTGAAAATGGCAAGTGGAAATTCACGCCTATCTTATCTTTCTTGAACACTGCTGATTTTTGATCAAAACATAACTCCAACTATGGGAATCTGCCCTTGGGTTTTCCCTTGTCCTTTGCCATTGTCTCTCTGTGCAACCTCACTCAGGCTTAGGGCTTTAACTGCCAACTCTATTCTGAGGACTTCTAAATCTTTAATTACAGTTCAGTCTCTTTCCTGAGTTCCAACCCACTTATATCCAGTTACTCATGAGGTAGGTGTCTCCTCCTGGGTGTTCCTAAGGGACCTCAAACTCAATATATCCCAAACTGAACTCATACCATTTTGTCCCAAACAAGCATCACCTCTTCTAGTTTCCATCTACCCAGACAGCTGTGGCAGAAACCTGCAGTTCACAGAATTCTCCCACTCCCTCTCTCTCTCTTCCTGTTACCCTATTGGTGGCCAAGTCCTATAGAGGGGAGATTCTCGGAGTAAGGTCTCTAGATCACCAGCGGCAACAGCATCTGGGAGGTAGTTAGAAATAAAGATGCTTAGGGGCTTCCCTGGTGGCGCAGTGGTTGAGAGTCCGCCTACCGATGCAGGCGACACGGGTTCGTGCCCTGGTCTGGGAAGATCCCACAAGCCGCGGAGCGGCTGAGCCCATGAGCCATGGCCGCTGAGCCTGCGCGTCCAGAGCCTGTGCTCCGCGGTGGGAGGGGCCATGGCAGTGAGAGACCCGCGTACCGCAAAAAATAATAATAATAATAATAAAAATAAATAAATAAATGAAGATGCTTGGACTCCGTCCTCATTCAGAACCAGCATCTTTGGGGCGGGGACGCAGCAATCTGTGGTGTAACCAGCCCTCCAGGTGATCCTGGTGACGCTGTAAATTGGCCTTCCTTATTATCTCTCTAATTTCTCCATTCCTAAAGCTCCTAAGTCAGGCCCTCCTCTTCTCACAGCTGAACTATTGCAATCATTTCCTAACCGTGTACCTTTCTCCAGCCGTAGATCTCTCCACGCTTCCTCTCCTTTCCTGCCAGAATGTTCCCTCCAAATGCAAATCTGATCATGTCTCTACCCTACATAAAATTCTTCAGTGTTCCCCCAGTGCCTAAGTGGCACCGTCCCCAAGGAAATATAATGCAGGCTCATATGTAATCGTTTTATGTGGCTACTAGAAATTTTTTTAATTAAAAAAAGAAATTCCTTTCTTTCCTTTTTTCTTTTGTTTTTTTGGCCATGCTGCATGAGGGATCTTAGTTCCCCGACAAGGGATCGAACCCGTGCTCCCTGCAGTGGAAGCATGGAGTCTTAACCACTGCACTGGACCGCCAGGGAAGTCTCCAAAAGAAATTAATTTAAATAATATATTATTAAATCAAATATATCAAAAATATTATTTCATCATCTACACAATATGTGGGTCATTAATGAGATAATTTACATTCTTTTTTTCATGCCAAATCATTGAAATCTGGTATATATTTTTATGCTTACAGGTGTATCTCAATTCAGATGTTAAATTTTCATTGAAAATACTCAATTTATATTTCATAAAATTTACAGGTGAGTTGAAAGAGTAGTTGTACTTATCCAAGTTGCTCCAAACATACTTAAGCATTTTTCAGTAGTTGAATTAACACCTTTAAAAGTTAAATGAATTAAAATTAAAAATTAACTTCTCAGTCACGCTACCACATTTCAAATGCTCTATAGTCACGTGTGGTTGTGCTACCGTGTCGGTCAGCACGGCTTAAAGGACAAAATCCTAACCCTCAGCCCTCCCTCCAGGACGTGGCTTCTTCCCCTGGTCTCCAGTCTCGGCCCCGTCGCATCCCTGCTGCACAGTGATTCATTACAGGGAAGCACATTTCCTGAGATATTTCTTGTCATTTCCTGCCTCAGGACCTTCCCCCACGAAACCTCCTCTCCCTCCACTGCCCTGTCCCTCATCTCCTTCTTCACGTGGCAAAACCCACTTATTTTTTAGAGTCAGCCCAAGAGGTGCCTCCTCTATTAAGCCTCCTACCTCTCCTCCCCAGGAATGACCAATCATTGAATTTTATTTGAATATAAAATTTTATTTGAATATAAAATTTATTTGAATATAAAATTTATTTGAATTTTATTGAATTTTATTTATTTGTTCACATGTCTCTTTTTTTGAGATTTAAAAAAAATTATTTTATATTGGAGTAGAGTTGAGTAACAATGTTGTGTTAGTTTCAGGTGCACAGCAAAGTGATTCAGTTATATATATACATGTGTATGTGTCCCTTGTTACTAGGGAGTGAACTCCTAAAATCTTGTTATTCATCTTTTTTATCCCTAGCACCTAGAACACCATCACTAATAGCCATTAATAAATGTTGTTGAATGAACACGTGATTAATACCCAAATCTGCACCCTTTTGTTATCACACACTCCCCTCCATGGGCCTGAAGGGCAGCAGTTCACTGTCACTGAAGAAGTAGTGCTCTTGTGATTGTCACATCATGGCAATTTCCCCAAAGCTGAAGGAAAGAGATAGGCTTTTCACTTTTTTTTTTTTAACATCTTTACTGGAGTATAATTGCTTTACAATGTTGTGTTATTTTCTGCTGTATAACAAAGTGAATCAGCTATACGTATACATATATCCCCATATCTCCTCCCTCTTGCGTCTACCTCCCACGCCTCTAGGTGGTCACAAAGCACCAAGCTGATCTCCCTGTGCTATACAGCTGCTTCCCACTAGCTGTCTATTTTACATTTGGTAGTGTATATATGTCAATGCCACTCTCTCACTTCATCCCAGCTTACCCTTCCCCCAGCCTGTGTCCTCAAGTCCATTCTCTACACCTGGCCTTTATCCTGTTCTGCCCCTAGGTTCTTCAGAACGTTTTTTTTTAGATGTGTTAGTATACGGTATTTGTTTTTCTCTTTCTGACTTACTTCACTCTGTATGACAGACTCTAGGTTCATCCACCTCACTACAAATAACTCAATTTCATTTCTTTTTATGGCTGAGTAATATTCCATTGTACATATGTGTCACATCTTTTCTATCCATTCATCTGTTGATGGACATTTAGGTTGCTTCCATGTCCTGGCTACTGTAAATAGAGCTGCAGTGAACATTTTGGTACATGACTCTTTTTGAATTATGGTTTTCTCAGGGTATATGCCCAGTAGTGGGATTGCTGGGTCGTATGGTAGTTCTATTTTTAGTTTTTTAAGGAACCTCCATACTGTTCTCCATAGTGGCTGTACCAATTTACATTCCCACCAACAGTGCAAGACGGTTCCCTTTTCTCCACACCCTCTCTAGCATTTATTGTTTGTACATTTTTTGATGATGGCCATTCTGGCTGGTGTGAGGTGATATCTCATTGTAGTTTTGATTTCCATTTCTCTAATAATTAGTGATGTTGAGCATCCTTTCTTGTGTTTGTTGGCAGTCTGTATATCTTCTTTGAAGAAATGTCTATTTAGGTCTTCTGCCCATTTTTGGATTGGGTTTGTTTTTTTTTTTTTGATATTGAGCTGCATGAGCTGCTTGTATATTTTGGAGCTTAATCCTTTGTCAGTTTCCTCGTTTGCCAATATTTTCTCCCATTCTGAGGGTTGTCTCTTTGTCTTGTTTATGGTTTCCTTTGCTGTGCAAAACCTTTTAAGTTTCATTAGGTCCCATTTGTTTATTTTTGTTTTTATTTCCATTTCTCTAGGAGGTGGGTCAAAAAGGATCTTGTTGTGATTTATGTCATAGAGTGTTCTGCCTATGTTTTCCTCTAAGAGTTTTATAGTGTCTGGCCTCACATTTAGCTCTTAAAAATATGGAACACTTCACGAATTCGGGTGTCATCCTTGCGCAGGGGCCATGCTAATCTTCTCTGTATTGTTCCAATTTTAGTGTATGTGCTGTCAAAGCAAGCACTGGGCTTTTCACTTTGCCATTTGTTCTTACTGCAAGGTGATGAGGCACTCCTATGAGTGCACCCTTCACAAAGGATTTAGAAACAGAAGACTGTGAGCTCTGATGATTGTTATCTTTCTCTGGTTTGCACAGACCAAATCCCTTAACCTCTCTGAACCTCGGTGTCCTTTTCCGTAAAATGGGGATGTGATAACCTAATGAACTAAAGGTTGTAAAATGCTTGGTAGACTACGCTGAGTAAAGCACACCTATGGTTCTATTGTCATTTAAGGTCAGAAGGTCACCAACACAGACAAGATGAGAGGAAACACCTCCTTTATGCGGGAGTCTACAGAGCCTGGGGAGGCAAGTGAGGAGTGAAGTGTGTGTATGAAGCGTGGATGAAGACATGGGCTGCCTCGTCCTGTTTCTTCATCACATTATGTTCCTAGAGGGAGAAGATGCCCCTTTGCACTCTCATTGGTGTTGGGTGTTACCCAGCTGCTACATCTGGCCTTTCCCCCTCCAAACCTTCTTTTACCGTCTTGAGATCTTTCTGTACACAGGCCGCTACATAAAAGGTCTCTGGAGTTCAAGGTGGGACTAAAAAGCAAGAACAACATTGTCAACTTATTGGGTGTGAAGATCACCGTCGTAATCCAGGTGTAAGCTGAAGTGATTTAGCCCAGGATACTTGCTGAAGCTGGGTACCCCCTGCCCATCTCCATCTCCCAAGGGGAAGAACGTTAGAAGGTTGGAAGGAAAACAAGAAAGCAGATGGTGAGTGTACCTGAGAAGGGACCAACACCCCCCCAGAGTCAGCTTCAAGGGGGGTGAGATGAATGTCCCCAGGTGATTGTGAATATCCAGGAGTAGGGGAGCCCTGACCTGGGCCTGGGACCCAGCATGCAGGTGTTCCTTACACCCCTGTGGCCTGAGAGCAGTAGGTAGAGGTTATTATGCCAGAGGCTGAGAGTAGAGAGAGTCCAAAGCAGCCACTCACAGTTTCCTAGGCTCCACAGGAGCGTGGGAGAATTCTAAATTTCCCGGTGTGTCCAAGAAGGATTATGAGAGACAGCCACCTGGTAGACCCTGATGGTGTCTGTGTCACAATGAAGCAGATGGTCAGGAAACCACACCTGAGGATCAGGTGGAGGCCAGCACAATAGTGACAAGTGCCACCCAGGCATCTGATGCCCCCCCAACCTCTAATGCCCACTCAGCATATGATGCTTAGAACTCAGACACAGTCCTAGGAAGTGCTAGGAAGGAAAACACGGGATTGACTGGGACAGCCTGGAATTGGCTTGACTAAGAAGTGAGTGAGGCGGGGGATGGAGACTTTTATAGAGATGAAGTCAAGTTACAGAAAATAACAAAGTAGGGATGTGTTTCTGGCATCCATGAGATATATCACATCCTCTGTGGACAGTTGTTTGTGTGCCTGGATCCCTGCTAGACTGTAAACTCCTTCATGGTATGTTTTGTGTCTCGTGCATCCCTGCTCTCCCCAAGCCCAGGGTCTGCACATCATAGGTCCAACTGATAAGTTTGCTCTGAAATGAGACGAGATGGAGGTATGTTTGCCTGGCACACCTGGGCTGTGTCGTGTCTTTTCCATTTGCTCACCTGTTGTCACAGTTCAGGAAGTGTGTGTGCCTTCTTTCATTTGCTCACTCATTCATTCACTCAGAAAATATTTATCAAGTTCTTGAACTGTGAAGCTTTACAGAGTGAGTTAGGAGGGGAAAGGAGATTTCAAATGTATTTGCATGGTTTGTTTTTAATTTTCTAGAGTCCTTTCCTACCTACTGTCTCACTTTTGCTTCACAGCCGTAGTAGAGGTAAAGGGGAGAGGAGTGTGTTAACTTCACCGTACAGGTGAAGAAAAAAGAAAGACAAGTTGAGATTTGACCAAAACAACACAGAAACTTGTGGTAGAGATGGAGTGGGGGTGGGGTGGGGGGAACATCTGTCCCCCCTTTGCTTCATTGTTCTTAGGTAAAAAGACATCAGAATGTATATTCGGCCAGTGGAAAGAGTTCCGAACGGCCAAAGCCAGAACAATCCGAACAATTAAAATAAAGTAATATTGGATTATATCCATGACTCTATAGTGATAGAAATAAAGGATTGAATAAATAAATGGGAAGAATAGCTAACTTTCCCTGCAGAATTCCAGATAATTGATGTAGATATTCTGTCCTCAAGGACGGGGAGCAAACTCCCTGCTCCTTAGTGTGGCTGTGCGTGGTGACTTCCTTCCCAAGAGCACAGTGTGGAAAGATAGGAAAAAGGGTAACTTGACAGTGGAGAAAGCTGACAGGCACTGCCTCAGCCAGGTGACCCAGGCCAGCATCAGCAGTGGTAGGTCGTGTGGATAGTAGGCATCCCTGGTATGACGTGATGAGAACAGCACTTCAACTCGATCGATCTCCCTCTCAAAACCCATAACCCCTGGGCTTCCCTGGTGGCGCAGTGGTTGAGAGTCCGCCTGCCGATGCAGGGGACACGGGTTGGTGCCCCGGTCTGGGAAGATCCCACATGCCGCGGAGCGGCTAGGCCCGTGAGCCATGGCCACTGAGCCTGCGCGTCCGGAGCCTGTGCTCCGCAACGGGAGAGGCCACAACAGTGAGAGGCCCGCATACCGCAAAAAATAAAAAAATTTAAAAAATTAAAAGTTTATGGGAAATGAAATGAATTTTTTGTCGTTGTTAAAAATAAATGACTTTAATCCCAATCTCCCAATTCATCACACCACCACCACCCTCGCCACTTTCCCCCCTTGGTGTCCATACGTTTGCTCTCTACATCTGTGTCTCTATTGTTGCCCTGCAAACCGGTTCATCTGTACCATTTTTCTAGGTTCCACATATATGCGTTAATATACGATATTTGTTTTTCTCTTTCTGACTTACTTCACTCTGTATGACAGTCTCTAGATCCATCCACGTCTCTACAGAAAAAAAAAAGAAAAAGAAAAAGGAACGAAATTGGGTCATTTGTAGAAATGAATTTTTAAAAAAGATTAATTGGGACTTCCCTGGCAGTCCAGTGGTTAAGACCCCATGCTTCCACCGCGGGGGGCATGGGTTCGATCCACATGTTGCACGGTATGGCCAAAAAAAAAGAAAGATGAATTGCACAATGAAAAAAAGTGCTGTAAACTTATTGCTGGCATTATTAGGGTGGTGGTGGGAGGCAGCTGCTGTATAAGCCTCTATCCTAGTTTCCCATGAGTCAAGAGGGATTCAGTCAGCTTTGGCTGAAGTAACACAGAAAAGAGCTCTTGTGTTCCTATCACAAACATGTGGTCCCTTCCATGCCTGGCTGATTCTGGATAAACACATTTTCCACACCATCATCTCCAGAATCTTTGCTCTCCGAGGTCAATAAGGCTATGAACATCTCTTTGGTTGTTCCTGGAGCTTGAATATATACTTCATGAACCAGCTTATTTTCAGAATCCAGAAAAGAGTGGGAAACTGGGAGTCAGAGTACCTTTGAGTATCACCTGATTGCCATGCTCCTTGACTTGACCTTTCTCATTCCTTACTTCTTTATCCATAAACTGACGATAATGATGGCCCCTGGGGTAGTACAAGGTGAAAGGGTAGAAAATATATGAAAGCTTTCTGTGACCTAGAAAGGGTTGCAACGTTTTATTTTGGAACGTCTTTGGCTTTGGGAGACTAGGGCTTCCTGTGTGTCATCCCTTTTTAAGCAGTGCTCCGGCTTATTCACTCCATTCATCTCCACAGACATTTGTCAAGTATCATTACTATGTCAGGCACGTGAAGAAGTGCCTTACCTGGGTAATGGCATCCCTGGAAAAGTAAGAAGTGGAGAAACTCAGGTTTGTCAGAACCTTCATGGCTTTGAAGAGCTGCACATGGCTGGATGGATAAGCTGCTTGTATGGGGATTATAACCCACAAGAGGCATTCATTAGTCATGATGACTTTGGCTGTTGGGCATTGAAAACCCAAATCAAAATGTCCTGGACAAGCTGTTGGCTCACCTAACTAGGATGTCCAGAGTTAGGTGGGCTTCAGGATTCAGTGATACATTGGCTTAACCACAGCACCAAGGATACAATTTTTCCTTTTTCTGTTATCTATAGTGATGGTGTTATCCTATAACTAGCTCCTTTTAGGGTATGGGATGGCTGCCAGCAGCTAGTGGAGCTCTTAGCTTCCTTGTTCATGATGAGGCAGGGTGGGGAGGGCACTTACAAAACTAAAGCCACAACTCATGACCTTGGCCATCCTATATTAATTAGCTGCTCCTACCTCCAGTCTCTTGCTCCAGTCTCTCTACATTATCTCTTACACAATTTGAACTATTATTTATTTTTTATTTTGCTTATTATTTATTTGTATGTTTACTCATTTATAGTCAGCTCCCTTTCTGGAATATGAGCTTCATGAGGTCATGGATTTCATCTTGTTCACCACTGGTCCCTAAACCACCTTCTAAGCAGCTTGGGGTCCGTCCTCAACACACAGGAGAGAGGCTGAGTGTACAAAAGGGATCTTCTTTCCCTGCCATCCTTTCTAAGCCCACGATGCTTGCTGCCTGGGTCGTGACTACTGGAAGGAGGTACTGCCAATCAGAATATTACTGGAATATGAGGATCACAGGTGCCACTTGGAAGAGATCTTTCTAATTTTTTCTTTTTTTTTTTTGGCTGTGCCACGCAGCATGTGGGATCTTAGTTCCCTGACCAGGGATCAAACCCATGCCCCCTGTAGTGGAAGCACGGAGTCTTAACTACTGGACCACCAGGGAAGTCCCAGAAGAGGTCTTTGTAAACAAAGGCAATCTGAGTTGGTCTAGTCTGGGTGGAAAAACAGAATTGCGGACAAGAGAAACCTAGGTAAAGTTGGGAAGACAAGACTGATGGACAAATTATCCTTGAAGCGAGAAGGAAAAGTAGTAGTGGGCAGCAAGGCTGGTAGTCAAATGGGTGAAAAGCAAAATGGCACGAGATGACCAGTTCAGGACCAAGTCCAAACAGAGGGCGGGCATGACAGACAGAGCTCCTGTCCCACAGACCTCTGTCTACGTTCCTGAGCACATTAACTACACTTTTGCATACACCTTGGCGATGTTCCAAGGGCCCTGTGAAAGATACACAATAGCTCTTTGCAGTTTAAGAGCATTTCGTAACTTACAAAACATATTCCCAGACATTATCTCATTTCATTGTCATAGCCATTCTGTGGGGTTGGCTTTATTACTCCTATTTTGCAAGTGAAGAAACCAAGCCTCAGAGTGACTTTCCAAAAGCCACGCAGTTCAGAAGAGGAAAAGCTGGGTGCAGACATTTTCCTTCAAAGCTTGAGTTCATGCTGCCTCAGTGTAGTTGAAGAAAAATGGACTAAGGATTTCCTGAGATGAAAATACATACTTAGGCCTAGGTTTTTTATTTTGCACTATTTGTCTTTCTGTTTAGAGTTGAGTTGCTGTGTACTTTTGTACACATATGTAATTTTCCATAATGAAAAATTTAAAACATTGAAAGGATAGGGCTGAGTGGCTTGGGCAGCCCTCAGCAGAGAGAATCAAGGGAAGGTCAGGCCCCAAGAAAGTCAGGTGCTGAAGGGTTTGGGCTTCAGTGATTTAAGATTTCACTCATTAAAAAAAAAAAAAAAAAAGAACATTTGGGAATAAGAAATAAGAAAAAAATCATATGTGTGCTCAAGCAGCTAAAAAAAAAGGCACAGAGGAATGAGTTGCTCCCTCCAGGTTTTATATTCTCTTGCCAGATCCTTTAATTATGCTTCTATTCTTTTTTCCCAAATTTAATTTTCCCCCAGACTTAAATAAAGAGCAGCTGATGCTTCATAGAAGACTTGGTGAAGCAGACTTTCAGAAGGTATTTTTGCCCAGGTGCAGGTCCTGGCTTGATGTCCGTTTCACCGTGTGATGTTGGGTTATTATTTCCCTCCTAAGAGGTTCACTTTCTTCAACTGTAGCATAGGAGTTACGTTATTTGCCAACAAATGGCCTCCCAAGAAAACTGAAAAAGAAAGCGGGGTGATAGCCATGAAGGCTCTTGGAAAATTTCCAAAGTAGAATGTCTTAAGCTGGGAGACATTATTATTAGAACTTTCCTTGAACTCACCTGGGTTTGTGGGTTACTAGAGTCCAGGGCACTGGCAGCCTCTGCTGCCCTGGAATTAAATCTGAAAGGACCTTAGTGATTGACCTGCCTGGAATGGAACCTCAGTGCTTTGGAAGCTGGATGCCTCCTGGTTGATTTGGTTGGTTGGACACAACTTTCACCCCATAAGGTGTTATGAATTTGCACTGATGCTTCAGGAAGCAGTGTCCTGAGAAAGAGATGTGGTCTGTCCTTGATTATCCATGCTAAGGGGCAGATCAAAATCTCAAAGGGCAGATCTTCTCGAGGAATGGGATCATTTTAATTCAACATTGCAATACTACTATTTTTTTTTTTTATTTTTGCGGTACGCGGGCCTCTCACTGTTGTGGCCTCTCCCGTTGCGGAGCACAGGCCCCGGATGCGCAGGCCCAGCCGCTTTGCGGCACGTGGGATCCTCCCAGACTGGGGCACGAACCTGCATCCCCTGCCTCGGCAGGCGGACTCTCAACCACTGCGCCACCAGGGAAGCCCCCCCTTTTTTTTTTTTTAACCTCCTTAAATTTGTTTGCTCAGGCTTAGTTTTGCAAAACAGAAGGGAGAGGTGACCCAGATAGATACTGGGTGGGGGGAGGAAGGTCATCTGGGATTAAGCCTGGCTCAAGACTTGTCTCTTTGCTTTCACTTTCAAAGACATCAGTACACGTGCTGATGGCTCATCTGACAGCCTGGTCTCCCAGCTTCTTGTCTTCTCAGTTTTATGGATGCTCTTTCAACAAATGCTCCCTTCAGTGCCACTGACCATCAAGTCTTCATTTAATCATTCATTCATTTGCTTATTCAATGTATGTTCCAAGTAGCTCCTATGTGTTGAGAACTTCTTAAGGATCAGGTGTACAAAGATTAGAAACCCTTCTTTACCTTGAGGTCTGTTGTGGGAGACAGGTGAGCACCATATGGTGGGATGAATAACTATCATAGGGGAATGCCTTTGGTGACTGTGAAGGAGGAGCACTTTCTAAGCCCAGTGGAGTCAGAAAAGACTTTCAGGAGGTGGTAACACTTGGACTTGAAGCCTAAGTAGGAATTTATCATGTGGATGGGTGAAGGTGAATGTGGGGGGAGGGAGGGCATTCTAAGAAGAGGGCACAGCATGTGCAAAGCCATGAAGGCGTGATATAGCAGTGGCATAGTTGAGGAGCAGCAAGCATTCTGAGTGCCTGGAGGGTACCTGTGGAATGGCAGGAGAGATGAGTAAGTAGGTAAGTAGGTGCCAGACCCAGCACTAGGCTTATCCTGAAGGACATGGGGAACTACTTTGGGGAATTGAGTCAGATTCTCATTTTAGAAAGAATGCTCTGGCAGAAATGTGGAGATTAGAATAGAGACATGTGAGATTGAAGGAGTGGGGTGGGTGGCAGAAAGACCTGTTGGGAGCATTCACCATGAACCAGCTGAAAATGGGTAAGGGCCTCCACTCAGCCAGTGCTGGTGGAGGAGGGGAGGGTTGGAGAGAGAGATCTGAGCAGAGGGTATGAGACTCGGGAACTGACGGAATATGGGGGACAGATGTGAGGGAGGGAAAGTCTAGAGTGGCTCCCAGATTCCTGGTGACACCGAGCAGGGCCCTGTGGGGCTCCTGGGCACAAAGCCTTCCTGTGTCCCCATTTCTTTGATGACCTTCATTCAGCCTCCATGACCTTCCCTTTGTTCCAATGGGGAGATTCAAGCAGTTGTTCATTAGGGAAGGGAGGGGATGCGAGACCAGGGAGAAACAAACAGTCAAGAGAAGCAATAGTGCAGCCTTGGGGTAAGGTACTGGTTCCCCATCAACAGATACACACAGCAATTATCTTTGAGCTGTTTTGCAGATACGGAAAGCCTTTACAGGTGGGAGAAGTTAACGATTAACGGTGGTATGCCGCCCACAAACATGTAGACCCCAGGCCAGCTGGAACCTGAAGGTTGATGATGCTGACTGCTACTTAACTCACCACCAACCCATCAGAAGAATGTCCACGAGTTGATCACACCCTCTTTGAACCATTACTATAAAACTTCTCACTATCCTCTCCAAGTTGGGACACATAGTGTTTTGAGGCAGGAGCCTGCTGTGTCCCCCTTTGCCTGGCAAAGTAATAAAGCTATCCTTTCCTACTTCAGCCAAAACTCTGTCTCCGAGATTTGATTCAGCACTGGTGTACAGAGAAGCTGAGCTTTCAGCGTCACTGGCTTAGGTGACTGTAGATGATCAGACTGCTGGCACCTAGGACACACAGGAGGAGAATCAGCTTTGGGAGGGAGATGATTTATTTAGCTTTGAAAAGATTGAGGTGAGTGTGGGACATCTATGTGGGAATAGCCAGTATGCAAATAGGTTTGAGGATTTGGAACACAAGAGTGTTTGAGGCTAGAGACCCTCACCATGGGCATCAGTGAGATCACCGAGGCTGAGTAGGGGAAGAGAGGAAGCAGGAGGGCCAAGGAGGACCCCAGGAAGCCAACATTTTAGGTCAAGTAGAGCAGGATGATCCAGGAAAGAAGACTGAGAAAGAGAGTCCAAAAATGCAGGGGGGGAACCACGAGGCAGCATGCCAGGGAGGACAGGGCAGATTTCAGGAGGGAGAGTGGACAGTGCTGTCAGGTTCCTAGGGAGGGCAAGTCTGATGAAGGTGAAAAACGAGGGGCGTGGTTGGTAGAGCATGGGCCCCATAGCTGATGGGCTTGAGGAAGAGCCTTAGCTAGGAGGAGGGCCACACTTCACTCACATGGGATAAGAGGAGCTGGGGAGGAGAGCCATCTGCCTTACCCTAGTTCCTAGCCAAGATCCTAGCCAAGAGCTATTTCACATTCTCCAGAGCGCCTCTGATGAGGAAGAGCAGTTGGAAATGGAATTCAGCACCTAGTGATTGTCAGGTCCTGTGTTGGACATTTCATGCAAATAATCTCACCATAGCCCGGTGAGGTGACAGCATAATCTTCCCTTTCAAACTGAGGACATCAAGGCTGAGTCAAGTCACTTATCCATCTTTCCTCTGCCCAGGTCACAGCCCCCAAAACAGATCTCTGAAGAGCCAGCCTTTCATCTCTCACTGGCTCAAGTTCCTAAAGCTGATAAAGAATAAAGATAGGCTTGGGCCAGATACAGAGTAGATTTCTACCACTGAGGCCTCCACATGGACAAGTTAAATCAATGGGCAGAAGAGTGGTGGAGACCCTGAACAAAGCAGCTTTCTTTTTCAGGAGCGAAGATAAGCCAGGGAAGGGTGGAGGTGGGGGTACTTGTAGGGGAGGAAGGTCAGCTCCCTCCATGACTTAGCTGCAAATCTCCCTCCCAAACAATTAGATAGTTCAAGGCTGCTTGGGAGGGAATACACAGGACCACTTTTTATCTCTAAGATTGGTGCTTGTTTTAAAATGAATAATGTTAGGTGTTTCACTATCCTCTGAGGTCGGTCTTATTACTAAAATCTCCATTTTAAAGATAAACAAACCAAAACGCAGGGACTTGCCCATGTCCTTTCTGATATTTAGGAGCCAGAACTCAATTCATTATGTAGAGCCCAGCGTTGGGATCTCTCTAACCCTGAGATGTGGATGATCCCACGGAATCCCATCACTAATAACAACCCCACACATGCACCCGGGGACCTTACAGTGGCTTCCAAGCCCCTATGTATCCGTCATTCCGTTCCCCTATTAAAGAAAAAATTATCCATGACACTTGTTAAAGATGGGAAGTCACACATCATTCAGGGGCTACTGCAGTGGGGTTTTGGAGTAAGGAAACTCAACTCAATACAACGACAAGTGCGGAGTTATAGCCCAAAGACCAGGGCTGGCGGGGGAGAGGGGGTGGCCAGAGGATGGAAAATTACTAAGATATCAATGGTTGGGGGATGAGGAATTTCATTAGCTATCAAGGGTGGGGGATTTTCTACTGAACTGACCCAGCAGGATTCTTGCTAAAACTGGACTAAATGCGCCAAGGACAGAGCCCAAGGTCAGGGACTATACAGAAAGAGGACTCAGGAGGCTGACTCAAGTCTGGTCAAAGGAGATGCTCTTTATCAGCCTCTCTGACCTCATCTCCAGAGCTGCTCTTCCCTCGCTCAGAATGCTCCTCACAGGCCTCCTTCTGTGCCTGGCACACTCCATCCTCAGGCCTTCCCAGGAATGCCTTTCCCAGCAGGAATCATGCCCCCCGCAGGTCTTTACTCAATCTCCCCTTGCCAGAGAAGCCTTCTCGGGCCATCTGTGAGCGCAAGTCCACCGCTGCCCTCGCACTCCCCCTGCCCCTTTCCTATTGATTTTGCTCCATAGCACTTATCACCATCTAACACGCTGAGTGTTTTACTTACACATCTTATTTATAGTCTGTTTCCCCCCCAGGAGAATGTCAGTCCCATGAGGCAGGAACTTGTGTCTGTTTTGTTCACTGTTGTATCCCCAGCACCTGGAACAGCATCTGGCACGTAGGAGGGGCTCATTCTTTGCTGAATGAATTGGATGCCTGGATAATGGTCTCCATAATAGCCTCAAATCTTGATTATCTATGTCAACAGCAAAGGATAACAGTCCCCAGTGTTGGAAGACCCATCCAACCAACTCATAATGTACTAAACCACGCGTTATTTCAAATTTTATACAGTAACCCAGGAGCTAGCTCAGATGAACCGCGGAATATTTGCCTCCCATAAGAATTCTATAGTGTTATGTGCTTAGGAGAGGTTGAAAAAAGGAAAAGGAAGCCCAGAAATACTGGAAAAAAGAAACCCGTCTAGGATTCAGAGTTTGCGGCAGAAAAATCCACGTGCGTATGGGATCATATTCCTCGCTCTCCAAAAGAACAGATGAGTCAGTCTCCCTCTCTCTCTCTCTCTCCCCTCTCCAGAGAGATCATGTATAACAGGCCCTTAGCTGGCACTCAATCCATATAAGCTGTTACTACTATGTTATCATCATCTTCCCTCCAGACACCCTATGCGGCGTTTCCCAAGTGCACCCCATGCTGTTCCTGAAACTTGCCCTGCTTTCAGCTGCCAGGCGCCCCTGCACTTGCTGTTCCTATGCCTGGAATGTTGTCTTCCCCCACCCTGTCTCTACCCACTGCCCCTTCACTTCTCGTCTCCCTAGTAATTCTTCACACACCCTTCAAGTCTCAGCTGAAATTGCCTCTATAGGGAGGACTTGGGATTCCCCTGGGTAGAGTTAATCACTCCTTCAGGAATAGCAGCCAATATAAACACTGTGATTAGGTTGCATTATAATTGCTAGTTTGTTCCCTTGACCTCCCTAGGAGAATGTGGGAGCATGGAGGGCACAGACTTACCTTATTTTGTACTGTCTGACACATGTCCGATACACCCCAGGACTGGCGTGAACAATGGGGGGCTACAGGCAGCCCAGGCACTGTCAACACCAAGAGGAACATCTCCCTGGTCAGGTGTTTCTCATTCCTCACCCATTGCCTGGGAGGCTTGGGAAAGCCTGCTTCAAAGGCACCCTGACACACTTGAACTTATGAGCTTCTGGGGTGCTGGGTGGCTCGCTCCCTCTCAGGGGTCACACATCGGAGGGCAGAGTTCACACAGGGTTCCTCTAAAGCATAAGCTGCTTTCAGTGCTCTTCCAAAGCAAGAACTGATTTTCAGACAGGGAATTCGAACCTGGCCCAGCAGATGCAAACCTATTGAACCAAGCAAGGCACCCCTGTCGAAAAGCTAGTTAAACCAGCATCACTTTCTACTTGCCTGTTCACACTGTCGTGTTCACTGGCTACGTTCATCTGGAAAGTGCCAAAAACAGGTCAGCAAAACCTCACCAAGGCCTCGGAACCAGATGAGGGAGTGGAGCCAGGGGATCATCTGGCCTGAGTGACAGGCAGGGGTTTTGTCTTTTTATAGCATCCCCAGTGGTGGATCAGTCCCTAGCATAGACTTGACACCCATTAAACATTTGATGAATGAATGTGCAACTTCACTGGGAAAGAAACAAGATGGAGGAGACATTGTAGCACTGTAGTTAGAAGTAATTCTTTAACAAGCCAACAAAGGTGCACCTGGTAGGTGAGCCTACCAAGTGGCACGCTCAGGTAACAACAGACAGGGACCAAATTGCTGTCCAAGAGTGTGGGCCCAGTTAACTAGAGGCCTTTGGGTTGACTAAGTGGAGGAAGCATCCTCTCTGTGCACAGAAGTAGAACTACCCAGCCTTCCTTGCCCATCCTTTGTCCACATAGCGCTCAGCGTCTGTTTCAAGAAATATTGAATATTGAAAGAACATTTGTTACAGAGGGCACAAAATCATTAGAAAGCCAGGGGTGACCACATGCCTCCGTTTAGCTTTGGCCACACTTCCATATATTTTTAAGAGCTAAAAACTGAGCAAGACTTTTTAAGGGTGCCACTAACTGTTCCTTCAGTTTGCTTCTGCATGTAAATCTCTGCAGGGGGGCTACAATCATTTTAAAAGCTCAGCCATATGGGAAGGAAGCTAACATTTGTCTAGTGCCAGTCACATGCCAGAATGCATGAACTAGACACTTTGGGGGTATCATTTCATCCTAGGGCTGCACCACGAGGGACGTGCTGGACCCCTTCTGCAGGTAGGAACGGAGGCTCCAAGGTCACGAGGGACTTGCCTAAGTTCACCGGCCAATCTGTCCCAGGCTGACTCAACACACAGCTCGCAGATGAGATCAGAAAACACTCGTGATTTTAAGAGAACCGAATCTTTTTGATGGATAAAGTTTCCTGACCCTTTCGGTGGCTGACACATTTGTTTGGGTGTACTAAGTTTGGCCTGGCACAGAACAGCAAGGGGACCTGTGACCTCTCCCAGGAGATAAGGTAAGGCTGAAAGCATGTTTCCCAAGCCCGCCTGAAGCCTAGCCAGTGTTTTGACTTAGTCTGAGGGACAGTGAGCTGTGTAGGAGAATGCGAATGTGCTGTGGTGTTGAACAGGCCCCTGAAGGGAATAAGCTCCCTTTGCAAATGGCTACACTGCAGAGTGGTGCTGTTTCTTGAAAAAAATCACCCATCACTGGGATGTAGGAAGATGCACAGAATGTACGAACAGGTTGGCACTGTCTGTTCCAACCAGCAAAAGCAGCAGAAAGACATGAATGCAGTAATTCTAACCTTGTTAAACTAAAGACATTCCTTGTGTCCTCTTGGGCCACTTTATTTTGCTTCCCAAGGAGGGAGGTGAGTCGGCTTCCTCGAGGTCAGTTTCATTTGGAGATTTTCTTCTTCCACTCTCCATTTAATTGGCACATGAGAAGAGCAGACATAACCTGAAGATGCCAAGTAAAAATTTGGAGGTTTGGAGTGCGTTTTATGTTTAAAAGGTCTTCCTTTGGGTAAACCCATTAATGAAACTTTGACCCAGGGATTACACTCCTGAGAATGAAAACACTAAGACTCCAGGCTTCCTGGGTTTAATCAGGCACTAACACTTACCTTGGACAAGGAAATTCATTCATCTGTGCTTGTCTCCTAATCTGTAAAATGGAGATAATAAAATTATCTACACTTAAGGTTTTCTGTAAAGAGTGAGATAATCCATGTAACTAGCACAGTACCAGTCCCCCAAACATAGGAAGCACTCGATTGTTTCTTATTATTAACTTAAAAATTGTTTCTTATTATTACCTGAAAGACCCAGTCACAAACATGGACAAAGCTTTACGCAAAGCTGTTCACACAGCACTGTTTACAATAATGAAACATCTGAATCTAAAAACCCCAGATTAGGTGAATGACTAAGCAAAACTGGCTGCGTGTCTGGTCTGGAAAGATGATGGAACCATTAAAAATTCTGGCTATGAAAACTATATAACAGGGACTTCCCTGGTGGTGCAGTGGTTAAGAATCCACCTGCCAATGCAGGGGACACGGGTTCGATCCCTGATCCAGGAAGATCCCACAGGCTGTGGAGCAACTAACCCTGTGCGCCACAACTCTGAGCCCGCATGCCACAACTACTGAAGCCCGTGAGCCTAGAGCCCGTGCTCCGCAACAAAAGAAGCTACCCCAATGAGAAGCCTGTGCACCGCAACGAGAAGTAGCCCCCACTCGCCGCAACTAGAGAAAGCCTGTGTGCAGCAATGAAGACCCAACGCAGCCAAAAATAAAAAAAATTTAAAAAACTATATAATCATTTTTAAAGTGTTTATAATGTAATAAGTGGGAAAAAGCAGTGTAATGATTGCAAATGCGGCATACTTACAACTGTATAAAACAGAAACCAAATCCCATAAATGGGGGGAAAGAAGAATGGCAGGAAATACATGAACATGCATTAGGATGAGTGAACTCTATGTAATTTTCAGTTTTCTGAGATTAAAAATATATAAAATGATATGTAGAATTATGTTAAAGTTGTTGCTTTCTGAGTGCAGTCTGCACCGAGGTTCAAGGGTTGCAGAACTGAGTGCTATTTCAGTTTATTATTATGTTCAGAGAAGAGGACCAGAGGGATGCAGGGTAGGCAAAATCGTTTTTCAGACTTTTAAATGATGGATAGTTGGTCCTCTGGACTCTTCAGTAAACAAGCTTGGATTTTTCCTTATTTAGGACACACTGTCTAATGTTTCCATGCCAATTTCTCATCAACTCTGCTGTGGTTGCTACAAATGTTCTAGCTGGCTCTTGGTCAGGGAAGCCAGTGAGGCCAAGGAACTGAAAGTCAGGCTTCAGCCAGTCAGTGAGAGCCACCTTGACTTGCATGGACCAGATCAACAGGGTGAAAATCAAGTCCACCCTAAAAACACTTTATTTTCAGTCTCTCTCTTCCGTGACACCATCCTCCAGCCCACCTCTCCCTCTCTTCTTTCATTCCCAAGCCCTCTTTCCACTCCTACTGTGAGCCCAGAGCTCTGCTGGGGACAGAGGTGGACGAGACTCAGCTCCTGCCATGAGAGAGGGCAATCCCCAGCCACAGAGGGAGCAGACAAGCAAATGCATCCCAGTGCAACATGACAGGGGCCACGAAGGAGCGTCAGTGCTGCAGCGTCAAAGAGGCCTGGGCCTGGCTGGCATCGGTGGAGGTTTGGACCCAGCAAATGTTTCAGGGCAGGGAAAGGGCTGGGGTAAAGGCATTCCAGGCCGAGGAACAGCAGGTACGAAAGCACGGTTACAAAAGCACCATGAGGGCAAGGTGTTGTCGTGGGACTGGTCTGTGGGGTTCAGCAGGGAGGAAGGTTCAGGACAAGTTAGCATGTGAAGAGGCCACAAGAAAGAGACTGGCTTGAGTCATATAGACTCATAGTCAACGGCAGTTTTGAAGCAGGGGAGAGACATGCTCAGATTCTTTCAGGAAGATAATGCTGGTAAGTGTGGAGAATGAGCCTGTCTGATAGGTGTGACCAGGGCAGGGGTACAAATAAGGTGACTACAGTAGTCTGAAGACAGCTAACTAGGGCTTTTTAGGGCCCTGCAGTGGGAAGGGGGTGAGAAACCAGATCAGGGAGCTGGGCCTAAAGTGGAGGTGACAGTTCTGGCTGACTGCTTGGATGTGGGGGGTGAGAGAAATCAAGGATATAGATGGCTATGGCCATGCCATTAACCAGGATAGGATGCTTCAGATAAGTGGGTTTGGTGGGGGAATAAAGAAAGATAATGCACTCAGTTTAGGACAGGGTGAGTAAAATGTTCCGGAGGTGGGGAAGGGGGGCATCTGGGAAGTTGATTAGAGAGGCCTGGCCTTCAGAAAAGTTTTAGGCTGGAGATACTGATAAGGAAGATGATAGCACAGAATTGAGGGCTGATGCTCTAGAGAGAGATGAGGTTACCCTGGTGGACTAGAGGACAGAATTCTTGGGAATAATAACGCTTCAAGACACTCAATCTTCAAAATTAGACTCGATGGAGGTTTCCCCAAGGGTTTTTTTAGGCTCTAAACTGCGTGACTATTTGTTTTCTTTTCCATGTGCATGCCTGATGAATTTTCAGTTCAAATTTTTCAATTCACTTGTTTTTGCTGTGGTGTAAAGTGAATGGGAGGCTTCAGAGCTGGAGAGACCTGGGTTCCTGTCTCAGCTACCTAAGCATGAAGCAGTCAGAGCAGCTCTGACTCTGTTTCCCACACTGTAGAAGAGGGAGAATGAAATCTTAACAAATACAGAGTTGTTACGTTTGCAATATGTGTGTCTGCTTGGTAACAAAAAAGTGTGTAACCTCAGTCCTACGGCATATTATATAAACTAAACCAAAAGTCTTCTCTGGGATGAAGATACATCGTTTATAAAATTTATAATCTTTAGGCCCAGACTAGTATATTTTAAACTGAAAAATGTGGTTTGATTTTAATGTTTGCACTGGTTCTGGCAATTCAATTATTAAAAAGTGGACTAGAAAATTCTAGATGTCAGGGTACATTTGTTTTTCTTCCCATCCTGACTTTTCAAAAAAAAAAAAAAGGCTACTATACGTATTACATATGTTAGATGAGCTCAGGCTTTCAAAAATGCATTATCATTTTCACAGTCATCTAATTTAGAGACAGTGGAACAAATCCAAGTAACAATTTTATTTTAGTCTACAGCACAATTTTTTAACATACATTTTAGTGGTTTTGACAGTGGTACTTTTGAGCAGACTTTAAATGAATCCACAAAAGTTAATACATTTAAAATAAAATATACACAATAAAACGAGAGGCATCCAGATGTTCAGAATCATGCAGAAGGGGTGGTCTGGTCGGTGTTATCACTGGATACCTTGCCTATTTAAGAATTCACCAGCAAGAGGCCATTCTTCTGTTCTTCATTCCCACATAATTTAACAAAGTCAAAGAGTTCTAAACATACACACACAATATAAACCCTCATTTAAAAGCTACATCAGTACAAAATTTCAATGAATTGAATTCAATGTATTGTCAAACCAACAATTCAATGATCAAACCCATCACTAGAAAACAGGCGATAACAGCACCTGATCTAAAGGCAAGGTTATCTCATTTATTAAAACACCAACAGGAGATTAACCAACAAAGCAACTAATATGTTAATATAAGACACTGAAGGAAAACCAAAAACAATATATTAAATACCACTCCACTGAGCCAGGATATAACCCATGGACGACAGACACATGAGTTTATCTGTCAATCAGTGCTTTAAATACTTTTCCATGAAAAAGAGGAAGGTGTATCAGAAGATGCAACGGAAAGGTAGAAATGTGAATTTATGCATCTAGTTCCATAATTTAAAATGACTATCAAACTGATAATATAAAGCTAAGTGACAATGACTTAACCATTGGGCACCAAACAGGTATGACCACTATTCGCTGTAATCCATAACACTCTTCAGGAGTTTTCAGTGGATGGCCAACCCAACAATACTCCCTTAGTACAGACTAGGTACTCATCCGCTGTTGAAAGAGACCCTGAAGAAGACATGGCAAAGGCATAGAGAAAAAGTTGAACCTTTTGAAAAAGTTAATGGTATCAAAATACTTTTCCATTGCTGGGAAATCAAACTAGGTCAAGTATACAGCCCAAAGCAACATGGAATTCAGAGTCAGAGGCTGGCAGAAGAGTTTTGGAAAACCTGTAGTTTTTAAAAATTGGCAATTTCTCCATGCTTAGTAAAACTATCAGAAGAGGTATAATGTTTGTTCATTTGTGGAATGTTGACAGCTTGCTGCAAAAATTCACATGAATGAGGAACTGCAGAAATGCGCTTCAATGAAGTATTTTTTAAAAATTTACAAAAAACTGAAGTTTCTATTTAAAAAAGAACCATGTTATGCCAAGATGAAACATGGTAAAAAGTAGTGTAAATTCTGTCCACGATTCTTCACACAGCTAATGGGAAAGTGATAGAAACCATTTTCTCTTAAAAAGGAAGTTTTGTTATTGCACTGACTTTTACAGCCTGACCTAGTAATTTAGAAAAATTATGTAGTAAAATCTGTAAAATTAAAATACAAAATTCTGGTTTGTAAACATCAGTTGGCCAAGTCTATCCAGAGTACTTCGTGATAGCGGAATGGAATGAATAATTAATTCACTACCTTATTTATCTGCTGTGAGGGGGAAAATTCCAGAACACAGCTTTTATACTTTCACAGTAATTATATTCAAAAGTTATAAAGTCAGTACAGCTGTCTTCTTCTTCTTTTTTTTTTTTTTTTCCCTCTGTGCAGTTTTCAGCTCTTACCCCGCTCCTAAGTGTCATAATTGAAATAATACTGGTTTGGAGACCTAGTAAAATTGGTCATAAATGACGCATAAAGTCTGTAGGACTTCGGTAAAGATATTTCCAAATGGCATAGTAATGCACTGCAGCTGCCGTGGCCACGAACAGGTGCCAGATGGCATGGGCAAATGGAATGATGCCATCGCTCTTGAAGAACACAACGCCCAGGCAATAAAGTAAGCCCCCACAGGCAAGTTCCTGAAGTCCATCGGTGTTACTCTGTCAACAGAGGAAAAAAATTAAAAGGTGTTGATGTTATTCTGATATGACAAGCTAAAGAGATCACTGCAATTTCCCCTAAGTCTCCTGATTTTCTAGACAATGAAGTAGCTCTGAACAGACAGAATCCTCATCTGTAAACACGAATTACACTTAAATTGACCTGGGTTACCCTCTGAATCGGCCGTCTTGATTTGACCAAGCAGTCAGGTTACAGGTCCCATGGGAAAAAGAAGCACCTTCTGCTCGTTTATACCATGTTTAAGCAGACTGCAATCGCATCTAAAATGAACAACAGCTCATTTTAATAAAGTACAATCCTTGGCTTTCATCTTCCTCTTTAGGAGCTTTCTTCCCTACACCCATGCCACTCCATTTATAATCCACATCTCAGCCTGGTTTTCACTCCCTTTGTCCTCCTCAAACACTGTTCTACACTAATCGCTTTTCCCAGACTCTTCACCTGCTTCTGTGAGCTTATGGCTTCCTTATGGCTGACACGAGAAAATCATAGCTAGGAGTGACCTCTGAGATCTGAGACCATGTAGCACAATATATTTCCTAACCTTCTAGGTGTTGCCAGGCCTTTTTGTCTTTGTGCCTGGGAGTTTCTTAGCTTAGGAGGAAATTAACAGTCAGGTGTGCTTTAGCACAAAAAGGAATATTTATAGGCTACTCTTGGTTTTCAAAGACCTCAACCCATCTACAAGATTAGACTGGGCTGTATGAATGAGAGGGGAAGAGAACAGAGGCAGGGCTTAAGAAGCTGACAGAGAAACAAGTCAGGATTTCTGGGGACCAGGAATAGAAAGGCCTCAGGTTCTGCAAGGTGAGTGGAAGCCTAAGCCAAATCGTGGCAAGGCCTTGGAAGGGGACAGGTGTGTGGGTGTCCCAGAGGCCTGGGCACTGATGGCTGTAACCCTGTTAGCCTTGGAGCAGGTCCTGGTGGCCAAGTCCAACAAGGAACATGGGGAAGCTCCAGTGCAGCCACCTACTTGAATGGCCCCATTGGCCTCGGCCAGAGCAGTGGCAGCAACAGACACGAGCTAAAAACCAAGCGTGAGGATCCAGGGCCAGGGGTGAGGATTAGCCCTATTTTCAAAGTTCACATAAGCACCGTGGTTTTCGTAAGATCAAAAGATGAGGAAGGAGCCAATCCAGACTGACTGATACTGGACTTCTCCTTAACCTTGGTAAGATGGCACATCAGTCAGATTTCGTTTTATTTAAAAAGTAAAACATAGCAAAACAAAACACCAGCTACATTTATTAGTTCCTAGAGGTTATAAAGCAATTAGTATCCATTAATTATACAAAATTCTCTGTGTATGTGTTATTAGAGGCATTTTCCTAGAGAGGATTGAGGTTTTCATGGGATTCTCACAGGGGCATCTGACTCCCCAGTGAAGACTCACTCATCCAACACAACCTCCTTAATTTAGAGATGAAGAGGCTAAGGCCAGAGAAATAAGTAGCCTGAACAAAGTCACACAGCTGGTTGCTGCCCCGAAAGACACCACTCCTGCTTCTTCCACTAAAACAATAAACAAGAGACCAAACCAAGCACACAGGTTGGTTTTGACATACATTCTGTTAATAGGTAGTTCCTCAAGATACCACATCTGCTTATCAACTTTCAAAGAACCAGAACATAGTTAATCCTAAAACAAACAAAACCAGGTATGTTTTCTTCATTATCAATGTCATTACTATGTTTCTATGTACCAGGACTTGTTTGAAGCACTCATTTAATCTTCACAACCCTAACTTAGGTACTATTTTTATCCAAACTTTACAGATGAGAAAACTAGAATACATAGAGGTTAAATAATCTACCAAGGTCACGTAACTTTTAAGTGTCAGAATCAGGATTTGAACCAAGAACTAAAGTGTTTTATTTCCTGAACTTATATTCTTTTTTTGGGGGGAGGGGGTGTTTTAAAAATTGATGATTAATTTACATAGTGTAATGCATAGATATTAAGTGAACAATAAGGTTTGCCCTTCCACTAAGGCAACCACTGTTCTTATTGCTATTACCACAGACTAAGCCTCTCCGTTCTAGAACCTCACATAAATGGAATTAAACTGTATGTACATTTTTGTGTCTGGCTTCCTTTTTGTTCAACATAATGTTTTTGAGATTCATGCATGTGCTACTGTATATCAGTTATTCATTCCTTTCTATTACTTAGCATTCCATTGAATTATTTAACATAATTTGTTTGTCCTTTCCATTTTGGGGCTATCATGAATAAAATTAACATTTATATTGTTTTACAAGTCCTTTTGTAGATACATGTTTTCACTTTTGTTGTCATAAATTTATGCTTAATTTTATAATAAACTGCTAAACAAATTTCCAAAGTGGTTATACCATTTTATACTCTCCCCAACAATGAATTAGGGTTCTAGTTATTTCACATCCTTGCTGGGTTTTGGTGGCATCAGTCTTTTTAATTTAACTTTAACTATTCTATAGGGTGTGTAGTGGTGGCATGTTGAGGTTTTAATTTTCATTTCCCTGATTTCTCTGATGACTAGTTACATTGAGCAGTTTTTCAAGGGCTTACTGGATACTTGTATCTCTTTCTTTGTAAAGTGTCTGTTCAAGTGTTTTACCCATTTTTATAGGATTGGCTTTTTATTATTGACTTAGAGTGCTACAATATTTGATATACATCCTTTGTCAGATACTTATAGAGAAAGCAAATATTTTCTCCCAGTCTGAGGCCTGACTATTCATTTTCAAGTTCATTGATCTTTTCTTCTGCAGTATCCCATCTGTTGTTAAACCCCTCCAAATAAATTTTTTTCTTAACATATAGTTTTCAGATCTAGAATTTCCATTTGGCCCTTCTTGTTTGTCTAGTAGTATTTGTTTGGATAATGGATGTCGAGTTGTTAAAGAGTATAGATTTTGTTGTCTTCCTCGAAGGAATGTTGAGTTTGTTCCAGTAGGCAGTTTATTTACCAAAGGATCAATTTTATCCTTTCGAGGTTTCTGGGCTTTGTTATGGCAGTGCCAGAGCCGCCCTCACTCTAGGGCCAGAGTAGCTCTTATCCTGAGGTGTGGTCTTGCTAGGGTCAATGGAATACCTAAGTTGTTCAGCATGGTCTCCCCGCTCTGGCTGGCTGGAACTCTGGTATCTCCCAGTACTAGGCTCCTTCTGGAATCTCCATTGATCTCACAGCCTTCCAACAGCTATCCTCAGCCAGGGCACGCAGAGTGTTGCCCTGCACAAATGCAGCTTAGTATTCAGGCAAGGACTCAAGGAAACCCCTTGCAGATTTCTGGAGACTCTTCTCTGTGAAGTTCCCTCCTCTCCAGTACCCTGCCCCAAAACTGCAGCTGGCTCGGGAGGTGAAATGCTGATTTGTTTCCTCCACCCAGACTGCTGCTCTTGGACTCCATTTTCTTTCGCAGTTTGGAAAGCATTCCAGGGAGAAAACTGCAGTGCGTGTGAAGTTCATCTCTTGGTTTCTCTCCCCGCAAGGATCATAGTCCTATATGTCTGTGTCCAACGCCAAAAAATAGTTGTTTCACATACTTTTCCCACTTTTATAAGTTCTTTATGGCAGAAGGGTAATTCCGATACCCATTATTCTAACCGGAACACCAAAGGTTTGAGTCTTCATCACTTGTACCGTTCCTTTGTTCCTTCAGATGGCCTGTGGGGCTCTTTTTGATCTGGTCTCTGTCTAGCTCACCAGCTTCATCACGAGACTTGTGCTACCTGCATAATCACACCCCTCATGCATACATGCATATTCAGATGCTCGTGCTCTCCGCATCTCTGGGGCTTCCTTCATGCTGTACCCTTTTTCTGTACCACCTGCATCACTCCTTCCATCTCTTGGCTCCTATTTGTCTTTCTGAATCAGCTTAAATAGCATTTCCTCTGGTAAATCTATCATGTGCTCCCATAGCAGGCTGTACTTTCCCCAATCAAAGACACTGTAAAACTTTACGGTAAATTCTTATTTTATATGAATTGTATTTTCCTGCTTGATTCTAAGTTCTATCTGGGCAAGTGTGGGGATTTTCCTGTTTGATTAACATAAACATTAGTCACTTGCTATTGTATTTGAAAATGTCAATGAAAGATTTAGGGTAGTAAAAATACTGGATAAACTTGCTCTTATGATACCCAGAGGGAATTTACTTGAAGTTACACTCTAATGATTAGTGACCCATCAACATAGACCTTGCTCTGGGTGTCTTCAATCGCCCTCTACCTATATGGCCTTCAAGGAAGATCTTCTCATTTCTGACTTTCACCTCCCTCCCCTCACTATTCCCTGTTGCCTTTACCAGCTAAAGTGTATGTATTTTTGCTACGATGTAATTATTAAAGCCATTATGAATCTCATATCTCAAAGAACATATCTTGATACATTGTCATAAGACATACCCTCTAAAAAAACATAAGCAAACATATAAATCCTAAACCTTTTACAGGTGTTTTTGTGACCAGGGCAAGAACTATACACGACAAAATTACATTCTTATAACTTGCCTATGAGCTCAGGAGGAAATTATAGGTACAATTCTGACCCTTGTAGCCTGAGAAGCGAGTTCAAACTGAACACACAGTGGCTGGTGCCCCAAAATGCAGAGTGTAGGACTGGGAAAACATAAGCTAAAGGCACAAGTGACCAGTAGATGGGATCGTGAGGTTGTTATGTTATTGTTTTAAATTGACAGATAAACTGATGTCTCAACAGTAATCAGTCTGAATGGGAGTACAAAGCACATAAGTGCAAATGCCTACTACAGGTAATGAATGCCACACTTTCACCCATCAAAGTCCCCAAAAGAAAATTTCAAGCAAAGTTAAAAAAAAAAGCACTTTCCTGAGAAAGAGAAATAATATGACTTAAAAGCAAGTGAAAGGAAAAGTTAGAGTGAAGGAATTTGAGAAATATCCAATAAAATATTGAGCCAAATGACCTTTTGAGGTCCTTCCAATTCTTAAGTTTTAAGAAGTCATGGGAGTTCCCTGATGGCACAGTGGTTAAGAATACGCCTGCCAATGCAGGGGACATGGGTTCGAGCCCTGGTCTGGGAAGATCCCACATGCTGTGGAGCAACTAAGCCCGTGCGTCACAACTACTGAGCCTGCGTGCCACAACTACTGAAGCCCGCATGCCTAGAGCCAGTGCTCTGCAACGAGAAGCCGCCACAATGAGAAGCCCGCACGCTGCAATGAAGAGTAGCCCCTGCTCGCCACAACTAGAGAAAGCCTGCTTGCAGCAACGAAGACCAACACAGAATAAATTAATTAATTTATTAAATAAATTAATTAATTAAGAAAAAAAATTTCTGCTCTAAAAAAAGAGAAGTCACTAATTTATATTTTCTTCATTGTAAGAAACCTCAAAATTTACCCTCACCATGGATTTAGGGTTAAGACACTAAGTAATCCAAGCAGAAATTTCCACCTTCAAATAATCTCACAGTTCTTTGGGAAAAGGGTGGGAATGGAGGGGGGGTGAACAGAAGGGTTATCCCAAAGAACAAATGCAGCAGATTATCATATGGAAGGAGTCACACTTAGATGTATAGCTTTTCCAAACTACAGACAGTAGGTAGTACAAGTTGTGGCACTTTGTAATTTATATATTTTTCTTTTGAATCTCTAGTTATTGGACATGTCATAACTTCAGAAAGAAAAGCTTCAGATCGTATCTACAGACATATTAAGAGTCACAGTGATTTAAAAGAAAATAAGGTGGAATAACTTAAATTATGAAGTAACGTCTTACCATTGATGTCACCACCAAGGCTGGAGAAAACCCCATTGTGAGATAGAAAAAGAGCTCAACCACCTTATACCTGCAGAATAGAAATGTGTTAATTTAATTTAATTTAATATATCTATTCCTACAACACTCAGACTATTTCCTTACCAGTTTTTCCCTTTTTCTTTTGAAAAACAAATGTTAACTCTTGACTATTCAAATGAAATGTATTTTCCCTGTAGGAGACCATTAGGGCTCTAACTGAAATACTGTAGTTGAGTAACAATGAAATAGCATTTCTTTCAGGATTGATAAGGCATCAAATTCCACATACTACATGCAAAACGTTCTCTGCCAAAAGCTATCATTGAATCCAATTCACATGCATTTTCCGTTTCTAATCCCAGAGTGTTTGCCTTCATCACCATTCCAATCCATCGTTATAAGACACTGAAATTATGAAGCTGCACAGGGAATAGCTTGGAGCAGTTTATCAGTGGCAAAGAGATGGGAGCCCTAAGGAACTAAGGGCATGTGTTTTTTGTTGTTATTGTTTTTGTTTTTTTTACTTTTTTTTTGGTATTTTTTTATTTTTTGAGGGCATGTGTTTTTGATTGTCTCTTAATTTTGTATCTGTACAAACTCCAGTTTGTAAGGCTCATCACCTTAGGTGCAGAAGTCTGAAAATGCTAAAAAAACACTGTACTGAAATTCAACTTATATTTATGCCTAATCAAATTAGACTCTAAGTTCCTCGAAGGCAGGGACCAAGTTCTGTTTATGTTTGGGTCTGCAGGGCCTAGAACAGTATGTGGCACCATTTAGGTTCTCTGTAATACCTGCCAAACCAAATGGCCAAGGGTGACTCGCATCTCATTCTTAGTGTTTTATACTCAAAGTCCACCATGAAGTCATCATATCAGGGAACTGGGGATGAATGTGGGTTTGGTTTATATTAGAAAGCTTTGAATAGGAGAAAAGATAGTTGTCTTGCTTTACTTCCTAATTTATCCAAGGATATAAATTAGGGGTTTGAGCCTGAGAAGCAAACTGTTCCCTTGGATATATATATAACGCATAATACCACTCAGAATTGCTAATTATGGTCAAAAATGCATTTAAGTGAATTTCAAAGTCAGAGAGAAGTTAGCTAAAACTACCACTTTCTTCTGAAAAGAGAAAACAATTTATTACTTTGTGACAAACACACGTTATGTTTAATTCTGAGGGCCATTCTGCCAAAAACAATAGATAAATAATTTAATAAACTGTATCCAATGACAATTATTTCATGGTTGTGAGTTTCTCAAGTTCAGGCATGTGAAATAATGAAAAGAGCCATGGAACAGGAACTAGGACACATGGGTCCTAATTCCAGATGAGTCACTAATTTGATGCATGTACTAAACATTCTCTTTTTTTTTTTTTTGCGGTACGTGGGCCTCTCACTATTGTGGCCTCTCCTGTTGCGTAGTGCAAGCTCAGCGGCCATGGCTCACGGGTCCAACCGCTCCGCGGCGTATGGGATCTTTCCGGACCGGGGCACGAACCCGTGTCCCCTGCATCGGCAGGCGGACTCTCAACCACTGCGCCACCAGGGAAGCCCAACATTCTCATTTTTTAAACATGAAGCACAAATAGGTGACCTTGAAGGTCTCCTCTAGAACTAAGCTGCTAAATTTCAATACGTTTTCTTTTCATATTGCTTCACACTTAAGACTAGGAGATATGAATAACAGGTTAAAAAGGTGTGTCCCATGGTGAGGATACTAAGCATTTAGATGCCCTTCCAAATGTCCCCTTTCTCAGGGAGTCCTAGGTTGGAACATCCTCTGGGTTTCTAACTAGGTGCTCTGTGGGAACTTAATAGCTATTATCTTCAACCTTCAAAGAAACTTAGAAAAGCAGTTATTTTTCTCATGTGGTAACTGTAAGTCATAGAGGATAAGGCTAGTTTGCTAAGACTAGCCTGCCTGAGGATGTGAAATGAGGTCTGACTGACTCCAAAACTGTCATTTTAGATGAGGGACAAGTGCACCTTGTCCTTCAACTATGTCATATATCACACAGGCACCATTCATTTCTGTCTGCAGCAATCTGTAGACCAATGATGAATATCAAATGGTTCTAAAGATTTGTTAAAACAATATATATTCTATTTATGTATTTCTACTATTTTGAACTGCAAATATAAAGTAAATTATACTGTAATGTAGATAAAATTTAGGAAGTTAATTTTAAAGCTATCAAATGTAAATTATTTTCTCTTACTTTTCATGGTAGAGAAATACATAAATGGTTCCTCCAGCTGCCATGAGCCAGATAAACCAACGCATATGAGATGCCAGGGGTCCAAGTTCACGGAGATTTAACCTAAAAATGTAAACAAGACAACAAAGAACAGAAGTGATAAATGAAGGGAATTCATACAACCTGTGTTTTCCTCTGCTCTTGAAAACTGGGGGAGAAGGTACCAGGACAAGAGCAGAAAGAAAAAGCAGTCAACATGCGGTTGGAAGTATTTGGGCAACTGGGATAAAATTAATAACTCAAGGATAAAATTGTCATTCAAGCTTTAAGACTAAGAATTAGTTCCAATGTGGTTTAAAAATAGAACCAGCTAAAAGGAGACATGTAGAAGTAAGTCCCAGCACATCTGTGATGCCTGACTTTCCTTATTAGGCAGACTGCTGTAAAGGCTACTTGCCTTATTGTTTCTGACTACGTATTTGGGAGCAGATTGTTTACAAAGCTTACTGAGAACGCAACAAAACCCTGAACCAGGTCACATACACACAGTGGATACCTAATACACAGACCAAGTGTCTCTATTATCAATTTCTCCACCAAGAGAGAACATGAGAAGGTCTAGCCTAATACATGTTATGGAAGATACTCTGTAGGTTAGAATTTAACCATGGACTCTCGTGAGGCCTGAATTTAAAATGCTGCAAATTCATCTGTACTAAATTCAGATTAAGAATAGACATGAAAATAAAATGTTCTGAATGGCTATTACTACAAAATTAATATTTCCAAATGGAAAAGGTTCCACCTGCATATCGATGACTACATGCGAACAAACTGCCTACTGTAATATTTGATTCCTCAGTCTACATCTAAAATTTGTATTTACTTATTTTAAATTGAGGTATACTTCACAAAAGCCTTTAAGTATTCTCGTTCCAGTATGATTCAGACCTATTATTTAGTAACAGTTACTGGGGAGAGACAGCACTTACTTTTTACTCCAACAGATAATTAGGTTTCTTTTGAATGATGGATGCTGCATTAGTCAGAATCTAGAGGCCTGCTGTTTCTAATGATATATAGTTGATGGCATAATATGAATTTCTGAGTGGTTAAAACTGGACCATATCTTGATAGAGGAAAATCAATGTTTCTTTAATTATGGGTTACAGAGCAGCAAAAGACTCTATCTGATCTATACCAAAAAGGCAGGAAGAACAAGGACACTGAACTGAATACTAGGTATTTTAAATAGCTAACTAATTAGGCTAGTTCTCTTATTCATATAGCTAAAGAAATGAGAAATGCACTCCATACATAGTAGCTACTGTGCTGTGAAGACCAACAGTATAAATTTCAAAAGTGACCTTGTTTTCTTTGTACGTATTTACAGTATTCCTACTTAAACAATTAGGTGTCCAGGTATTCTGAGCAGCAGCAGAAGCATATAGAAAGAATATGGAAGGCAAAGGTAACATATTTCAAAGGTGAGCATGCTGCCTACACACAACTTAGTAGCACTTCTCTCAAACAATCCAGTGCCAGATATGTATTCTGAATGGCAGTAACATTCTCCCCTTAAAATCTGCAATCTGACCCAAGTAAATCAAAATGGGAAAGAAAAAAAAGCATGTATGTGTGTTGGGATGGGGGAACCGGGAAGCAGGGATAGGAAGAAGGGAGGGAAGGAGGACCGAGAATTCTCTCATAAAAACACTATCTTCAAAAATATAAAGACTGTATCTTACCATGGGGCGTAAGATGCAGCAATGAAGAAATAGATAACCATTCTATCACACATGTGAAAGCAATGCTCCACTGTCCTGTGGGGGGGGGAACAAGTTAGAGTTTTCAGAAAATTTTACAACTGAAAGTAGGGGTTATCACTCCACTATGTCACAACTGCCACTCTTGTTCTTGGTTCTCATGGCATTTATAACTTGGCCTTCAAAGTTGTACAGCTATTTTTAATAATATGGGGCCACAAGTAAAAGCTCTACATTATTTTTAAGATTGCATATACCATAGATCCTCTCCATGTAAGAACCCCACAATAATCAGGAACTCAAAATCTGTCTTTTCTGATATTTTCTATTTTTTTTAGATCCTATCTAATAGGAAAATGAAATTCCTTGAGGGCAGACCACCTCTCAACCCCTATCATAGTGCAGGGCACAAAATCATGAAGGCTCAGTAAATACTCCCCAAAGCCACATTCTTTTTAGAATGTCTTAGAAGCAGCTTTTACTCCAAATCTTAGTGTAGACAGTAAGCTTCAATAAAGCAAATTTAGAAACTAATTTAGGAACAGCAATAACACAAACCAGAAAAAAAAGAAACCCTCATTTGCTGTCAAGAGGGTAGCCACCTGGGCTGTTTCTTCTTTTTTTGTTTTAACAAACTTATTTATTTTTGGCTGCATTGGGCTTTTGTTGCTGCACGCAGACTTTCTCTAGTTGCAGTGAGTGGGGGCTACTCTTCGTTGCGGTGCACAGGTTTCACAATGCAGTGGCTTTTCGTTGTGGAGCACGGGCTCTAGGTGCACAAGCCTTAGTAGTTGTGGCTCACAGGCTCTAGAGCCCAGGCTCAGTAGTTGTGGCACACGGGCTTAGTTGCTCCGTGGCATGTGGGATCTTCCCGGACCAGGGATCGAACCCATGTCCCCTGCATTGGCAGGCGGATTCTCATCCACTGTGCCAACGGGGAAGCCCCGCGACCTGGGCTTCTAACCAAGTTTTTCCTTCTAAAACTGAAGAGTCAGGAAACGTACAAAGATTTGGCTCATTCACAAAACAGATTAGACAGAATCCGCCCTTTACTGAGGTTTTTATTTATAAATTTTTGGCCACACCGTACAGCGTGCGGGATCTTAGCTCCCCGACCAGGGATCAAACCTGCGCCCCCTGCAGTGGAAGCGCAGAGTGTTAACCACTGGACTGCTAGGGAAGTTCCTGAGGTAATTTAAAAGTATAAATGCATCGCATTGTCTTGAATCCATTTTCAGTCCAAGGGGTAGTAGCTGTGGTTTGGTGGCGCACAAGTATTAGATTTTGCCTCATCACACACTCTGTGTCGACCAAAGCAGGCTGAGGATGTTTTAGTCACTGTTAGTGCTAGTCACATGTTAGTGAAGAAGTGAAAATAATTTAGGTGTAAAAAAGCAAACACTAGATTAATGTTTCTCAAACTTGACTGCCTTGCAGAATTGCCTGGGGAGCTTATAAAATACAGTCGCAAACTCCAGTCCAGAAGATCCCGATTTAAAAGGGCTAGAAGATGTGGTAGAAGATGCAGGGAAGAGAAGAATAACTCCTTGGATGACTGATTCCAAGCCAGGTCTGGGGTCTTTCTAATTCTGCTTTCTAGACTGTTATGCACTGTTGCAGAAGGTAAAGTCAAGCGTGCAGTTTTATTCAAGACCCACCACCCATCTCTGACCCTCACTCTCCTCAAGAGTGAAGCAGAAGTAATATCATCTCTATCACAGAGTGCGTGTGAACATTAAATGAGACGATGTAGCCATGCATTTAGCACAGCACCTAGTAGGTACTCAATAAATGCTTGTTCCCTTCCCTCTTTTACTTAAATTAAGGCTATACTTGGGATATTTTAAAGAATTAATGCAGAGCAAAAATCCACATGTGGCTTATGATTCTAGCAGTGCTATTTCAAGGTTCAAGAGAGACTGATTTCAATTACACCTTCTCAGGCCCTGGCAGGGAGGCCCTGAATAACGAAGCAGGCACGTACAACTCTGATTCAGATATCTAGACAGCAAAGCCAAGTCAGCCAAGGGAACCACAAGCACTGGATCGTGCCAAGAAGATAATGAAGTGCTCCTGCCTCTGGGTTCTGCAACAGTGCACCCTGAAGAGCCAGGACAAGTACTTATGAGGCTTGCTTTTGAGTGTACCAGAGCTCCCTTGTGATTCAATGTTGTGGTTTTATGTTAAGCCCTGGGAACTGTCAGCTTATAGGCAAAGGTAGCAGACTGCCAACTAGAAGCAATATTGTAAAGGGTGCAGTGGAAATAAACCTCAGGACTGGGAGTCAGAGATCCTGGGATGATGATCAGATTCTGCTGGAATCACTGAGTCTCAGTTTCCCCAGGAGAAAATTATGGGGTTTGGATCAGATGTTCCCTAAGGATCCTTCCAGCTCTAAAAGTCTGATTTTACATGAGGAAACTAGTAATCATCATATGAATCCCAAATCCTGCTCTTAAATAAAGCATATCTTTTTAATATTAGATTGTTTGAATAACGAGATTTTTTTGAACATTCTATCTATAAAACCAAAAGTTACCTTGTTTTTAAATTTAATTTATTTATTTATTGTCTGTGTTGGGTCTTCGTTGCTGTGCACAGGTTTTTCTCTAGTTGCGGCGAGCAGGGGCTACTCTTCGTTTTGGTGTGTGGGCTTCTCAGCGCGGTGGCTTCTCTTGTTGCGCAGCACGGGCTCTAGGCGCGTGGGCTTCAGTAGTTGTGGCTCATGGGCTCTAGAGCACAGGCTCAGTAGTTGTGGTGCACGGGCTTAGTTGCTCTGCAGCATGTGGGATCTTCCTGGACCAGGGCTCGAACCTGTGTCCCCTGCATTGGCAGGCAGGATTCTTAACCACTGCGCCACCAGGGAAGCCCCCAAAAGTTATCTTCTAATATTACATTAAATCACTCTAAGTCTGTTCTGAGTCCTCCTTTTTGAGAAGGAACTTTGTCCTTTGGGGTTGTGCAGAATCCATTTCATAAGCAACTAGATGGTGTGCTGCTACCTTTGTATCACCCAAATTAACCCTTCACTCAAAGGATGAATGCTTTTATGTCCTCATTGGGAGGCTAGGGATCACAATATCGTTTGGAAAGTGCTTGACAGCTAACTGTAGCAACATATGTGAATTTCGTTTGAGTAGATGCACGGAACCTAATTCTGAAAGCTGAACTTTGCAAAACAGTAAACCCGAGCTGTAATATACCTGTAGCACAGCTGTAGTGATTTATAATTTTCAAATCATTCTCACAGGCATCATCTCATTCACCTATCACAACAGCCCGCCAGTCGGGCATTACCATTCTCATTTTAGTGATGAAGAAACTGAGGCTACACGAGACTAAGTGGCAGGGCTTGGACTCAAAGCCCAACTGGTGACTGCAAGTCCAGAGTACTGGTCATCACCCTGCAGCTGCCATGCTCATCCTTAGTGTGCTGACACGCTGGAAAACAGGTGTCAGGACTGTACATTGTAAGTCCTGGGGAAGCAATGTGGTTTTGTTCGGTTTCCGAGCAAAGACCTGCTTTCTTAAGACACAGATAGGGGTGCTCAAATTCTGTCCAATCCGTAGGAAATTTCCTGAGTGTTGGGACAGCATTAGACTCTACCAGGCAGGAAAATGTCCACTCTTTGCCTCACCTGACCAAAGCATGCCAGCGTGAGAGGCTAACCCGAGCCAACCATTGTGAGTGACCTGTTGAAACAGCGTACCATCCACTGTACCTTAAGTGGCTCTTTTTCCATGATACGATGTGAAATACTGTGGAAACAATGAAGAGGGCACAGAGGCCCATTCCATAAATCCATGCTGTTATCTTTTCCCAGCAGTCATCAGACAGCCGGTGGAGGAGGGCACTGCCCACAATGGCTGGAACAATGAGGAACTGAGAGAAAGGGAAAGAAAAGTAAATACTCAGCAAAACACTGAATTGAGAACTTTATTAAAAATACATAGGTTTACCAGGGGCAATTTTAGGAAGATCATTTTAAAACAAACATTTGCCTTTCCTGGATAATCATAACGAGAGCCAGATGAAGTTGTCCGTTTACGGCACTGAAAACAAGTACTGCTGTTTAGGGCCCAGGACCTGTGTCCACCAATGGGTACACAGTCAAGCAGTAAGAATGAAACATTACTCAATTGTTGCAAAACAAATGTCCTCTATCCTAATTTCGTTAGTTAAGAACATGTTTCATCCTATTCTCTAATGTGATTTAGGGTAGGCACTTAAAATATTCAAATGGCAAGCATGTACCCAGATTTCCCAGGGAGGTCTTGATCTTTAAATATCCTTTCCTGTTTCCCCCATGTGCTACTGAAATCCCAATATTTCAGCAAAGGGTATCTAAATGAATCAAGTCAGTAACTATTATGTACATACCACACTCAAATAAATCATTTGTTCAAATCATATGTCCTGATTTCTAGTTTGGATGTCTACATTCCACCAATTTCTGAGCTACTGCAGAGTGAAAGGGTTATTTCATTTTTAATAGCACCTTTCATGTAGGCAAGAGTAATACACTCCTACTTATTCAAATAATTTTAAGAGACTAGAATCTTAGAGAGAACTTTGCTTTCTGCACCACATTTTACACTACATATTGACACAAATTTCAATGTCTAGACATATCAGTGTGACTAGTAAACATTTAATAATAACAGAAATCATCAGAAGAAATAAACTACTTTATTAGATAGCGGAATAAACATAACTGGCAAAGAACGCAAACTTTAGCAATCTTATGTTTTTTATCTCCAACACCTTCTATTTCCCTCTTGAAACAGAATATTAAATCTCCCAGATGAGATCAGCACTGAATTTCAAATGCTGAAGTATTCAATGGCCCAGAACAGAAAGAAAATTAAGGACAACAAAGTTTTTCATAAAACAATTTAATTTTGAGATTATGTCCTTTCTACTTTTTTCATGTTAAAGTATCTTCTCTTTAATGAAATGATGACATTAGATGGAAGTTTCTTGTTTTGTCAGTTTTAGAAATTTTACTGCTCTCTGAAATCCAAAAATCAGGGATACAGTTTAGTAAGTTTAATAAGATGACATTTTCTGTTCTAAAAAATTAATGTGGATGCTTTGTCAGTTTTCCCTTAACTTTGGTTTCTACAAGTGTCCCTTGTGACAATCCAGAAGAGATAAACTAAGGGATTATTCAGGTCTATCTCAAGCAAATATTCTTCTTAAAGGTGAGCTGTGCATCTCAACAGCCAAACCATTATATTTAAATGCTCAACATTATGCTAAGTAATAAGCATTTCATTGGTCGCTTTATTTATTTATTTTTATTTTAAATTTATTATTTATTTATTTATTTTGGCTGCGCTGGGTCTTCACTGCAGCACGAAGACTTCAGTTGTGGTATATGGGATCTTAGTTCCCTGACCAGGGATTGAACCTGGGCCCCCTGGATTGGGAGTGTGGAGTCTTAACCAATGGACCACCAGGGAAGTCCCTCATTGGTTGCTTTTATTGGTCAGTATTATAAAAACTATCAGAGCACTATTTTGATAACTTTTATCAGTGTTTTGCAGTTGGTAAAGGCATATCCATAAAATGGTGGATGTACATTGGAACAATAAGTGAAGGAACAGGACATATAAACTATTATTCAAACTTTTATATTCTTTTATCCTAATGCTGACCTAGATTTAAATACACACACCCTTACATTTTCTTAGGGGCCTGTGGACAATTAACTTCAGAAGTAACTTTAATCTCTGTTAAATTCATCAGACATTTAGTTAAGAATAAAAGATGGAAACCAAACGCCCATCGACAGATGAATGGATATATATATTATACACACACACACACACACACACACACACAATGGACTATTACTCAGCCTAAAAAAGCATGAAATATTGACAATTTGCAGCAACGTGGATGGACCTAGAGATTATCATACTAAGTGAAGTAAGTCAGAGAAAGACAAATACATATCACTTCTACATGAAATCTAAAAAATAATATAAATGAATCTATATACAAAACAGAAACAGACACAGATATAGAAACTTATGGTTCCCAAAGGGGAAAGGGAGTGGGGGATAAATTAGCAGTATGGGATTAACAAACACACACTACTATATATAAAATAGATAAGCAGCAAGGACTCACTGTATAGCACAGGGAACTATACTCAATATTTTGTAATAACCTATAATGGAAAACAACCTGAAAAATATGTGTGTGTGTGTGTGTGTGTGTGTGTGTGTGTGTGTGTGTATATAAAACTGAATCACTTTGCTGTACACCTAAAACTGACGTAATATTGTAAATATTATACTTATACTTCAATTAAAAAAAAAAGAATAAAAGACGGATATCCAGGCAAGTATGGCTGACAATCAAATTAGGCTGTGCATTCTTTAAAACCAAGTTTGGACTCTAAACATTTTGACCACCTGGTGTTGTGAAGCTCACTTCACAAAGCGTTCACTAATGCAAAGATAGGGGTCAGCTCAAGGCTAGAGAATTTCACTAAATCCTTCCTGCCCTGAGAATCCAAACCATGGGTCCAGGGAGACTGTCCACTAGTGAGGTTACTCCAAATTTCATTATTGAAGCCCTTTTATGGAATCCAGGGCAGGCATGTCAGGTACAAACTTTCTTCTAAAGAAAAAACACTTAGTAAGATTTCAGCATATTAATTATTTAAATAAAAATCTTTTGAGCACCTAAAGAAAAAGGACAGTGATGAGAATAACGTTTCAGTATTACCAAGTAGTATTTGAATTCCACTATTACAATACATAAAACTGATACTTTATAAAGTTTGATTTCTGGTAAGTAATGACTAAACAGCATTGTTCTATTAGATTACAAAGAAAGCCACCAAAAACTAGCTTATTTCGGGTTTATTTGGTATCATGACCTCTTTATAGAAATACTGACTATTCTTTGAAGAAGGGTTCAAGAAATGAAAAGGCACAACTTGAATTCAAGCAAGTTTTATTCTAATAACATATGTATATAACCTACACATTGTACTAACACTGTCTAAAATAATTAAATTAGCCTGTTCTAACACTTCACTAAAGGAATAAATTGGTCTCCTTCTCTATTTCTTGTCTTTAGACTATATACCAGCCACCACTTTCGCCTCAAAAGTCTCACTAAATACAACTTTCAAAGGGAATAATGAAATCATAGATAAAAGGAAATTTATATGACACAAGAAAATGCCAATAAAATGAAATTAATAGGAAAACTATGAAAATACACACATATTTACAAACACCACAGGCAAAAAGAAGAAGTGCATCCAAGTGTTAGCAATTTATTTCTAGGTAGTTCTGTTTTTCTCATATATTCTTCAGTATTTTCTATGTTTCTTATAATGAATATGTTTTGTTTTTATAAGGAAGAAAAAATTAGGAATTTAGGGATTAAATCAGCTTTTTCTTCTACTATCAAAAAAATTAAGAATTTAGGGATTAAATCGAACTTTTCTTCTACAATATGGACTAACATCTGAGAAGCAATGACCACAGTGGAGATGGAGAGGATGTGGCTACCTGTTTTAGGGGATCACTCAGGGAAAAAAAACCACCTTTTTCAACAAATGGTGAATTCTTCTTGCCAATAAACAGCTGACTGTCTTGAAAAGGTGATTCATTTCATTCCAGGGGCGACAGTCTTCATAGTTTTCTTTGTCTTTTTTTTTATAACTAAGGTACTTACTATTATTATTCTTTCAAAGACGATCTTGTCTGAGAAAGCAAGTCCAGGATAGACAGAGCTGACTGTAGTCGGAGCACTCAAGGTGTCTGACATGCTCACAGTTTCTGGTGACATGACCTAGCACTGACACTTTGGCAGGTAAGGTCACAGAGATGGGTACACCCGACTAATGGGGCTGAGGTTAACAGAGATGATTGCCCCTTCCTCCCACCAAAGCCCTTTGTGAAGGATGGAAAAGGCAGAAAACTCATACTCACTGCATGTGTGTAACAGTTAGCAGCATGTTCATAACAAGTTGGTTTGTAGCGGCCATTGGCTGGGGCCCGGTGGTTCATGAACCTGTAGAGACAAAGACATCACATGAGAAAAGCTCAGAGCGTGTAAAGAACAATGGTGAAGCTTGTCAGTGGTTGTTTGGTCTATTCTAACTGAAGAGGTGACTGCTGGAAATACCTAGTTACGGGATCAAAACCAAAGCCACTAAACAGGTGTAAACTGAGCCAACAGCCATAATCCTAAAGCGAATGCCCTAGTTTACTGGATTAAGTATTCTTTCAGTTCATTTAGAAGAAAAATTTTCTACCTACCAAAAACAAACAAAAACCATATCCACAACTGGTACCCCCACAGTAAAAAAAATTAAAAATAAAAAAAATGGTACAACCAAATCTTAAATCTTAACAGAAAAAAAAAAAAAATCAAGGTCATTTTTCTAAAGTTAACAAATACCAGAAACCACCATTTAATGCAAATTCAGTGATTTGAAAGGTTTCTATTTCTTCTCTCAAAATGTATAAAGCTTATACATGTAGATCTTTAAAGCTTCCATCCCATGATTGGCATGCCTGTTGAACTAGTTTCCGTCTATTGCATTACTTGTTCTGGCACCAGACAGCTTAAATAAATGATACCTGGCTGCCTCCTGGCACCTGAAACAAGAGGTACGTTTTCACCTGCATTCTTCCTGAATTAAAAGTTTCCTTCAAAATCTAAATATGTGACTAGCACCAGATACACTGGCTATAAAATTCATAAACACGTGTATGTATATAAATATCAAAATCTGTTACACATATAGACATACACCCATATTCCATATCCCCTTTGGGCTAATTTTGTGGCAACCAGCAAAGCGGTGAAAAGCACAAATACCATCAGACATGAAGAGATAAACAGCCTTCTTCTATTTCAGTGTGTGGGTGAGGATCCCCCCAGCCCCAATTCATACCCATGCCATGTTTCATGAGGGATTCTGGTTTAGTCTGTGTGTTCTTTAGAAGGAGGGAGATGTAAACTCAGGAAGATAAAAAGGCAGCTGCCTGAAAGAAGCAGATGCAGAGAAATAATGCAGGTAAGACAGCCATGATGGCATTCAGGTCTCAGCATTCAAGCAGCATTCCTGTGCTTGGGGCATGCAAGATGTCAACAGGCTTTGCACAATAAAGTAGCTTTTTGCTTGAGCTAGGTTAAGGGGGTAGGGGGAGGAGATTCCGTCACTAGTCACTAGTCGCACCTTATTAATTAACATGATGAAAAAATGGTACCAGGCTAAACCAAATGGCACAGCCAGGTTGCCAAAAACTGACTAAAACACATGGTCAAGCGATTCCAAACAGTGCTCACTTTAAGAAAAGACTAGCCAATACTTTCTCCCTGAATTAAGAAGGGCCTGTTATCCCTAGAGCAAATAAATAAAGTGGCAGTCCCTGCTAACCCAACATAGAGAGTTCAAGTGGCAGATCCACTAGGAAATGGATTTGGGACCTTGAAGATACCTTACTTGGACCACCAATGGGTAGCTATCTAACTAGCGTGCAAAATATACACATATGGAATGGAATTCACCAGATGGCTTGGAAACTGTTTAAGAGAAATGTGCAGTTAACAGCTTCAGAATTATTCCAAGCTATTCTCACACATAGATAAATAAATCTTTTTTCCCCTGACAATCCTTTAAATAATTTTACTAAATTTCCTAAGGAACGAGAGTGTTGCTATACGGCAGTTATTAGTAAAAAGGAAAATAATTACACTCTTGGGAAGGATGCTTTAAAAGTGTCCCTAGCATTCAAGGATCTACCAAATCATTAGCCTGAGACATAACTACAGGGCTATAAGTAGCATGTCCTATTAGGAATTGAAAAGGGTAATAAAGAGCAAGGCTCCGGGATGGTTGAAGGTAGATTAAACTGTGAGCACTCTGTGCAGGGTACAGTAGGTAGGGTTTGACTACCCACCACCAGGCTGCAAACTAAAATAGCAATTTATATCTCTGGCAGCCCAATCTAAAAATAGTCAGGCTATTACACAGTGACAGGGATAGACTTTCAAATTTTCTCCTAAAAGCAGAGAAACTCGGTGGCCATGTTTGTGACAGCTTAGTTCCTGCCCACCTGGAATCACTCAGGTTAAAAATAAACTCAGAAGTTGCAGAGAAAAATATCCCACCCATGTGACTTAAGGTAGTTTCTCCTTAAGGGCAGGGCCAAGATTCCTGCAATACAGAAAGGGAAGAGCAAGTATTCCAGGCACAGATCACTGCCTGGGGCCCCATGGGACAGCACATGGTTCTGCCGGGAAATTTACAGTGCATTTTTCCATTTCTCTCTGATCTGCCAGGGTACAATCAAGCCTCCAACAAGGCCTCCTGCAGAAATCACTATGAAGAAATTAGTCGCCCAAGACCTAAATGGAAAAGCAGATGTAAAATGCAAATAAACTCCCACACACTGAGCCTATTCTCTTCCCCCCAAAAAGAATGAGGAAGGTTATCAAGAGTTATGGCAAACAGCACCCACTTATGGAAGACACCTCTACTTAAAGCAAAGCCACCCTAATGGTTATCCAGTGCTAGAAGACAGCATCCAGCCAGCTTCAGAGGGTTTGAGGGAAGGTGATTAAAGTTTTTAGTTGACGAGGGTTTCTTCATTCATCCCCTCACTTTCTCTTTCAACACTCTCTCCACTTCCCCTGGCCCAGTGTCCTCATGCTCTCAAAACTATGGAGAGAGGGACCTGGGGACACTCCTTAGCACACTTTAAATTTAGCCCAAAGCAGTGGCCTTCCGAAGGTAAATATGCAACCCACCAGCAGATCTCAGAGGCCTAAGATCAAATCTCAGAAGTTGTCCTTGATTCCTCTGTGTTCCCCATACTCCACATGCAAGCACCATCAATGTTACCTTCAAAATATATTCCAAATCAGTTCCGCTCTCTACAGTTCCAAAGACCCTACCTTAAATCGAGACATCGACACCTCTGGTCTGTAAACATACAAAGTCTCTGGTCTCCCTGCCTGCCCACACATGGACTCTCTTCTTTACTCAGCAGCCACAAGTCTATCAGCACCAGATCACATCATACACTAACCAGAGCTTAAAATCTGTCTGGCTTCCCAAAGTGCTTGGGATAACACTGCATCCTCCGCAGGCCACAAGCCCTCACCCACTTCTCCAGCCTGGTGCTACCTTCCTCTCACTCTCTGCCTCCAACCAACCGCATCCTTTCTGCTCCTCAAACGACCCAGGTCTTATCTGCCTCAGGGTGTCTGTGTTTGCTGTTTACTTCTAACTCGAACATTCTTCTCCAGAATGCCCAGCTCTCCTCTCACCGGTCAAACTCATCTCAAATGTAACCTCCTTAGAGAGGTTTCCCTGACCATCCTACCTAAAGTATCACTTCAGCCCTCCTCACTCCACCAGAGCCCTTATCACAATTAGTAAGAACTGGACTTTTTGAACTTGTTTATTTTTTATTTCATTTTCTCCCACTGTAATGTGAATTCCATGAAGGCCATCTTGTCCACCATTTCATTTCCAGTTCCAAACACAAGGCCCAGCTTATTGCTGGAGCTTAATAAGTAAGTGCTGAATGAATGAATAGAAAGACAGGCATTCTGCCTGCTGCTGAAGTATTTTATCCTACCCGAGAAAGATCCACTTGTCAATTAGTTTCACTGGGGATTCTGTATGCAACAAAGAAAAACAGGCAGTCTTAGGGCAAAGAGAATCCTCGATCTCATGAAAATAAAATTCTCAAAGGCCAATACCATGGACATTCCAAGGGCTCCTTCAACATCACTTGATGGGGCAACATAAGCTGACCCCTGCTCACAACCTTACTAATTAGCTCCCTATATGAATAAGCATGATGTCTAGGAAAAGTGTCTGCTGCCAGAGGTAGTGATAGTGGTGGGATACATTTAACTTAAATAAGGGAAATGGCACATATAAGGAGACTACCCCATGCCTATGATTCAATGCTCTGAGAACACGCCAAAAAACAAACAAACAAAAAAAGGCAATAGGCAGTCCTGGAAGACTTCTAGTGCTTTAGAATTATATGGTTTGCCACATATTCAATTTGAAGCTAACCGGTGGTCATGAGGCTGGGGTTAAGGAAAGGAGCATCCTTTTCCTTGGATTTTTGGTTGCCAGGCTGGAGAAACGAGCATGCACCAGTGAGATACCAATAAGATACATTAGAAGCTCTGGGTCCTAGGCCTCTGCGCTGTCATACAGATGTTGTGATGTGGGCGGGGAGACAGAGGTGAATGGCTGCATGGGTGGTGGAGAGGGACATGATATTGAACCCTTCAGTGTGCCCCTTCCTTGCTGTGCGATGATGGCAAGCTCTCTTTTACTCTCTAACCCTATTTGTTCTTCTATTAAATGGGTATAAAATTTGCCTCCTAGGGTTACAGTTGAGGATGAGATGAGTAATCTACAAATACCCAGCTACTGCCTGGCACCAGGAGGTACTTAATAAATGTTAGCAGGTATTCTATCAGTCAGAGATGCTGTGAAAGGGAGAGAATGACTCTGTGTGGAGGGGTGGTGGAATCAAGTATGGAAGGGTTAAAGCACAAAAGATAAAAGGTGTCCCACTGGGGTTTTTCACATCCTAAGCTTTTTGAGAAGCCATGCCTGCATAAAGCCCTCCACTTATTACACTGGGCTAGGCATCCCTACAGCCCTCCTCCACAGATATGTCAGAACTCTGGAAGTTGATCCAAAGCCACAGTGACCACCAAGTTTCCATTATGAACAAACCAGCAAGGTGTTCAGGTTTTCTTATAATTTAGACATAGCCACAAACTATGGCCTAATGAAATGTTTTTACTGCAGTCAAATGCTCGTCAATGGAGTCCTGGTAAATCTACCAGGAGGAACACATGGGTTCAAAGATAGTGTATTCCTCTTTCTAGTTCCTCTGTCATTGACCTACTTGTATCTCTCCTGAATGCTCAAAAGATGTATAAGAAACACAGTTTTTAAGAGATGCAGAACAGTACTCTCAACATGTCAACGTGTGGACCACAAAAACCATGATTTTTTTTGTTATATTACTTTCTATTTGCAGGCTTTATTTCTAAGTTCAAATTGACTCTTAGAAATATCTTTCCATTTTAGCTTATAATACACAAAAACAAGAAATTATGGGATCATTCATTGTTCAAAGAAAATCGGGGTAGTTCTAGATGTCATCAAGAAAATAACTGTTAAGTATCCATTGATATTGTGCAGCCGCTGAGAAAATTACAATGTCTATGTTGCACTAAAAGAAAACACCTGTAGTTTTTCATTGTTAAATGAATGAAGTAGAGCGCAAAATCACCTTACAACTGTGATAATAAGGACTGGATAGATTAGCGTCCAGCAAAAAGAAAAGTTCAGGGCTTCCCTGGTGGCACAGTGGTTAAGAATCCACTTGCCAATGCAGGGGACACGGGTTCTAGCCCTGGCCCAGGAAGATCCCACATGCCACAGAGCAACAAAGCCCATGTGCCACAACTACTGAGCCTGTGCTCTAGAGCCCGTGAGCCACAACTACTGAGCTCACGTGCCACAACTACTGAAGCCCGCATGCCTAGAGCCCATGCTCTCCAACAAGAGAAGCCACCACAACGAGAAGCCCGTGTACCACAATGAAGAGCAGCCCCCGCTCGCTGCAACTAGAGAATGCCCACGCGCATCAACGAAGACCCTACACAGCCAAAAATAAATAAATAAATAAATTTATTTAAAAAAAAAAAGTTCCATCAGCTGAAATGGTAGTGTCCTAAATAAGGTTTGTTTGTTTTTCATTTCTCTTAACACTTTTAATGTTTGTGCGACAAACAATAAAACAGGTTCCTTTTCTTTTTCTTCTTTCTAGAGAAGAATTGAAAGGATAGAAAAGAAATACAACTCTTAATCTAACAAAAACCAGTAATTTCACAGAATATTGCCACTGTTCTCTGAAAACAGGAAGAGCAGAGATGTGCAGAGAAGTAAGACCAAATCAAACAAACCACATGCACTGAGCTTTGCCAACCATTACTGAACCTGTGTTACATCCTCCCTTAAAGCCCCTCCAGTCCTCATGGCTGACTTCATGTTCTCAAGCCAGAACACCATGGTTTCGTTTTGCCTTTAGAAGTACTGATATGATATCCCACTAGGGGAATACTGCCAGGCATTCAACACCCTGAGTGATGAGCAATATTCGGAAGTTAATCCAAGTCTTCAAACTGATCACCCTTCTGATGGCACAATCCACCACAACTCTCCCTGTGCATATTTCACTCCTTACCCTGTGGGACTGGAGGAGGAATAAGATCAGAATGGGAGAGGGGGCGTCAAGGGATTAGGAAGTTGGAAAGAAAAAAAAAAGTGCACTTTAAAATCTTGAAATAAAAAGCAGTGCCTAAAAACTCAACAATAACCTCCTTGGAAGACTTCATGCATTCTTTGTCTTTTTTCAAATTCCCCCTGTCACTGCACACTAAGCTAGCCTGCTCAGGCTGAAGGTCTGGGAATGGGGACGGCTGCCTGATTCAGACAAAGGGATGGAGAGTTACCACAGCACAGGAGGGGTGAACTTTCACCCACTTAAACGAAGGCGATTAGAAAAAAAAGCCCAGAGCTTCCTCTCGGAACTATGGCCAGCCTCCATCCATTGCTAGATGGCAGACACCCGGGGTCGGGATTAAGGCCACGGTACCTCCCCAGGCCGGCGTTACCATCGGCTCTCCAGCGAAAGGGCAGCCGGCCAGCCTTCCGGTGGTGCCTCCTCGGTTCCTCCTCCTCGTTTCCTAACACCGGCGTCTCAACAGCAGGTCTCACCACCCGGACGCTAACTTGCCCCTTCGCGGCGCCCCCAAATAGCACGCCCAGGGACTCTCAGCCTGAGTACCCTCAGGGCCCTGACTTGGCCAGGCAAAACTAAACCAGCAGAGCCTGCCTCAGTTTCCCCGTTGCTACGGCCGTTCAAAGACAAAGCACCTAAAACGGCCAGCACCCCCGCTTTACCACAACTCTCGCTGCTGGGCGCAGCAACGAATGGGCCCCGGTTCCGCCCGCACCGGGAGCCCTCCAAGCTCCCGGTAAGGGATGGAGGGCAAAGCTGGGGTCGGAAGACTCGGGGGCAGCGCCTGCGGCTGGGGTTCGGGTCCTCAGATCAAGCAAGAGCGCCGCCTGGATGGGGTGAAGCCGGGTGAGCAATGGGATACCGCGGAGAAGGGCAGGCTCGTGGTCCGAGGTCTGGGAATCCGAGGTCCGCAGATCGCGAGGGGGACCCGGGACAGGCACGAGATCCTGGTCTTTGGAGGAAGGGGATCACCCAGGGACAGCAGGGAGGGGAATCCCCCGGGAGCCGGTTCCCCGGCCGAGGCGCGGGATCCACAGGGGATGGACCCAAGTGAGGAGCCGGGACCCACTCGGGAGGAGGCGGGATCCGGGACCCGGTCCCGGCACGGGCGGCGGGGTGGGGGCGCCATCCCTCTCACCGCTGGAATCGATTCTGGAACCGCATTGATCCTCTGCTCCTCCTCGTGGGCCAGGAGCTCGGTATCGTCAGCGCCGGCGGCCGGGCGCGCGGCCCTCATGGGCTTGGGCTGCTCCGGAGGCCGCCGCGTGCCCGGCGGACCACTCGGCCAGGCAGGGTCGGAGTGGGCCAGGCCGGGGGTCGGGACAGGGCCGGAGCCAGACCAGGCGGCTGGGGGCGGGA